>NC_089505.1:102731467-103049792 GCF_036850995.1 Saccopteryx leptura | reverse complement strand
GGTTAGAAGTCAGGATTGTGGTAACCGTTGGAAGAGCGACAATGATCAGAAAGGGGAACAAGAGGGAGGCTCCTGGGACACCGCTCATACACTGTTTTTTATCTGGATGCTGATTACTTTCAATATTAACATATAGAATACTTATGATTTATACACTTTTGGTAGAGCTGTTATGCTTCAGTAAAAAGCTAAGAAAAAGAAAGATCCAAGGTCTAGTTCGAGGTCATATAGCTGGTACATTGGCAAAATTGGAATCTGAACCCAGGTCTGCCATATGCAAAGCCCATAGTTCTACCCACTAGGCCTCTTGGTCGTCTGGCCACAGAGGACCAAGTACCTAGAGCAGTGGCTCCTTCCTGGATAGATTTCTGAGAGTCACACGGGGCTGCCTGTGATTCCCCAAAATCAAGCCATCACATCCACTGGATCGACTTTCCACATATCTCCAATCTGACCATTTGTCCCAGTGATTATTCACCGAGCTGTACAACATTCCAGGCACTATTCTAGGTGCTTGGCAGGCATCAGTGAAGCAAAGATTCGCATCTCACATTTCCAGCTACCAGACTTTTGCTAGGCAGTTGCACCATCACCTCCACCAGTGTATCTGAATGGAATGAAGCACACGAGCAACTATCTCTTCCTTAAAACTAGTAGAATGGGCCTGACCAGGTGGTGGCGCAGTGGATAGAGCGTCGAACTGGGAGGCAGAGGACCCAGGTTCGAGACCCCGAGGTTGCCAGCTTGAGTGTGGGCTCATCTGGTTTGAGCAAAGCTCACCAGCTTGGACCCAAGGTCGCTGGCTCGAGCAAGGGGTTACTCGGTCTGCTGAAGACCCACGGCCCACGGTCAAGGCACATATCAGAAAGCAATCAATGAACTAAGGTGTCGCAATGAAAAACTAATGATTGATGCTTCTCATCTCTCTCTGTTCCTGTCGGTCTGTCCCTATCGATCCCTCTCTCTGACTCTCTCTCTGTCTCAAAAAAGAAAAAAAAAACAAAAAAAACTCCAGTAGAATGGTAAAGGGTGTGTGTGTGTGGGGGGGGTGAGGCCAATGGACACACTTTGAAACCTGGTTTTGCCACTGACTGGTTGTCAGTCAAACAAACTTCTCTGAGCCTCACTTTTCTCATCTATAAAATGGGAATAACAAGTAGAATGGGGCATGAATCCTGGCTCCACCTCTTACTAGCTGGGTTTCTCCTGATGATACCATTTGTAAGATGTGTGACAGGGCAAACCATTTAACCTCTCTATGCCTTGGTTTCCTTAATCACTGAAAGGGGGATAATAGTACTTACCTCATCAGGTTCTTGTGAGGATTAAATGAGTTAATATATGTGAAGTAGCACAAAGCAAATGCTTAAAAAGTGTGCACTGTTATTATTGGCTCATGGAATTACTGGGAGAAAGAAGGGGAAAGGCAGTGGAGAAAGAACACTTCACTGAGGGTCTACTACATGCTGCGCACTCTGCAAAGAGTATCTTCTTTAACCCTGATAGCATCCCAAGAGGTCAGGTTATCATTGTCATCCCCCGGTTACAGCCAAGGAGACTCTAAAGTGAGGTTAAGTGACTTATCTAAGGCCATACAACTAGTAAGTGGCAGAAGGAGGATGTGAAACCAAGTCTCCAAAGCTTGGGGTTGAGGTCTTTCTGTAAATTTTTAAGTGTCATAATGAGTGTTATTTATCCCTGGTTCCTTCCTCTTGGTGATGGCACAATCCAAGAGCTGGCAGGAACCTCGAAGAGAACACACAGGTCTGGAACACACATAGCAGATACTTGATCAATGTCCCTTAGAGCTCACTGCCTCTATTCTCATCCATTTAGTTTATAAATGAGAAAAAGGCGCAGGAGGGTAGGGGATTTGCTCAAGGTCATACGGCAGGGGAGGGGCAGAGGCAGGGGAACCCAGCTCAGAGTCTCTTTGCAGACACTTCCTTCTCCCTCTCCCCTGCCTCACCTCTTCGCTCTTCCCTTCCAACATCCTACGCAGGCCAGGCCTGTATCACCCATCAGCTTAGGACTCCCCACTCCCGGACCCTCTGCCTTTCAACCTCCCCTCATATACACTGACACATTCCTCTAAATAACCCCCTTTGAGACACTTTTCAGTTCAAAACCTTTCACTTGCCTCCTCTAAAAAAAAAAAAAAAGGACAAACTTCTTGTTCTGATATTGGGCCCAACCTCCATTCCTGGCTTTTCTCCCACTGCTCTTCCCCCACAAGTCACTGGAGCTGAGGGCTTCCTGCCCCTGCTCCAAGCTCCAGCCCCTCCCTTCCCTTGGCTCCCAGGTCTTGCTGGAGCCCTGTCTAATAGCTAGCAGCTTCTTTCACCACTTTGGCCTCAGGGGTTCTTGAGCCTTGTAGCAGCACCTAAACTGCTCACTGCTCCATACTGAAGTGTCACAGGACTGCGATGTGTGCCCTGCCTCTCCAACTAGACCGTACACCCCGTGGGAGCAGGGACTGTGGAATAAACAGGCAGTCCTATGCCTAGGAACCATGAGGCAGCAGGCAAAGAAGAAAGAAAATATGGTTTTGACACAGGCAGGCCTGGAGTTCAAATTCTGACCCTTCCATTTATGAGCTGGTGTCCTTAGGGAAGTTACTCAGCTCTGTGTGCCCACTGTTGCATCTGTAAAAGCAGACAAATAACAACTACCTGGAAGGGACTGTAAGGATCAGAAATGGTATATGTAAAGGAAGCAGCACCTGGCGAGTACTTACTAGAAGCTGTTTTCACAAGGTGCGCGCTCTGCAGTCTGAAACACTTGGTTCAAATCCTGGTTTTGCTCCCCCCTTGCTACTTAAAGAAGTCCCTTCATTTCTCTTGGACTCAGTTTTCTCATTCCATAAAATGGATGTAAGAAAGTCTCAATCTCATAAGGCTGTGGCAAGGGCTGAAAGAGATGCCGCAAGGACAGATGAGCACAGAGGCCTTGGTCCTGAAAAACACTTCGTGCTGTGGCTGTGCTCCGATAGGTGGGTATAAATCTTGGCCCAACCAGTTGTGTGATGTGGGTCAAGTTGCTGAACCTCTCTGTGCCCTCATATGAAAATGGGACATAATCAACTCCATCTTTTTTTAATGTTGTTAGGAGAATTAGGCAAGAATTCATTAAGTGGATTTAGTCAAGTGTCCAGCACCTGGCAAAAGCTTAAGAAATATTAGCCATTATTATTCTTGTTATTTAATTATTTGTGTATATGTGTGTGTGTGTGTGACAGAGACAGAGAGAGAGACAGAGAGAGGGACAGATAGACAGGAAGGGAGAGAGATGGGAAGCATCAATTCTTGGCTGCTGCATCCCAGTTGTTCATTGATTGCTTTTCTCATATGTGCCTTGACCAGGGGGCTACAGCAGACCAAGTGACCCCTTGCTCAAGCCAGCAACCTTGGGTTTAAGCTGGTGAACTGTGCTCAAAGCAGATGAGCCTGCGCTCAAGCCAGCGACTTCGGGTTTTTTTTTTGTTTTTGTTTTTTTGTATTTTTCTGAAGCTGGAAACGGGGAGAGACAGTCAGACAGACTCCCGCATGCGCCCGACCGGGATCCACCTGGCACGCCCACCAAGGGCGAAGCTCTGCCCCTCCAGGGCGTCGCTCTGCCGCGACTAGAGCCACTCTAGTGCCTGGGGCAGAGGCCAAGGAGCCATCCCCAGCGCCCGGGACATCTTTGCTCCAATGGAGCCTTGGCTGCGGAAGGGGAAGAGAGAGACAGAGAGGAAGGAGGGGGGGTGGGGGTGGAGAAGCAGATGGGCGCTTCTCCTATGTGCCCTGGCTGGGAATTGAACCCGGGTCCCCCGCACGCCAGGCTGACGCTCTACCGCTGAGCCAACCAGCCAGGGCTGACTTCGGGGTTTTGAACCTGGATCCTCTGCATCCCAGTCCGACGCTCTATCCAGTATGCCTCCACCTGGTCAACCTAGCCATTATTATTATCGATTTGTCTATATATATTTATTTGTCTATATTGCAAACAACTGATTAACGAAGAAACTTCAGAACACAGCCCATCTGTGAGTGAAGGCCAGCCCAGACAATCTGCAGGACAAGTACAGAAGTCCTTGCAGAATTCTCACAGGCCCTCCCAGGGCAGCGAAGAGCCAAGTCTCTCCTCCAAGGTGGGGAGGGCATTCCTACCAGTATGTTCTGGCCTCAGGGCCAGGATTCTTCCTCTCTAGAGCTGAGAGAAAGTAAAGCTCTGCATACCCAACTTCCTCAGGCTGCCAAGAGCCAGAGGTAAAGGAGAGATGTGTCATGCTGGATGGAGCAAGCGTACCACCCAGATGCTGAATGAATCACCAACTGCAGGACCCTAAATGTGTTGGGTCAAAGGAGGCTTTGTGGGAATGCCACTACAGAGGCTGAATTCCATGGGCAAGGAAGACAAGTAGTATCCCACTGCTTTTTCTCAGGCCAAACAGTCCTGGCCAATCACTGCTCCGGACTTGGCCTCATAATTCTCCTCACCCCAACTCCTCCCACCACTACCAGTGGTAGCTTGTTAGTGCCCGGAACAAGTCCATTTGCCATTTCTGACCACAAGCTCAAACCTCTTAAGCTTCAATAGAGGAAAAACAATTTTCTTATTGACTGATTTTGAGAGAGAGAGAAGGAAGAGAGAGGGGAAAAAACCCTCAATTTGTTGTTCTACCTATTCATGTACTCATTGGTTGACTTGTATGTGCCCTGACTCGTGATCAAACCCACAACTTTGGCATATTGGGACAACACTCTAACCAACTGAGCTAGAGGAAAACAATTTTCATACTGTACTGACATTCCCTGTCTCATTTTACACACACACACACACACACACACACACACACACACACACACACACACACAGAAAACGCTTTAAGTATGGGAAATTAGAATCCTTGCCTTCCAAGGCATTCATTTATTTATTCTTTCAAACATTAACATCTACTATGCCAAGCTGTTGTACAAGGCCTGGGGGAGGCAGGTGAGAGGATAAGGGGCGAGTACATATAGATGAGTCAAATATGCTTGCTTTGGTCACCAGTTCAGAAAATATTTGTTGAAGAAATGAAGAAAGAGAGTGATATAAGAGATGCTGTCCCTGCCCTCAGGGAACCTAAGACCCATTCCAGGGCTCTTCCTGCTTTAGGCTCTTTCCTAAGAAATAGAAAGGGCTTCCTACTGCCTTCCAGGTGGGACACTAAGCCCCTGGGGAAGTAGCAATGAGGGGGACATTCCTTCCCAATGAATGGCCCTGAGAAGCAAATGAGTCTCCAGACGCCTTCCTCCTGACCAAGTGGCCTGCTGTGGGTCTCTATACCTTAACCACAACCCGCAGAGAAGAGCAGGCAGGCATTCTGCCGTCAGAACCTGAATGGCTGGGGCTGTGAATGAAGCCCAGCGGCTGGCTGGCGTGGAAGCCCCCTGGGACTGGTCATGACCTTCTGAGAAGACTTTAGTGAGTGGAGGAGGGGATCTCCACCTGCCCTGTTGGGTCTGTTGTCCCACCTGTGGAGGAAACAGCTGTGGTCCCCCCAGCTTCCAGGCCAGCTCAAGGTCAGTCACAGTGCCCAGGCTGTGAGCACTGAGTCACTGTAATCCCCATCAGACCACTTCTGTTCATTGCAGAGGTTTATGGAGCCCCTACCACATACAGGCTTAGCGGTAACCTGGGTATACAGGAAGAGCTCAGCCTGAGGGCAGAGTGAGCAGAAGTGGATAATTACAGAGTTGGTGTAAGAGGCCCTATGAGTCAAGCATGGTGCCTTTGGGGCCAGCCTGATCTCATTTTGAAACCTGCCTCAGCCACTTTCTAGCCTGTGACTTTGAGGAAGTTGCTCAACCTCTCTGAGCCTCAGTTTCCTCAGGGTAATAGTATCAATGTTGTAAGATGAGGATGCAAATTAGACATGACATAATGGAGAAGTCTAACCACTGGTCTATCCCATAGCTCCCTGGTTGGCAAACTGCAGCTCACAAGCCACATGCGGCTCTTTGACCCCTTGAATGTGCTTGAATGTGGCTCTTCCACAAAATACCACATGCGGGCGCTACCTTGATAAGGAATGTACCTACCTATATAGTTTAAGTTTAAAAAATTTGGCTCTCAAAAGAAATCTCAATCGTTGTACTGTTGATATTTGGCTCTGTTGACTAATGAGTTTACTGACCACTGCCATAGATAGTCACTTAATGGTATTACTGCTGTCTAGATTCAATATTGTGAGACTACAGAGGGGAATATGTGAGGTAGGGCAGGAGGCAGCATTCAAGAAAGCAACAAGAAGAGAGTACTGGCTGGGTATGTCAGTGGTTAGACATACCCAGTGGTTAGACCCACTATGCCAATATGTTGCAGTTCAATACCCGGTCAGGGCACATATAAGAAACAACCAATGAGTACATAAATAAGAACAAGTTGATGTTTATCTTCCTCTCTCTCACTTTGTCTCTTTCTAAAAATCAATCAATAAAAAATTTAAAAGAAAGCAACATAAGATAAAGCTACAATTAAGCTGGGTCAGAATGAATGGTTCCTCGGGCTTGCCAGGGAGGAGGGCATGGCAATGAGCAAAGGCACAGAGTCATTAACTGCACAGTGTGGCTGGGGGCACTGAGAGTGGCAGGAGAAGGGGGGAAGGGTAGGCTGGAGTTTGCTTGACCCTGCAGGCAAGTGGCCTTCATAGGCGAGTTCTCAGGAAGGTGGAAGATAGTGTGTTTCCTGGCCATGACACTAAGCAACCTTGAATCACGTGATGAGAATGTTAACTTCCTCTTTTTTTTTTTTTTTTTAGAACAAATCCATTTTATTTATTTACTTTTCAATAAGCTTAAATCCCCCTGACCGGTGGTGGTGCAGTGGATAGAGCATCAACCCGGAATACTGAGGTCCCAGGTTCAAAACCCTAAGGTCGCTAGCTTGAGAGCGGGCTCATCCAGCTTGAGTGCAGGTTTGCCAGCCTGAGCATGAAATCATCAGTATGATCCCATGGTCACTGGCTTAAGCAAGGAATCATTGACTCCGCTGGAGCCCCTGGGTCAAAGCATATATGAGAAGCAACCAATAAACAACTAAAGTGCCGCACTATAAGTTGGTCCTTCTTATCTGTGTCCCTTCCTGTCTCTCCGTCTCTCTTGCTCAAAAAAAGGAAGGGGGGGAACAACATGACATGGATTCTGTGTCCAATGGCCTTAGCAGGAAGGCTGTTTCGGAATTTAGCACCAATCATTCCACTGTTTCCATAAGCACAAGTTACCTTTTCCCAGATGATTCTGGTTTTATTCGGTTTGCTACTGGGAGTCACTGTGTTGTTCTTTGCTTTGTACACATAAGGATACCCCTTGCCTAGATAGAATTCAATTTCATCTCAAGCAAAACACCTTCAATTTTAAGAAGAGCTTTGTGCTCCCTCTGGTTCCAGAAACCCTGCTTACAGCCAGCAAAATGGCCTTGGACCACAGCCTTCCAGACATTTGTTGTTAAAGAAGTCCTGCTTCCTACAGGCCTGCCTAGGCTCCAAGATGGTGCAAAGAAGGCAAAGTTACTCCCTTTTCAATTCTCTTTCTCTTTCCTTTTTTTTTTTTTTTTTAGGCGAGAGGAGGGGAGATAGTGAGGCAGACTCCCATATACACCCCGACCGGGATCCACCTGGCAAACCCATCTGGGGCCAATGCTCAAGTACTGAGCTATTTTTAGCACCTGAGGCTGTTGAGGCTGTTGCACTTAGACCAACTGAGCTATACTGAGGCTGTCACACACGGACCAACTGAGGTATCCTTAGTGCTGGGGGGGGGGGCAAACTCAAATGAATCGAGCCACTGGCTGGGGGAGGGGAAAAGAAAGAGAAGGGGGGAGGGAGGGGAAGAATAGCAGATGGTTGATTTTCCTGTGTGCCCTTACTGGGAATTGAACCCAGAATGGCGATACACCAGGCTGATGATCTATCCCTGGAGCCACCAGCCAGGGCCTCAATTCTCTTTCAAGCCTTTCATTCCATCAAGGAAAAGTCTCAACTTTTAATACCTAATATCTGTGATCCTCACAGGCCTCAAAGTGGCTGCTTTCAGCAGGCAATTATAACCATCAAGAATTCTGTAACATTGTTATGTTTTTGTTTTTATGATTATTTTCAATGGAGAACAAGTGGCTTTCTGCTTACAGGGGTGATAAAAATTTTAAACTACATTTAAAAGCAAGCCATTTAAAGAAAAATACTAAAGAAATGAAGGTATATGGCAAGATACAGAAAGAGCAAAAGTCCCAAAGGTTGTACTCCAATGTGTGATCCTCGGGAAATGCTGCTGAGGGTGCTAGGAAGGCACCCAAATTCTGAGCCACGAAGGGCCGAGGCCAGATGTGAGTCTTGGAGAGACAACCATGACTGAAGGGAGAAGCCAGGTGTCTAGGCCTGGTAAGAAGAGCCAATCAGGGTAGAGACAGTCCTGGGGCTGTGGAAGGACCTGAGGGGAAATACCCTGAAGATAGGATGGGGCTTGTGACCTGCTATATGCTGGCAGAGGAAGAGGAGGCCGGCGTGTTGATCCTGTGTGTTGTGACTGTCTAGATGAGTGTCCGTTAACCAGACTCAGATGTTTCTATCGCCTCCCATCACACCAGGAGTTTTATGGGCCAAAGTTCCAACCTCCTATCTCTCTCCCAACTGTCCAGTGCATCTGGACCACGTGGCCCTGCAGCTGATCCAGCTGCATGGCCTGCCAGCTGACAAGTCAGGATTGCAAACCAGGGTGGTTAAGGGCCCAGTCTGCCTGCAACTGAGGGGTTTCCCAAGGAGATTTTTATTTTTTTATTTTTTTTATTTTTTATTTTTTTATTTTTTATTTTTTTGTATTTTTCTGAGGCTGGAAACGGGGAGAGACAGTCAGACAGACTCCCGCATGCGCCCGACCGGGATCCACCTGGCACGCCCACCAGGGGCAACGCTCTGCCCACCTGGGGGCGATGCTCTGCCCCTCTGGGGCGTCGCTCTATTGCGACCAGAGCCACTCTAGCGCCTGGGGCAGAGGCCGAGGAGCCATCCCCAGAACCCAGGCAATCTTTGCTCCAATGGAGCCTCGGCTACGGGAGGGGAAGAGAGAGACAGAGAGGGGGAGGGGTGGAGAAGCAGATGGGCACTTCTTCTGTGTGCCCTGGCCGGGAATCGAACCCAGGACCCCTGCACGCCAGGCTGACGCTCTACCACTGAGCCAACCGGCCAGGGCCTTATTTTTTAAACTTTTTTTTTTTTTTTTTTTCCATTTTTCTGAAGTTGGAAACAGGGAGAGACAGTCAGACAGACTCCCGCATGCGCCCGACCGGGATCCACCCGGCACGCCCACCATGGGGCGATGCTCTGCCCACCAGGGGGCGATGCTCTGCCCATCCTGGGCGTCGCCATGTTGCGACCAGAGCCACTCTAGCGCCTGAGGCAGAGGCCACAGAGCCATCCCCAGCGCCCGGGCCATCTTTGCTCCAATGGAGCCTTGGCTGCGGGAGGGGAAGAGAGAGACAGAGAGGAAAGCGCGGCGGAGGGGTGGAGAAGCAAATGGGCGCTTCTCCTGTGTGCCCTGGCCGGGAATCGAACCCGGGTCCTCCACACGCTAGGCCGACGCTCTACCACTGAGCCAACCGGCCAGGGCCTATTTTTTAAACTTTTTACAGAGAGAGGGATAGACAGGGACAGACAGACAGGAACAAAGAGATGAGAAGCATCAATCATTAGTTTTTCGTTGCGCATTGCAACACCTGAGTTGTTCATTGATTGCTTTCTCATATGTGCCTTGACCGCGGGCCTTCAGCAGACCGAGTAACCAACCCCTTGCTGGAGCTGGCGACCTTGGGCTCAAGCTGGTGAGCTTTTGCTCAAACTAGATGAGCCCGCGCTCAAGCTGGCGACCTCGGGGTCTCGAACCTGGTTCTTCTGCATCCCAGTTCGATGCTCTATCCACTGTGCCACCGCCTGGTCAGGCAAGACAGGAGATTTTTAGTGCTAAAACAGGGACAGTCCTGAGAAAAGTGGGAGGCCTGGTCATCCAGCCTCAAACAGGTTTGTGGGGGTAGGAGCCCTATTGGGCTGCAGCTGGTAGCCTAGAAGGCCAAAGTGGGATGTCCATGGCCTGCACAAACCCAGGCCCAGGTAATCAGTTCATGTTTATATGAATAGCACCCCCAGCTCAGAGCCAGCCCCCAACCTTCTCAAAAAGGCTCAGCGACGTTAGTCCTTTTCAAGAAAATGTTTCATCCTGATCAGAAGCTTCCTTTACAAGTTTGAGAATTCAAAGCCCCCACAGATGCCACTTTCTAGTCTTGGCAACTGTTCTCAAAAGGAAAGTCTTCGACCTTGACATGCGGGCCCATGAGACTGCCTCCACCCCAACCCCAGTGAGAATTTCCCAAATTATCTGAAGTACGCATTGTATTCCAGCCAACATGGCCTGATCAGGGCCCCACACCTGTTCCCCTTCTTCCTACCCTGTCCTTTTCTCCTTCTGTTCTAGCCTGGAAGGCACCCTTCACACATCTTCCTGTGCTTGAACTCTACCCAAACTTTATGGCTTGGCTCAGTATACCTCTCCATGAAGCCTCCCCATATTCACCGGGCAGAAAATACTCCTGGTCTCCCTAATCCTCTCCTGAGCCTGATCTCACCTGTGGTGGTCAGTCAGGCCTACCTTTGCCCCCCCGACACCCCCCCACACACACACAGTTAGGAGTCAGTATTGAGAATCAACACATTAATGACCTAGCACATAAATGATCAAGCCTATAATGCCTAATGGAGAGAAGTTCCAACTGTCTCTCCATCAGTCACATGGGGACAGCAAGGAGGCTCAAACATTGGGCTAAAGTCACTCAGCTGTCCATGTGGCAAACAAGGTGAACAAGATACTCACTGTCTAGGAAGGGCTACTGGGCCCGACTAACAATTCCATAATGACCACCATGCAGCACAGGTGGGGACAGCAAGGAGGCTCAAACATTGGGCTAAAGTCACTCAGCTGTCCATGTGGCAAACAAGGTGAACAAGATACTCACTGTCTAGGAAGGGCTACTGGGCCCGACTGACAATTCCATAATGACCACCATGCAGCACAGGGCCAAGATGGCAATACGAAGTGCTGTGAGAATATGTCATGAAAGGTGTGGCCCAATGGGAGTCACAAAGTATGGAGTACCTGAGCTGAGACATAAGGATGAGGGGATGTGCCCATCTCAGGAGAGGAAACAATGGGTTTAGGAGTCAAGGCACACACTCCATCTCCACTCCTCCACCCTCCCTCCTGTGATCACCTGCCTCAGTTTCTGCCTGGTACACCTGGCTATTGTGAGGATTCATGTGAATAATGGGTGGGAAGCCCTCACTATGTATATGAATACAGTCAAGCTCTCCCCAAATGTGGGGGATTACTGTTGTCAGTATTACCCAGACCACTGACAGGAGGTAGAGGATTCCAGGCAGCCAGACCTTGAGCCCAGGCTGTGCTGGACAATAATCCTGCCTCCTGGTTAGCCCCACCCAGGAGGGAGGAGAAACAGGGCTGCAGCTGAGCCTCCCTGCTGACAGGCAGACCAGGAGAAGTCAGACCTTGGGGTTCCGACAGCGCAGAAACCAGACCGAGTGGGCTAGGGATACACAGAAGAAGGAAGCTAAATGTAGGCAGAGGAGGAAGACAGCAGCCAAGGGCGTGGCTGAGGATAGGTCTGAGCTGAGGATGTGACAAGGAACAAAGAGCGAGAGAACAGTCTGACCAGGTGCTGGCACAGTGGATAGAGCATCGGACTGCGATGTGGAGGACCCAGGTTTGAGACCCCGAGGTTGCCAGCTTGAGTGCGGGTTCATCTGGTTTGAGCAAGGCTCACCAGCTTGGACCCAAGGTCGCTGGCTCGAGCAAGGGGTTACTCAGTCTGCTGTAGCCCCACGGTCAAGGCATATACGAGAAAGCAATCAATGAACAACTAAGGTTTTGCAACAAAAAACTAATGATTGATGCTTCTCATCTCTCTCCCTTCCTGTCTGTCTGTCCCTATCTATCCCTCTCTCTGACTCTCTGTCTCTGTAAAAAAAAAAAGAAAAAAAGAAAAAGAAAAAAGAGCAAGAGAACATCCTCTCCACTCCTACCGCCCTCCCAAGCTGCTGCAGAGAATTAGTGGGATGACTTCCTGTCATGGGTGCAGCAGGGCTCTGACATTTACAGGCCACTAGGTCTCTTCAGGGCCAGCTGGGTGTTTAAAAGCTTGTCTGAAAGCCACCCTGTTAGGGGAAGAAGCCAACCACGAACAGGAAACCTGTGAGGTGTGCAAATATCTACGTCACTTCTCAGCAGGAAGGAGCTGGGGTGGAGCAAGCTGAGGTTAAAGCCCTGCCCTCCCCCCCACTGCCCAGACACCTAGGGAGACTCACGCTGTGAGGAATCAAGGGCCATCTGGGGTGCCTGAAAGCACAAGTCCTTGCTGGCCATACTGGCCTTCCTGCCATTCCCCGAATATACCAATTTGTTTACAACTCCAGGCTTTTGCTTTTACTGTTTCCAAACCGCACATGACTGGCTCCATTGCATCATTCAGGGCTCAGCTCAATTGCTACCTCCTCCTAGAGGCCTCCCCTGACTACCTCATCTAAATCAGCCTACTCCCCATACCCACTGTGCTTTTCCCCCAGATCCCCACACAGCTCAACCCTTCATCTACACAGGTGTTTCACAAAGCCTTCCCTGGCTACCCTACTGAAAATCACACACTCTCCCCAGCTCTCATCCTTCTTTCCTGGTTTCCTTTCCTGACACACATGCATTTCTTTCATTGCTGTTTACTGTTTTATTCTTCCCGCTGGAATGTCTGCTTCAAGAGGGCGGAGATTATTGTCCGATTTGTCGACTGTTGTATTGTCCACATCTAGAAAAGTACTTGGCGTATAGTAGGGATTCAATAAATGTTTGATGAGTAATGAATAAGTGTATATGAAGTTTAAGAGCGGGGGCTCTGGTCAGACCACCTGGGGTCTCATCCCAGCTCTTCCACTCACTGTGTGTGATCTTGGACCATTTACTTAAACTCTCTGAGACTCAACTTAATCAGTAAAGAGAGAATAACAACAGTACTTACTTCATCGGATTATTAGGTGATTAAATAAGATCATGGATATAAAGAGGGGAAAATGGTGCCTGGCACCCTGGAAGCACTCAGTGCTGAGCTGGCCGCCACCACACCCTTCGCCTGCTAGTGTTTTTTGTTTATCTGCTCACTTGTTTATCATCTGTCTCCACTGTAGTGTCAGCTCCTACCTGCCTTGCTCACTATTGGACCCCCAGGTCCTAGCATAATGTGGGAAGAGAAAACCAAGCCTCCCATCAAATCCAGGAATGTGGACCTAGAGGACACAGCTTCACTTGAAGTTAGGAGCCTCACCGATCTGCTTCTCCAGGGCGGCAGCTTCACAGACAGTAGCCCGGGGCAGGATCCCGGGGTCGGTGAAACTTGTCTGTAGCAGGCAGCTCATGACGAAGAAGAAAAGGATGGCAGCAATGATGGGGATGGCAAGGGTCAGTTGGCGAGCCAGGAAGGGACAGCTAGAGAAAGAAGGAGAGAAAGATGAGCACGTACCCCTAGGACTCCCTGGGGGACAAAGCTACAGCACTAGGCAGGTTTGTCTTCCCAGCAAATACCAACACATTCTTGAATAGAGCCTCTGCCGGGGCCAGCAGCCACTCCCCTTTAAGTGCCTGACACCACTAATTAATCCTGCACTTTCACCCTGAGCCTGAGCCATGGCAGATGTGATCAGTTGATCCTCGCACTCTTAACCCTTCACTTAGCTGCAGCCTCAGCGTCCTTCGAAACAGAGCTTCAGGCAGCTACAGGCAGTCCTCAGGTTACAAACAAGATGTGTTCTATAGGTTTGTTCTTAAGCTGAATTTGTATGTAAATTCGAACAGGTACATTTACCTTTTTTTTTTTTAGCAAGGAAGAGAGGGACAGAGAGACAGGAGAGAGATAAAAAGCATCAACTCATTGTTGCGGCACTTTAGCTGTTCATTGATTGCTTTCTCATACATGCCTTGGGGGGGGGGCCTCCAGTCAAGCCAGTGACCCCTTGCTCAAGCCAGCGACCTTGGCTCAAGCCAGTGACCATGGGCTCAAGCCAGTGACCTTGAGCTTCAAGCCAAAGGCCTCTGGTTCAAGCCAATGACCATGGGGTCATGTCTATGATCCCACGCTCAAGCTGGTGACCCCACGCTCAAGCTGGTGAGCCTGCGCTCAAGCCAGCGACTTTGGGGTTTTGAACCTGGGTCCCCAGCATCCCAGATGGAAGCTTTATCTACTGTACCACCACCTGGTCAGGTTACATTTACCTATTTAAATGCAACTTAGACAGGTGTTTGTCTTAACATAGTATTTATTTTTACCTTTCTGTCCATATAAATACTTAAACGTTTTCAAACCTACAGACCTATTTCATTCGTAACCCGGAGACTGCCTGTACTACCAATTAATTGGAATGTCAGCTGAGATGACTCATCCAAGACAATGTTCACTCACTCTCACTCACTCCACAAATATTTACTGAGGTCTTCTATGTGCCAGGCAACACCTTCAATAAGAAGCAGTAATACAGGCAGTAAATACAACAATAGTCCCCTGGTCCCTCAGTGAAGCTTATGGTCTAGTGAGGAGAACAGACATGTAAACAGAGAACTGCCACATAGGTTGGCTGAAGGAGGTACCTAAGCTAACGCTCGAGCAATAAGCAGGATTAGCCAGGTGAAAGGGGTTGGGAGAAGAGCATGATCCAGCTACTGACATTTTTACCCAAAGGCTGGCCCCTGATCCCAGCCGGCTTGGAGAATGCCTTGTGCACAGGTCTGATTTTGAGGCCCACCCATATTATTAACCATTGTCCTCTGTTACCTTCCCTCCCCAGAGCCATAGCAGCACCTGGTGGGGTGAGGAGCTGCTATTTGGGAGATGACTGGCCACTGGGAGGCCCGAATCAGCTGAGGTTCCAGGAGCTGGTATAAGAGCAGGAAGCAAGCCTGTGGGCACCTACCTGCCGTTTCTGGAGCCTTTATCACTGGAGGCTCTGGCCTGAGGAGCAGAGATTGCAAAGGCCAAGGGCTCCAAGTGGGACACATGGACACATTCTGCTACAGACATCTTAGTGCTCCCTAGGTCTGAACCTCAGAGCTGGCCCCTCCATGTCACCTACATGACAACTCAACCAGTTCATGTCCAACTAGACTTCTTGGAGCTAGACAAGACTTTAAGTTGGAGACTTGTAGAGCCCTCAAAAACACCAAGTCCCAGCCCCCTGATTTTAGAAACCCACAGCCAGATCCAAGGTCACCCAGCCAGTGACAGGACTGACGCCTCTGGACTCCCAGCAAATGCTCTGTCCATTCATTCAACAAATATTTACTGTATTGAGCACCTACTACACACCAGACCCTGTTCTAAGCACTGAGGATACAATAGTGAGGAGACTAAAGTCCTATTCTCGTGGAGAAAAGCATTAAACAACAGAAAGTATACATATGGTATGTCAGATGAGAGCAATAAGTCAGGGCAGAGGGAATGTGAGGCAGGGATTGCTTTCTACATCACAGGGATGGTCAGGGAAGGATGGAAGAGAGTGAGGGAGTGAGTCATCAAGCTACTTAAAGGTGCAAGGACCTGGGACAGGAGTGTGCAAGGAAGCTGCTGGGCCTGGAGGAGACTACACAGGGGTAGTGGGAGGAGGTGGGGACAGGTAGGAAGCCCGTTGTCTGGCCCTAATCCAGAGAGCCAGGGAGGACTCAGGTCTGATTTACAATTAAAGTTGCACTCTGGCTGCTACCTGGAGTGGGAAGCAGGCAGAAGCTGGGAGCCCTGCTTGGAGGCCTGTGCAATAATCCACCAAACCAAACAATGGAGCAAAGCCATTCTCAGCAGGAAGGACCTAGAGAGCCACCTTTCCTCTCCCCTCAGGCGAGCAGGAGCACCTCTCGCACCCTCCACAACAGCATTCCCATCATGCTGGCTCCCCACTGAGCTTCCACCCCAGTCCAGAAGCTCTTGGCTCAAACCCAAACTCTCCTGCCAACGTCACCATCCCAACTGAGTAGAAGCAGAGGTAAAGCTCTCCCTGAACATAGAAATCCTTGCTTCCTCTCTCTCTGGGGACAAGTCTGTCACCAGCGAAGAAGGTCCTGCTTCTGAACTGACCAAATCCCACACTGTAGGTCACAAGGCCAACTCTCGTCAAGCACTGCTTCCTTCTGCCCTCGCTGCAGCCCTGGTGGGAAGGCTGGGGCAGGACATTGGAAAAGGCACTTTCAAAACACCTCCATGGGCTGGCTCAGAACATGGATCTGAAACTCAACCCAGAGGCCAGGAAGGGCGGAGAGCAGGTGCTGGGGGCTCCCCAGAGCTTCTGCTTGCTAAACTATCCCAGAACTTTGTATCTACCTTGACTCAGAAGGGAAGGGTGAAAGGGAAAAGCTAATTGGTGGGAAGTCCTCAGCCTGCTTCAAGGGGAAACCCAATGTTGACAATACATGATGTGGCATCTGGAAAGGGTAGATGGAGGCTAGTGTCTTTGTGGCAGCCTCATTCATCACACCACAGGCCCTGGGGAAGGGAACCCTGACAGCCAGCACTGGGAGTTGATGATTCCTGCTCCTCCCCCCACTTCTCTCTCTCTCTCTCTCTCTCTCTCTCTCTTCACTAAAAAACAACAACAAAACTTAAAAGTTCTTGCTATAGCCTGACCAGGCGGTGGCGCAGTGGACAGAACGTTGGACTGGGATGCAGAGGACCCAGGTTCGAGACCCCAAGGTCGCCAGTTTGAGCGTGGGCTCATCTGGTTTGAGCAAGGCTCACCAGCTTGAGTCCAAGGTCGCTGGCTCGAGCAAGGGGTCACTCGGTCTGCTGAAGGCCCACAGTCAAGGCACATATGAGAAATCAATCAATGAACAACTAAGGAACCGCAACGAGGAGTTGATGTTTCTCATCTCTCTCCCTTCCTGTCTGTCTGTCCCTATCTGTCCCTCTCTCTGACTCTCTCTGTCTGCCACACACAAAAAAAAGTTCTTGCTATAGGCTATAAACTATGTGCATTACTTTATGCCACCCTCATGACAACTGTGTGGGGGGGGGTACTGTTATAAATGGCATTCTATAGTTGAGGAAACTGATGCTCTGAGAGGTGAAGTGACTGCCCCAAAGATCCATAGTTAGTACCTGGTGGACCTGGGATTTTTTTTTTATTTTATTTTTTGTATTTTTCTGAAGCTGGAAACGGCGAGAGACAGTCAGACAGACTCCTGCATGCGCCCGACCGGGATCCACCCGGCACGCCCACCAGGAGCAACGCTCTGCCCACCAGGGGGCGAAAGGGGGCGTTGCTCTGCCGCGACCAGAGCCACTCCAGCGCCTGGGGCAGAGGCCAAGGAGCCATCCCCAGTGCCCGGGCCATCTTTGCTCCAATGGAGCCTTGGCTGCGGGAGGGGAAGAGAGAGACAGAGAGGAAGGGGGGCGGTGGAGAAGCAAATGGGCGCTTCTCCTATGTGCCCTGGCCGGGAATCAAACCCGGGTCCCCCGCACGCCAGGCCGACGCTCTACCGCTGAGCCAACCGGCCAGGGCCCCTGGGATTTGAACCAGATCTCTTAGCTCCAGAGGTGGCATTCTTTTTTTTTTTTTTAAAGTTATTTTTATTTTTTTATTGTTTTAGATTTTATTTATTCATTTTAGAGAGAGGAGACAGAGAGAGACAGAGACAGAGAGAGAAGGGAGGGAGGAGCAGAAAGCATCAACTCCCATATGTGCCTTGACCAGGCAAGCCCAGGGTTTCGAACTGGCGACCTCAGCATTTCCAGGTCGACGCTTTATCCACTGCGCCACCACAGGTCAGGAAAGAGGTGGCATTCTTAACCACACTGTATAATGAAGACCACAAAAGATGAGAACTAGAAGGGGAATGTGGAGTTCATACCGCATAGGGTGGGTGTGTGCGTGGGTGCACATGCGTGTATACAAGGAATCACATAGCAGGTGGCTGAAGCTAGAGACCAAAAGTAGGGTGGAAAACTTCTGACACGAATATGTGATCCTGGTAAAATGAGAAGTGTTTCCTCCTCATCCATAAACTGGAGGTACCAATGTGGGCCAATCCTGGGGATATAAAGAGGTTAAAACCCATGGGGACAGCCTGACCTGTGGTGGCACAGTGAATAACGCATCAACCTGGAATGCTGAGGTTTCAGGTTTGAAACCCTGGGCTTGCCTGGTCAGGGCACATATGAGAAGCAACTGTTATGAGCTGATGCTTCCCGCTCCTCCCCCCTCCTTCTCCCTCTCTCTCTCCTCTCTCTAAAGTCAATAAATAAAATCTTAAAAAGAAACAAAAACTCATGGGGCAAACATGACCTGTCACACAAAAGCTTTTTGGACTCTCCTGAAAAATAAAGAGACACTACAGCTGTTCCTGCCATGGAACAGGCCAGAGAAACGCGCCAAATGTTGAGAAGGGAAAGAAAGCCAGAAGGTCAGGAGGTGGCCGGGAGCACCTTGGGAGGTATCTGGTGGGGGACAGGAGAAGGCAGAGGAAGGCCAGGAAGTTCTAGAGAAGCTAAGTGCTGGAGAGAAAGGGAGGCCTGGGACACCCAAAGATGTTTGAGGGAAGACTGCCTTAGGACCCAGGGGGAGAAGCAAGGGGAAAAGGTCTCAGAGTAGACAGATGACCAAGGGGACTCTGGAAGGACCCTGAAGGAAATGGGGAAGGTAGCTAGGAAATCTGTGGTAGGGTGTATCTCGCCAAAGGACATGGAAGAAGCTCAGAAGTTATCTGGAAGGGATATAAAGAAAAGATGCCTCAAAAGGTCAAAAGAACCTGGGGGTGGACCAGAGCTTGTCCTGTGGATAGGTAAGGACAGGGGAGCTACCCAAAACGCGGGAGGACTGAGGGGCAGATTCTGGGAGGGCAGAGAGGATGGGAGTCAAGGGACATGGGAGGGCGGTATTCCTGGCAGAGGCTGGCAAAGGCAGAGTGCCAGGGAAGGATGGGGGTGCTAGGGCGGGGCCACAGAGGACCGGCTGGGAGGTTGGGAGGGCGGATGGAAACGAGGGAGGAAGGATAAGAGATACGCAAGGAGACGGAGAGGCCTGAGGACAGACTCTGAGAAGCACAGGGAGGATGCAGGCCCCAGAGGGACAGGGAGCGGAGGGTGCCCGCAGGTGCTGGAAAGGGTGGAATGCCTGGGAAGCGGGAGAGGAGGGGTGCCCAGCTGGGACCAGAGGGTCTAGAGTGCGCACCAAGGGCTGGGGAAGGTGGGGTGCGCAGCCGGAGACAGAGACCCGAGAGGATGGGACGCCTGAGGGGGCGGGGACGGGGGCGCCGCTAAACTCACTCGAAGACGAAGAAGAGGATGGTGGTGGTGAGGATGAGAAGCAGCGTGAGCGCGAAGACGCCGCCGTGGCCAGCCAGCATGAGGCGGCCGCCGCAGTAGAAGCGGTTGCGGCCCGGGAACACCTCCCACTTGCGCCGTGGGCGGTGGCCGATGCTCCCGCTGCCGCTCCAGCGCGGTGCGGCGGCGGGCGGCAGGGGCCCGGGGCCCGGACCGGGGGGAGCGGCGGGGCAGGCGGGCGGCGGGGCGGCCCCGGGGCTGATCTGCTGGTACTCGCAGTCCTTCATGCGGCCGGCCGCGGGCCTGGGCTCCGCGCCGCGCGGGCCGGCCGCGCCGCACCGGGACCCGGCGGAGCAGCGGAGGTGGCGGCGGCAGCGGCGGCGGCAGCGGCGGCAGCGCGCGGCGCTCGCTCACTCGCTGGGGGCGGCCCCGCCCCGCCCCGCCCCCGCCGGCGCGGCCTCCTGCCGCAGCGCCCCCTCCGCCTGGGCCCGGGATGGCGCTCCGGCCCGCGGCCGGGTCCTGACCCGCTGCGGGGCTCTGGCCAGTCCTTCGGCCCCAGAGCCGGACCGGTCCCATCTGCACAATGACGGAGCAGCAGATGCGCGCTTTAGGGCTTCCTGTTCTTTTCAAGCAAACCATTTGTTGGGCGTCCCGTGTGCCAGGCACCGTAACAAGAGTGCCCGGGTGGTGGACTTCGTGATTTACTTCTGCAATCTGTATTGCTGGGCCAGGCAGACTTCACCTATCTCTGAGGACTGATTAGGCAGTCATTTTGCGGAGCTAGCAGGGGTGGAGACGGGGACGCAATCTTCTTTGAAAGCTAGGGGCCTGTTAACTACTGTCTTGAAGTTCAAAATGCCCAGTAGTTGGTTGTGAGTAGTATATGCTCTGGACTTCCTCAGCCAGCTTTGTGATCTGGACCCAGACCCAGGTTTTCCTAGGTGTCACTTCATGTAGTGTCCATGCCTCAGGGTCCCAGTGTCTTTCAGGAATTCTGGGTCTATTCATTTTCTATTGGTGTGTAATCTATATTACCACAAATTTAGTGGCTTACAATAGCACACATTCTCTCACAGATTCCAGGTCAGAAGCCATGCATGGCTCAGCTGAGTTCTTTGCTTAGAGTTTTAGAAGGCAGTCAAGGTGTCAGCTAGGCCTTATTCTCCCATGGACACTCAGGGAAGAATCTGGTTCAAGCCCATTCAGGTTGTTGGCAGAACTTATTTCCTTGATAATGCATGAGTGAAGGTCTGTGATTTTTTCTGACTGTCAGCTGGAGGTGTGCTACAGCCCTCTGCAGTTCCTGGGGTTACCACAATCCCTTGCCCTGTGGGCTTCTCCAACATGGCTGCTTACTTCATTCAAGCCCAGAGGCAAGTCTCTAGCTCTAGTCTGCTAAGACAAAGTTTTACTAAATAACATACAGCAGACCTTAAACACAACAGGTTTGGACTGTATGGGTCTATTTACACACACACACACACACACACACACACACACACACACACACATGATTTTATTTATTCATTTTAGAGAGGGGGGAGAGAAAGGCGGAAGGAGCAGGAAGCATCAACTCCCATATGTGCCTTGACCAGGCAAGTCCAGGGTTTTGAACAGGCGACTTCAGTGTTCCAGGTTGATGCTTTATACACTGCACCACTACAGGTCAGGCCCACAGATTTTTTTTTCAATAAATACTTGTACTGGCCCTGACCAGTTGGCTCAGTGGTAGAGCGTCGGCCTGGCATGCAGGAGTCCCGGGTTCGATTCCTGGCCAGGGCACACAGAAGAAGCGCCCATCTGCTTCTCCACCCCTCCCCCTCTCCTTCCTCTCTCTCTCTCTCTCTCTCTCTCTCTTCCCCTCCCGCAGCCAAGGCTCCACTGGAGCAAAGTTGGCCCGGGCACTGAGGATGGCTCTGTGGCCTCTGCCTCAGGCGCTAGAATGGCTCTGGTTGCAACAGAGCAGCGCCCCAGATGGGCAGAGCATCGCCCCCTGGTGGGCATGCTGGGTGGATCCCGGTCAGGCGCATGCGGGAGTCTGTCTGACTGCCTCCCCATTTCCAACTTCAGAAAAATACAAAAAAAAAAATTTTTTTAAATTAAAAAATAAATAAATAAATACTTGTACTGCTTGACCAGGCGTTGGTGCAGTGGATAGAGCGTTGGACTGGGATGTGGAGGACCCAGGTTCGAGACCCCGGGGTTGCCAGCTTGAGCGCAGGTTCATCTGGTTTGAGCAAAGCTCACCAGCTTGGACCCAAGGTTGCTGGCTTGAGCAAGGGGTTACTCGGTCTGCTGTAGCCCCATGGTCAAGGCACATATGAGAAAGCAATCAATGAACAACTAAGGTGTTGCAACAAAAAACTAATGATTGATGCTTCTTATCTCTCTCTGTTCCTGTCTGTCTCTATCTCTCCCTCTCTCTGACTCTGTCTCTGTAAAAATAAATAAATAAATACCTGTACTGTTTTTCATTCACAGTTGGGACTCCATGATGGAGAGAGCTGACTATATGCATTGATGTAGTCATTTTTTATAAGGGACTTGAGTATTTGGGCATTTTGGTATCTGCCTGGGTCCTGGAATTGATCCTCCATGGATACTGAGGGACAACTAAGTTCTTGGGGAGTCAAAGGTTAAACATGAATTTTCTACTGCACATGCATCAGCACCCCCAAGCCCCACATTGTTCAAAGATCAACTATATGGCCTGACCTGTGGTGGCGCAGTGGATAAAGTGTCAACCTGGAAATGCTGAGGTTGCCGGTTCAAAACCCTGGGCTTGCCTGGTCAAGGCACATAAGGGAGTTGATGCTTTCTGCTCCTCCTCCCTTTTCTCTCTCTCTCTCTCTCTCTCTCTCTCTCTCTCTCTCTCCCCTCTCTATAATGAATAAATAAAATCTTTAAAAAAAAAAGATTTGCTCTTAAAAAAAAAAAAAAGATCAACTATATGTAATGGGAGTGACATTCCATCATTTCTGCCATAGTCTACAGGTTAGAAGAAAGTCACAGGTCCCACTTTAACTTAAGAGGAGAGACACAGTGGATAGAGCATTAACCTGGAATGCTGAGGTCACCGGTTCGAAACCCTGGGCTTGCCCGGTCAAGACACATACAAGAAGCAACTACTATGAATTGATCCCACTCCTTGCCCCCCCTCTTTTCTCTCTTCTCTCTCTAAAATCAATAAATAAAATCTAAAAAAAGAAAAAAGAGGAGAGGATTATACAAAGGTATGAATACCAGGAAGCAGGAATTATTGGGGGTCACTTCAGGGTCTGTCTATCAGACTGGGGTTATTGGAAAACCTAAGGAAAAGTATAGGAAAAGACAGAGCTGGAGACTAGGGTAAGAGAGAGTAAGAAAAAAAGTAAAAAAACATGATGGGAAGGAGTAGAGAGGCAATAACAGTGACATCAAGGATCACTAATTGGTACACATGCCCAAGGCCACCCATCCATGCCCTCAGTGCCAAAGATTCTGGATTTGATGAGTCCTACCTTGGAGTGAACCAAGTTGTGGGCTTCCTCCCCTTTTACTCCGTGGCTATGGAACAAAGTCACAAAACTAGACATACTGCTTCCATTACACATTCCTGCTCTCCCACCTCAACTGGGTCCTCTTGAAACCCCAAACCTTCTCTTGCTCCTCATCACTTCATAGAAATCGACTTGGTTTTCAGCTTTCCTCCTATCTAACTCATAATTTCTGTTCGAATCTATCCTTTCCTCTCATCTTAAAAACGTGGACTTCTGCCTGACCTGTGGTGGCGCAGTGGAGTGTTGACCTGGAATGCTTAGGTTGCTGGTTCAAGGCCGCGGGCTTGCCTGGTCAAGGCACATAAGAAAAGCAACTACTACAAACTGATGCTTCCTGCTTCTATCCCCATCTCCTTCTCTCTCTCCTCTCTCTAAAATCAATAAATAAAATCTTTTAAAAAATGTTTAAAAAGCCTGACCAGGCGGTGGCGCAGTGGATAGAGCGTTGGACTGGGATGCCGAAGACCCAGGTTTGAGACCCCAAGGTCGCCAGCTTGAGCGCGGGCTCATCTGGTTTGAGCAAAAAGCTCACCAGCTTGGACTCAGGGTCACTGGCTCAAGCAAGGGGTTACTCGGTCTACTGAAGGCCTGCACTCAAGGTACATATGAGAAAGCAATCAATGAACAACTAAGGTGTCGCAATGCAGAATGAAAAACTAATGATTGATGCTTCTCATCTCTCCATTCCTGTCTGTCCCTGTCTACCCTCTCTCTGACTCTCTCTCTCTCTGTCTCTGTAAAAAATTTTTAAAAAATTAAAAAAAATTGAAAATTAAAAAATAAATAAATAAAAAATAAAAATGTTTAAAAAATATGTGGACTTCCCTATGCCTGTGGCCAACCCTCCATTCATGTCTTATCTCCCCTCCTGTTCATTGAGACTGCCAACACATACTCAATTCTCCTCTATCAATTAAAAAGCAAAAATAAACTAAAAAACCAACAACAGGCCCTGGCCGGTTGGCTCAGTGGTAGAGCATCAGCCTGGCATGCAGGAGTCCTGGGTTCGATTCCCGGCCAGGGCACACAGGAGAAGCACCCATCTGCTTCTCCACCCCTCCCCCTCTCCTTCCTCTCTGTCTCTCTCTTCCTCTCCCACAGCCAGGGCTCCATTGGAGCAAAGTTGGCCCGGGCGCTGGGGATGGCTCCATGGCCTCTGCCTCAGGTGCTAGAATGGCTCTGGTTGCAACAGAGCAACGCCCCAGATGGGCAGAGCATCGCCCCCTGGTGGGCATGCCGGGTGGATCCCGGTCGGGCGCATGCGGGAGTCTGTCTGACTGCCTCCTCGTTTCCAACTTCAGAAAAAAAAAAAAAAAAGTAAAACCAACAACAGAAACAGCTTTCCATGCTTGGCTACCTCCTTTACTCTAGGCCAGGGGTCCCCAAACTTTTTACACAGGGGGCCAGTTCACTGTCCCTCAGACTGTTGGAGGGCCGGACTATAAAAAAAACTATGAACAAATCCCTATGCACACTGCACATATCTTATTTTAAAGTAAAACAAAATGGGAACAAATACAATATTTAAAATAAAGAACAAGTAAATTTATATCAACAAACTGACCAGTATTTCAATGGGAACTATGGGCCTGCTTTTGGCTAATGAGATGGTCAATGTCCGGTTCCATATTTGTCACTGCTATCCGTAACAGGTGATATGACGCGCTTCCAGAGCCGTGATGCATGCATCCCACGTCACCGGAAGTAGTACTGTACGTGAGCCATGCTGCACTTTGTGGCACCGCCACATACAGTACTCCTGGAGCACAGGATGAGGATGGATCCTGTGCTCCTCTCACTGACCACCAATGAAAGAGGTGCCACTATCGCAGGTGCAGCAGGGGCCGGATAAATGGCCTCAGGGGGCCGCATGTGGCCCATGGGCCGTAGTTTGGGGACCCCTGCTCTAGGCTCAGGTTTATCTTTTCTCTCTCATTAGAGTTGCATTAAAGAGTAGCTACCACTTCCTGCTCACCTATTCATTTCTTAACTTCTTAAAATCTGGCCTATCTACATCACTCTCCTAAAACTTTTTTTTTGTTTGTTTTGGGGGAGGAGGGAGAGAGAGAGAAGCATCACTCGTTGCTCCACTTAGTTTTGCATCCCACTCATTGCATCTCCTACATACCTTGACCAGGATCGAACCTGGTCACCCGAGGTGGCCTCGGGTTTAAGCAAGCAACCCTGGGATTGAGCTGGTGACCTTGGCACTCCAGGTCAAGGCTCTATCCACTGTGCCACCACTGATCAGGCTAAAATTTCTATCTTATATGTTCCTAGTTACCCATTCTGTGTAGCATAAACTATTCATTCTCACCAATACCCACAGTTCCCAGACTCTCTTACAGATAGGTGTGGCCAAGTGACTGAATTCTGGCTAATGGAATGTGAGTAGAAGTGACAGGCTGGCCCATAAAACTCCCAGGTGTTGATCCTTGCTCTTCTTCCCATCTGCTAGAAAAATAGAGGGGACTCAGAACCTAGAAGAAAGTCAAACCAAATGTCCCCATTACAAGTTTCACGGTCCCACTCCTTCTCAATCACAAAACTTTTTTTTTTATTAAGTGAGGGGTGGGAAGGCAGGGAGACAAAGGGACAGACTCCCACATGTGCCCTGATCAGGATACACCCGGCAAGCCCCCTACAGGGAGATGCTTTGTCCATCTGGGGCTGCTGCTCTGCTGCTCGGTAACCGAGTCATTTTAGCACCTGAGGTGAGGCCATGGAGCCATCCTCAGTGCCCAGGGCCAACCTGCTTGAACCATTCGAGTCATGGCTTTGGGAGGAGAAGAGAGAGAGAAAGAACGGGGAGGGGGCAGGGGAAGGGTGGAGAAGCACATGGTCACCTCTCCTATGCACCCTGATTGGGAATCAAACCCGGGACTTCCACATGCCGGGTTGATGCTCTACCACTGGTCAGGGGCTCAATTACAAAACTTAATAAGACTGCATGACCAGGCAGTGACGCAGTGGATAGAGCATCAAACTGAGATGCAGAAGACCTAGGTTCGAGACACCGAGGTCGCCAGCTTGAGCACGGGCTCCTCTGGTTTGAGCAAAGCTCACCAGCTTAGACCCAAGGTTGCTGGCTTGAGCAAGGGGTTACTCCAGGGGTCAGGAACCTTTTTGGCTGAGAGAGCCATGAACGCCACATATTTTAAAATGTAATTCTGTAAGAGCCATACAACGACCTGTGTACCTAACGCATTATCCAATAAAAATTTGGTGTTGTCCCAGAGGACAGCTGTGATTGACTCCAGCCACCAAGCAACCATGAACATGAGCGGTAGGAAATGAATGGATTGTATGTAATACATGAGAATGGTTTTTTTTATTATTATTATTTATTTTTTACAGAGACAGTCAGAGAGAGGGACAGACGGGGACAGACAGACAGGAATGGAGAGATGAGAAACATCATTCATCAGTTCTTCATTGCGCATTGTGACACCTTAGTTATTCATTGATTGCTTTCTCATATGTGCCTTGACCGCGGGCCTTCAGCAGACCGAGTAACCCGTTGCTTGAGTCAGCGACCTTGGGTTCAAGCTGGTGGGCTTTTGCTCAAACCAGATGAGCCCACGCTCAAGCTGGCGACCTTGGGGTCTCAAACCTGGGTCTTCGGCATCCCAGTCCGACGCTCTATCCACTGCACCACCACCTGGTCAGGCAGAATGTTTTATATTTTTAACATTTTTTTTTATTAAAGATTTGTCTGTAAGCCAGATGCAGCCATCAAAAGAGCCACATCTGGCTCGTGAGCCTTAGGTTCCCGACCCCTGGTTTACTAGGTCTGCTGAAGGCCTACGGTCAAGGCACATATAAGAAAGCCATCAACGAACAACTAAGGTGTCGCAACAAAAAATTGATGACTGATGCTTCTCATCTCTCTCCGTTCCTGTCTGCCTGTCCCTATCTATCCCTCTCTCTCTGACTCTCTGTCTCTGTAAAAATAAATAAATAAATAAATAAACTGATGTGACTCTGCATCATGCTTTTTTTTTTTTTGGCATTTTTCTGAAGCTGGAAACGGGGAGAGACAGTCAGACAGACTCCCGCATGCGCCCGACCGGGATCCACCCGGCACGCCCACCAGGGGCAACGCTCTGCCCACCAGGGGGCGATGCTCTGCCCCGACCAGAGCCACTCTAGCGCCTGGGGCAGAGGCCAAGGAGCCATCCCCAGGGCCCGGGCCATCTTTGCTCCAATGGAGTCTTGGCTGCGGGAGGGGAAGAGAGAGACAGAGAGGAAGGAGGGGGTGGGAGTGGAGAAGCAAATGGGCGCTTCTCCTATGTGCCCTGGCCGGGAATCGAACCCGGGTCCCCCGCACGCCAGGCCGACGCTCTATCGCTGAGCCAACCGGCCAGGGCCTGCATCATGCTTTTTAAAAAAATTTTTTTAGAGACAGAGTCAGAGAGAGGGATAGATAGGGACAGACAAGAACGGAGAGATGAGAAGCATCAATCATTAGTTTTTTGTTACACGTTGCGACACCTTAGTTGTTCATTGACTGCTCTCCCATATGTGCCTTGACCATGGGGCTACAGCAGACCGAGTAACTCCTTGCTTGAGCCAGTGACCTTGGGTTCAAGCTTGTGAGCCTTGCTCAAACCAGATGAGCCTGCGCTCAAGCTGGCGACCTCGGGGTCTCAAATCTGGGTCCTCCACATCCCAGTCCAACGCTATATCCACTGCGCCACTGCCTGGTCAGGCTGCATGCTTTTTTTCCCCCTGAAGTGAGAAACGGGAGGTAGAGAGACAGACTCCCGCATGCGCCTGACCAGGAGCCACCTGGCATGCCCACCAGGGAGCGATGTTCTGCCCATCTGGGGCATTGCTCTGCTGCAACCAGAGCCATTCTAGCACCTGAGGCAGAGGCCATGGAGCCATCCTCAGCACCTGGGCCAACTTGGCTCCAATGAAGCCTTGGCTGCAGGAGAGAAAGAGAGAGATAAAGAGAAAGTAGAGGGGGAGGGGTGGAGAAGCAGATAGGCACTTCTCCTGTGTGCCCTGGCCGGAAATCGAACCCAGGACTTCCACATGCCAGGCTGATGCTCTACCACTGAGCCAACTGGCCAGGGCCTCATCATAATTTTTTTATTTTAAGATTTTATTTTTAGAGAGAAAGAAAGGGAGAGAGGAGGGAGGAGGAGCAGGAAACATCAACTCCCATAAGTTGACCAGGCAAGCTCAGGGTTTCGAACCAGCAACCTCAGCATTCCAAGTCGATGCTTTATCCACTGCACCACCACAGGTCAGGCTCATCATAATTTTTTGTTTGTTTTATTTGTAGCAAATAAGTCTGGTGGCTAAAAGAAATAAGAGATTATTTTATGACTACCATGGAAGCACTATGATTCTCTTACCATGAACTGACCCAAATTTGTCATTTTCTGCAAGGACTCTGATGCTTTCAGAAGAACTCCTTACATACCAACTCCCTGTAGTCATCATCACTGCCATACAGTCAAGTGCAACAACCACTTAGGGCCCCAAGGCATTTGCTTTAGTTGGCACTTCATCACAAATAACCCCAGGTGATGATTTGATTAATCATGATGCCACCGCATGTCATGGATTAGTAGCATCACATTTCTCATTGGCAAGAAGCTTAGCACATTCAAATTAAATGACACAACCAAACCAGTTCCCTAATCCTATCTTTTGAGAGCTATTTCATGGGACTGTTACTAGTACCAAATTCTATAGCAGTTAGGGTCCAGTGAGAAGCAACTATACCAGTCATTGGACAGAGAATTTAATATAAAGAATGGTTAGGAGGCCCTGGCTGGTTGGCTCAGTGGTAGAGCGTTGGCCTGGCGTGCGGAAGTCCCGGGTTCGATTCCCGGCCAGGGCACACAGGAGAGGCGCCCATCTGCTTCTCCACCCCTCCCCCTCTCCTTCCTCTCTGTCTCTCTCTTCCCCTCCCGCAGCCAAGGCTCCATTGAAGCAAAAGATGGCCCAGGCGCTGGGGATAGCTCCTTGGCCTCTGCCCCAGGCGCTAGAGTGGCTCTGGTCGAGACAGAGTGACGCCCCAGATGGGCAGAGCATCGCCCCCTGGTGAGCGTGCCGGGTGGATCCCAGTCGGGAGCATGTGGGAGTCTGTCTGACTGTCTCCCCGTTTCCAGCTTCAGAAAAATCCAAAAAAAGAAAAAAAGAAAAAGGAAAAAATTGGTTAGAATGGTAAACTAGGTATAGAGTTGTTAACTAGATAACTGAAAGGGTAAAAGGAAAACTTGGAGATATTATGGAGGCAGCAACAACAGGAAGCATCTATAGTCCTAGGGCTGGGAGAACAAAGGGAAGAGTTTGGAATTACTAAAACTCAGAAGAGGTCTCTAAGAGCTGAAGCTCAGACCTCCAAGTCTGGTCCTGGTGTTTCTTTTCTTTTTTTTTTTTTTTTTTGCATTTTTAACACTGGTCATGTTGTAGTTTCGGTGTTTTTTAATTTGGAAGAGGGACCAACACCTCTGATGAAAGGGGTGCTTGCTACCCAGTTGGGGCTGGTGTCTCTGAGTGGGACACTAATAAACTGATTCTTCAGCTGTTGGGAAAAAAACTCAGCTCCCTCTACAAGAAGGAACTGCTGCTGCCAGGGTGAGGGAACATTGCTGGGGTGACTTCACAGGAACAGGAAGCAAACAGGAGTCCTTTCTTCCCTCCTCTGGCCTCACTATCTCCCTCTGGTGGCCCTTATTTGCACAGCCAAACAAAGAGCCCACTGACAAAGCAGAAATGGGATTTGCAGAATCCCAGCTCCATTATCTCATTAGCAAAAAGTAGGAGGGTGGGTTTGAAGCTGAAAGACAGTAATGTAATAACTAGAACAGGTTTCTTTGTAAAGTAGTAGAAGAAAGAGGTGGACTTAGGTGAGAATTAGCTGGTATTCAAGCAGACATGGAAGGGAAATACAGAGAAAGTCTAGAGATGATAGGCCTTTCAGGGTGGGAAAAGCTGATTGATTCTGGACAACAAATTGTATAATATTGAAAAAGGTCTTAAACCACAGGAATTGAAAGATGTGCTCACCTCCAAAGCAAATACAGGGAAAGAGTGTGGCCTAGCCCTGGTTGGCTAGGTCCGCGATAGAGTGTCAGCCCGGTGTGTGGAAGTCCAGGGTTCGATTCTCGTCCAGGGCACACAGGAGAAGCGCCCATCTGCTTCTCCACCCCTCCCCCTCTCCTTCCTCTCTATCTCTCTCTTCCCCTCCTGTGCCCAAGGCTACATTGGAGCAAAGCTGGCCCGGGTACTGAGGATGGCTCCATGGCCTCTGCCTCAAGCGCTAAGAAAGAGCTCAGTTGCAAGCACGGCCCCGGATGGGCAGAGCATCGCCCCGTAGTGGGCATACTGGGTGGATCCCGGTCAGGTGCATGCGGGAGTCTGTCTCTCTGCCTTCCCGCTTCTCACTTCAGAAAAATACAAAAAAAAAAAAAGAGTGTGGTCGTCCCACTGATCATTTCACACAGCTTTAAGGTACCAACCATTAGTGAGAGTGAGGCAAAGGAGTGAAGAAGCAAATAAGTATATCAGGCTGAGAAGTCTATCTAGAAAAAAACTTTCAATGTTGTTAGTATCACATGGATCAGACTAGATGCAAGTAGAGCAGAAACCTGTTGCGTTAATTTTGTGTGCCAACTTGGCTAGGCCACGGTATGCAGATATTTGGCCAAATATTATTCTAGCTGTTTTTATGAAGGTATTTTTATAATTGAGATTGACATTCAAATCAGTAGACTTTGAGTAAAGCAGATTATTTTCCATGAAGTAGGAGTGTCTCATCCAATCAGTTGAAGGCCTTAAAAGAGAGAAAAAAAGACTTCCCCTGAGAAACAAAGAATTCTACCAGTAGCTTGCTTTGGGACTCAAACTGCAAGATTATCTTTTTCATGGGTCTACAGCTGCTGGCCTACCCTGAAGATATTAGACTTGCCAGCCTCCACAATCATGAGCCCGTTCCTTAAAGTCTCTCTCTCTAGGGCAGAACCACAAAATGGAAGAAGCCTGGATCCATGGTGACCAGGTTGAACAGGTCTCCCTCCTCAAACCTGCATTATATCACAGTGTAAACAAGAAAGAAACCTTTATTTTTTTAATTTTTCCCATTAATTTGAGAGAGGAAGGGCAAAAGAAGGGGGGGGGGAGGGAAGGAGAGAGAGAAGCACCAACTCATTGTTCCACTTAGTTGTTCCATCCAGCTGTGTGCTCATTGATTTCCTCTGGTATGTGCCCTGACTGGACACTGAACCTGCGACCTCTGTGTGCTGGGAGGATGCTTTATCTACTGAGCCACCTGGCCAGGGTTGAAACTTTTATTTTTAGGACACTGAGTTTTGGGAGTTGTTATAGCAGTTAGCCTACTGTTTTCATCCTTTCCTTAACCTTAATAGCATATAATCTTGGGTAACCATTTCTTTCTTCTTCTTGAAGCTATCTATTCCCCTAAAACTATTGTTTCTAATTCTTTAATGATGATAATAATGATAATAATAGAAATAATAATGGCCGCTACCATTCGTGGTTTTCTTTTTTTCTTCTTCCTGAAGTTCTCTGTGGCAGGCATCATGCTAGTGCTTTATCTAGTGTCTCATTTATTTTTTTATATATATATATATATATTATATATATATTTTTTTATTTTTCTGAAGCTGGAAACGGGGAGGCAGTCAGACAGACTCCCGCATGCGCCCGACCGGGATCCACCCGGCACGCCCACCAGGGGGCGATGCTCTGCCCATCTGGGGCGTCGCTCTGTCGTGACCAGAGCCACTCTAGTGCCTGGGGAAGAGGCCAAGGAGCCAGCTCCAGCGCCAGGGCCATCTTTTTGCTCCAATGGAGCCTTGGTTGCGGGAGGGGAAGAGAGAGAGAGAGAGAGAGAGGAAGGAGAGGGGGAGGGGTGGAGAAGCAGATGGGCGCTTCTCCTATGTGCCCTGGCCAGGAATCGAACCCGGGATTCCTGCACACCAGGCCAACGCTCTACCACTGAGCCAACCGGCCAGGGCCAATCTAGTATCTCATTTAATCCTCATGACTACTCCGTGTGATAGGTGCTATCGACCCTATTTTATTTATTTTTATTTTATTTTTAAAAATGTTTATTTTATTGATTTTAGAGAGAGTAATGGACAGAGAGAGAGAGACAGGAACACTGATCTGTTCCTGTATGTGCCCCGGCTGAGATCAAACTGGCAACCTCTGTGCTTTAAAACTGTGCTCTACCCAGTGGTCCCCAACCTTTTTTGGGCCACGGGCCGGTTTATATTACAATTTTTTAAATCTTTTTTAATTTATTTATTCATTTTGGAGAGGAGAGGGAGAGACAAAGAGAGAGAGAGAGAGGAGAGACAGAGAGAGAGAAGGGGAGAGAGGAGCTGGAAGCATCAACTCCCATATGTGCCTTGACCAGGCAAGCCCAGGATTTCGAACCGGCGACCTCAGCATTTCCAGGTCGACGCTTTATCCTGCGCCACCACAGGTCAGGCAAGAGTGAGTCTTAGACGGATGTAACAGAGGGAATCTGGTCATTTTTAAAAAATAAAACATTGTTCAGACTTAAATATAAATAAAACGGAAATAATGTAAGTTATTTATTCTTTCTCTGTGGACCAGTACTGGTCGGTGGCCCGGGGATTGGGGACCACTGCTCTAACCAACCAAGTTATCTGGCCAGGGCTATTTATTGATTTTGAGAGAGGGAAAGAAACAACAATTTGTTGTTCCATTGATCCATGGTTGACTCTTGTATGTGCCCTGGCCGGGAATCGAATCTGCAACCTTGGCATACTGGGATGATGCTCTAATTGCACTACCGGCCTGGGCTATAATACCTATTTTGGAGATGAGAAAAAAGGTTTCGAGAAGTTGAGTCACTTGCCCAAGATCTTATTGACCCTCCTTCTCTTTCTGCACTTTTCCTTTTGACAGTCAATCAAACACAATCTCAAGCCTGCTATAATGATCATGTCTGGTTGAATGGCTCCCTGACTCCTCTCCTTGTTTTCAGTTCCACATTTCCTGGCATATGAATGAGCTGATGGCATTGTAAATTTAACATGTCCTAATGCAGCTATTCAGTTGTTAAAACTGTTGTAAACACTTTTCATTTAATTCCAACAAGCCTATGAGACAGATAATGTCATTGTTCACATCTATGAGCCATAGTGTGACCCATATTTTACAGATAAGTACACTGAGGCTTAGAGACTCAGTATCTGACTCATGTTTACATAACTAGTACACAGCAGAGCTGGGCTTGGGGCTGATTTCAAGGCCTTGATCTCAATAATGACAGCACTTCGGTTCTACTCAAACTAAGCTCTCCCTGTCTTGTTCCATTACCTGCTTCCTATACTCATTCTCTGCCCTTAACTTTTAAATCTTTTTTGTCCTTCCTTCAATGTCCAGCTCAAAGGCCATTTCTCTCCGAAACCTTTTCAGGTATTCCAAAGCTGTAAGGGATCTCCACCTTGTGTGAGTTTACAGAGCGCTTACCTGTACCTCACTCACCTTTTTCTAAGCATACGAAAAAAACTTTAATTCATCTTCATCATAAAAAGGTCGAGTAGAGGCCCTGGCTGGTTGGCTCAGCGGTGGAGCGTTGACCTGGCGTGCGGGGGACCCGGGTTCGATTTCCGGCCAGGGCACATAGGAGAAGCGCCTATTTGCTCCTCCAGCCCCACCCCCTCCTTCCTCTCTGTCTCTCTCTTCCCCTCCCGCAGCCAAGGCTCCATTGGAGCAAAGATGGCCCGGGAGCTGGGGATGGCTCCTTGCCCCCTGGTGGGCAGAGCATCGCCCTGGTGGGCGTGCCGGGTGGATCCCGGTCGGGTGCATGCGGGAGTCTGTCTGACTGTCTCTCCCCGTTTCCAGCTTCAGAAAAAAAAGAAAGAAAGAAAGAAAAAAAAAAAAAAGGTCGAGTAGAGATAGACTGAGACGTGTAAGTATCCCTTCATTCCCCAAAACTGATAAGTTTCTCTCTTGATGAATGTTTCTGTGTATCAGCTAGCAATTCTGAGTTATTTGAGGATGGGAGACACAGCAAGTCATCTTTATTCCCCTAAAATAAAAATAAATAAACAATTGCTGAAAAAAAATCAATCAACTTCAAGTCTCTTGAGCCTGCACACATTACATTTTTAGATGAAGGTAAAAGCGACTGTAAAGAAAAGGAGTGATTTTTTCCCCCAGGGGGATTGGTGAAGACTTGTCGAACATCTCCTCTCCTCCCACCTTCATTAAAGAACAAAAAAGCATAGATCTCTAGGTACATGAAGCTCTGGTTTCTGTTTTAGTTGGGTCTCAGAAGGAAATTACTTTTCTCTGAAACTGTAGACGCCCAACCCAGCTGCAGCATTGTTAGACCTCAGGGTAAACAGGAAGCTTCCTGTCTTGGGCCCTTCATGTCCCTCTCCCAGACTATTAAAGACTGTTAATAGGATGGTAAAAGGACAGCTGCTGGCCATAAAATCAGCCCATTCCTTAGATCCTTAGAGAAGAGCAACTCCATCCCTCCAAGGTCAAAGAGAAAACTGTGGTCTCCAGGTGCATCCACATAGCTGGGGTCCTGTTACCTCCTCTATGATCAACTGTAACCGTAAAGATCTTCGCTAAATACCGGCATGATTTAGATACTATGGGATTCCCATTTATAGGGTCTCTTGTCCTTGAAATTTCTTGTTTCTGGGAGTGATGAGATCTAGTGTAAAGGGTAAGCTGAGACGGCCAGAGCAGTGATATCACTCCCTACCCTGTGAAGTTTGAGTCAGCTCTTCCAGTAGGGGAACAATCAGTCCTGATTATCCCCCAAGAAGAGGCAAAGAGGATAAGGCATGAGAGCAGAGTCTAGTGCTCCTACTTCTGCAATGAAGAGCTGAAATAGGACCTCAGCTCCTCCTACACACAGGGTGGAAGTCCCTGGACTTGCAGCTGTTGGTGAGGAGGGAGGGAATAATTTCTGCCAACTGGAAGGACACTACAGCAGAGATGATCGTTTGCCAAGAAGGGCACTTGGGTGTCTTGGCAGAAGGCAGAGGGCTGCCCCAATCTGTGTGTACATTTTCAGAAGCATTTGACTCTGGACCAAATTCTCTCAGCTGTGCTAAAGCTGGGGTAATGGATGGGAAATGCTTATTGGCCAGGCTGACTAGAGAAGCTCCAACAGAGGGTGCTGGGACTCAGCCAGGAGCTTCCCTTCCGCTGGCAAGTTTAGCTTTCTGTCATGGTCAGAGGGAGCGTGTCAAAATTCCAATTCTCAGGGTTCTCCAGAAGCTGCTTATAATTAACCATTTATTTTGAAGTTTTTGCTTGTAATTTTTTGCTCAAGTAGGAAATGAGTGATGATGATGCAGAACCTCTTACTTGGCTCAAAGAATAAGCAAAAATAGCTCAGCAGAGGTCAATAATCTTATTACCATTAAAGTGATGGGCTCATAACCAAATGGGGCTAGTCAGGTACTATTTCATTCAACCTTGGACTTATCTACAATTTATCAATTTTCTGGCTCCTCTGACTCATGTCTACCAATCAAACAAGCAAAGGTACTTGGGCACAGCAGGCAAACCAGTCACTACTTTGACCATTTAGTTGCCTGGCACATGTTTACATATGCAGGACAATACAGCTTTCCTTCATTCAAAGAAAAGGTCACTTCAGGTACTCCTCAGAGTTGTACCCAAGATGGAGAGGGTTTCTTCTAAGAACTGAATATTTTCTCCTAAAAGCACATTTGAGCCTCTATGTGTTTAGACTGGGGTGATTTCATTGTTTAGGGCAGCTCTTAAGATCTTAGAGAAAAGGACCTACAAGAGGTTGTATGGTTCCCTCACCCCTCAGTCCCTTTTAGGGTATATTATTTCCCCAATTTCAGAAGAGGTATTAAGGCTCCAAAGGCTCTCCCAAGGTCACATAGCTGGTAAGCGGGTTTTCTTGAGAGGACTAGAATCCAGGTCTCTGGCTTTCTTGTGCAATGCTCTTCTTACTGTGACTTTGTCCCCCAAGTAATTTGTATTATTTCTTAAAAGGTAACTGATGGCCCTGGCTGGCTGGCTCAGTGGCAGAGCTTCGGCTGGGCGTGTGGATGTCCTACGTTTGATTCCCAGTCAGAGCACAGAGAAGCGACCATCTGCTTCTCCACCTCAACACCCCCCTCTTCCTCTTCCACAGCCATGGCTCGACTAGTTCCAGTGAAAAGGCCCCAGGCGCTGAGGATGGCTCCAAGGCACCTCTGCCTCAGGTACTAAAAATAGCTCAGTTGCAAGCATGGCCCCAGATGGAGGTGGATCCTGGTTGCGCAGATGCAGGAGTTTCTCTCTCTGTCTCCCCTCCTCTCACTTGAAAATGAAGAAAAATAAGGTAACTGATTGCTCATATATCCATAAGTTATTTAATTGGCATACCTTTGTAAGTTTTTTCATATAATTAAATGGACAAATCATGAAAAAAAAATCTTCAGAAACTGTGTCCCACTTAGAAAAGAAGGTCCTACTTTACTTACTGCCACTACACTATTTAGGCCTCTGCCATCATGTATGGACTATTACCAGCCTGTTAGCTAGAGCCTTTGATTAAACTTAATTTAAATAATTTATATTTAAACTTATGTGTGGATCAGTGGTAAGTTTAAGACTATCTCTGCTTGCCTGACCAGGCAGTGGCGCAGTGGATAGAGCATCGGACTGGGATGCCGAGGACCCAGGTTCGAGACCCCAAGGTTGCCAATTTGAGCGCGGGCTCATCTGGTTTGAGCAAAAGCTCACCAGCTTGGACCCAAGGTTGCTGGCTCTAGCAAGGGGTTACTCAGTCTGCTGAAGGCCCGTGGTCAAGGTACATATGAGAAAGCAATCAATGAACAACTAAGGTGTCGCAACGAAAAACTAATAATTGATGCTTCTCATCTCTCTTCGTTCCTGTCTGTCTGTCCCTATCTATTCCTCTCTCTGTCTCTATTAAAAAAAAAAAAAAAAAGACTATCTCTGCTGTGCCTGGTTGAAAAGACAGATCCAGATATACTCTAGACTTGGAATAAGATTTTTTCACTGCCTGACCAGGCGGTAGCACAGTGGTTAGAGCGTCAGATTGGGACATAGAAGACCCAGGTTTGAGACCCTGAGGTTGCCAGCTTGAGTGTGGGCTCATCTGGTTTGAGCAGGGCTCACTAGCTTGAGCCCAAGGTCACTGGCTCAAGCAAGGGGTTACTCGGTCTGCTGAAAGCCCACGGTCAAGGCACATATGAGAAATCAATCAATGAACAGCTAAGGAGCTGCAATGAAGAATTGATGTTTCTCATCTCTCTCCCTTCCTGTCTGTCTGTCCTTCTCTGTCTCTGTCACAATAAAAAAAAAAAAAAAAAAATAGATTTTTTCACTTACTGCAAAAATAGTTGCTACTCTAAAATTTTCCATAGCCAGGACCATTAGGGGCTCTCTAGTGGCTAATACTGTTCCCATTCTTTTTTTTTTTTCTTTTTTTCTTTTTTCATTTTTCCAAAGCTAGAAACGGGGAGGCAGTCAAGACAGACTCCCGCATGCGCCCGACCGGGATCCACCCGGCATGCCCACCAGGGGGCAATGTTCTGCCCCTCTGGGGCGTCGCTCTGTTGCATCCAGAGCCATTCTAGCACCTGAGGCAGAGGCCACAGAGCCATCCCCAGCACCCGGGCCATCTTTGCTCCAATGGAGCTTCGGCTGCGGGAGGGGAAGAGAGAGACAGAGAGGAAGGAGAGGGGGAGGGGTGGAGAAGCAGATGGGCGCTTCTACTGTGTGCCCTGGCCAGGAATCGAACCCGGGACTCCTGCACGCCAGGCCGACGCTCTACCGCTGAGCCAACCGGCCAGGGCCTGTTCCCATTCTTAACCAACCTTCAAATAGAGAGGTTCTAATGGACAGAGTAAGGGTCCCAAGGCAGCACAGGCAGTGTATTTATGTTTTTGTATTTCCAGTTCCCTGTTAAGTTGGCTTCAAGTCTGTCCCCTGAGACTCCAGGTCATGTCCAAGGCAGGAAGTTGCAATGTAGGAGTAGTCCCAGGAGCCAGTAAGTCAGGAAGTAGCCTAGAATGCATCGTGTGACTAGAGAACAGGTTTTCCAGTTGTGCAAAAGTCCCATGATAGAATTTCTGGGGACCTTTTGTCTTGGTGGAGAGTCCCCTGCAAGAGGCTTCCAAGGCACAGTCTCTAGGGATCTCAGCAGTGGCTCTCGATCCTGAAGCAAGTGAGCTGGAAACCAGTACACAATAGGAGAGGAGGAGCCCAAAAACCTCGTGAGAACCTGGAAATCATAAGAGGGGGAAACCCACACATTTATTGGAATGTCACTTGCCTCAAATTGGATTAGCCTGGGGCTTCCTTGCTGTTGGATGAATTATAACCCCACAAATATAAATGTATTACACTGGACACAACATTTAGTAGAGCTTAGGATCTGCCTTATAAAACTGTGTGTGACACTAGCCAGGTGACCTCAGTGTTACAAATAAACATAGTGACGGACTAATTGCCACAATAATGGATCTATCTGTTGTAGTTTTTAGTCTTCAGAGGTCGAAACAATTTCTATTTACAATTTCTTTTTATTTTTTTAAATTTATTGATTTCAGGCCTGACCTGTGGTGGCACAGAGGCTAAAGCATCGACCTGGAACGCTGAGGTCACCAGTTTGAAACCCCAGGCTTTCCTGGTCAAGGCTCAAGGCACATGTGGAAGTTGATGCTTCCTACACCTCCCAACCTCTTTCTCTTCTCTCTAAAATGAATACATTTTAAAAAAGATAGAGAGAAAAAAATATATTGATTTCAGTAAGAGAGGAAGGGAGAGAAAGAGAGAGAAAGAGAGGAGAGCATCGATCTGTTCCTGTATGTGCCCTGACTGGGGATCGAATTGGCAACTTCTGTGTTTCGGGACAATGTTCTAATCAACTGAGCTATCTAGCTAGGCTCATTTACAGTTTCTAATAAAGGAGTAATATGTACCCTCCCCCAGCAAAAAAGAGTCAATCAATACAAATTTTACCCCAGGGCCTGGACCCTGAACTCTAGGCTGTGATGTGGAGCTTTGGGAATCTAAGGTGGTTCCCTCATCCCATAGGGATGGCAAAGCTCAGGGAAAGGGAGCAGAGGACAGTCACTATGATTCAACATCCTTTTTCTAGGGAAGTTCAGAGCCAAATGGCCTCCCAAATCTGCCTAGAAACACTAAGCTTTGCTGACATTCCCTCCACTAGCGAATCCAGCTAAAAAACTCAGAATGTTACTTTCCGTTTCCCCTGTGCCTCTTATTCACACAGCTCAAAGAACTTCTCGGTCAGCGTGCACCTCCAAGAGGCAGACACTGCTAAGGAGTGGCCAGGATGGAAACAAAAAGACTTCCTTGGAAAAAAAAAAAAAAGACTTCCTTGGGGTTAAGTTGAAACTGGGGCCACAGCCAGGAACAGAAAAAAACAACTGAATGATCAAACCTTTCCTTTCCCTCTTCATCCCCACCACCACTCCAAACATTACACAAGATATCTCCTCTGAAAACCAAGCACCCACTCACAGTACCTCAGAAAGTCAGCTATCAAGTTGAAATTCTGGGTATAAGTGTATTTGGGGAAGGTCCTAGAAGTATTCTCTGTGCTTATTCCTTTATCTGTCAAGTTAGATACTTTCACAACTCTTCTTTCCTTGCATACACTCTTTATTTGCCCAGAATGTTCTTACTCTCTACGACCTGGCCTAAATATGACTCCCTCCTTTGGTCAGCTACCTTCTTCCTCTGTGCTTCCACAATACTTTGCCTCAAAAAGAAACTCCTCTCCCATCCCACTGTGCTATAATTCATCTGTTAAATGTCTGTCTCCCATTTCTACCATGAGACCCGATAGGGCAACAATCTTATCTTATTCATGTTCCATCCTCAGTGGTCTGATTCAGGGTCTAGCACAAAGAAAGCTGCCACATAGTTGTTGAAAAAATAAATTAGTCCTGGCCAGTTAACTCAGTCAGTTAAAGTGTCATCTTGAAACACCAAGGTTATGAGTTCGATCCCTGGTCAAGGCACAGGAAGTGACCAACAAATGCACAATTAAGTGGAACAACATATAAAGGCTTCTCTCTCTTCCTCCTTTTCTCTGTCTCTAAAATCATCAACCAATTAAAAAAAAGAAAAGAAATTAGACCCAAGTCACTCAAATGGGAGAAGTTAGCTGTCTTCCCGATCCTGGCCGAGGGGTTATGCCTGTATTCACATCCTTTCCCCAGCCAGGACTCCACCTCACCTGAACGTGCATGCACAAACTGCCAAACAGCAACAGCACCACAGCGTGAACCAGGTACACGAACACCCGAGGACTGAGGAATCCAAAATCAGGCTTCTCTAGGGCCTCACTGTTCTTATTCCTTTGCATCCCAAGGGTCAGGCAGAACCAAGGGTGGGTGGTCACATATGTCCAAGTTGCCCAAGCAACCAGGATAGCTACTGGTACAGCCAGCAGAAAATTGGGTACCTGCTTAAGCTCATAGTATCTCAAAAAGCCAACATTCCAGTAGATGTCCTGGATATAGCTGTATATTAGGGGAAGTTCCCAGGAGCACCACGGGGGCTCATTTCCCTCTGCAATCCGGTAGCCCTTGTCCACAGCTAACTTCAGCAAGGGTTTAGGGATGGAGTGGGCTGAGCCTGGCAGACAGAACTGTGCATAGGCATAATATTGAAAGAGGGCAAAGGGAAGGCCAAGTGCGAGCATGGACAGGAACACAGAGCCCATCAGCTTCAAGAGCTGTCTGAGAGGATTCAACACCATGAGGGAAGACAAAAAGCTTCGGCACTGAGAATGCATGAGGAAGCCAACATTGACCAGCCCATTGGAGCGTACGCCAGTGGCAAGGGCAAAGACAAGTCCACTAGTCCAGCTTCGGCCCCGTTCCAGCTGCCCCATGGCGGTGAATGTCAGGAGGGCAAACAAAGCTTCTGAGTAACCAGCAGCCAGGAAGACATTGGCAGGGCTGAGGCAGAAAAGCAGTGCTCCATAAAAAGCTTGGTGGGGACAGTGCAAAACCAGACAGCCCAGGTCGTGAAGTGCAACTGCAGCCAGGATAGAAAACAAGGAATTGAGAAATGCTACTGAGATTAACAAGCAACTCCGCAGGCTCAGTAACTCCCGCAAGGGTCTCAGAAGTTCAGTCCCCACCAACAGGACCAGGGGGAAACCAGGGAAGAAGGCAAAGTTGTGCTCATACAGGTAGCCATGCTCAGCAATGAACAGAAAGTGTTCAGCATCCCAGTGAGACAGGCCACCCAGGAGACCTTCCACAAGTTGGTCCACAGAGCCTGAGGGCGTGAGGCGAGGAGGAGAGAAGGCTTCTGCATGGTGATCTGGGATGATGGCATTGAAGAGAGCCTGTGGGATGAAGGAGAACAAGATTTTTGTTGAGTAACTGGAAGAAAAGAATTACTGCTTAATAAAACAAAGAACAGATTTGTTGGGGAAAATCAGTTCAGTTTTGGACTGGTTAAGTTTGAATTAGGCATTCCAGAGCAGAGGTCAATGAGGCAGTGAGATATATGAGTCTGAAGGTCAGGAGAGTGATCAGAGCTAGAGGTAAAAATTTGGGAGTCACAAGTACATGGGCAGTTTTTAAAGGTATGAGATTCGATAAGAACACTAGGAAGTACAGATAGAGAAAAGATCTAAGGACTGGGCCCTGGACACCTTGACATTTAGTGACTCAAGAACCTGACTGGGGTCTGACCTGTGGTGGCGCAGTGGATAAAGCGTCGACCTGGAAATGCTGAGGTCACCGGTTCGAAACCCTGGGCTTGCCTGGTCAAGGCACATATGGGAGTTGATGCTTCCTGCTCCTCCCCCTTCTCTCTCTCTCTGTATCCCCCCCCCCTCTGTCTCTCCCTCTCCTCTCTAAAATTAATAAAAAAAAAAAAAGAACCTGACTGGTAACTCAGTTGGTTAGTCTTTCCCTGATACATCAAAGTTGTGGGTTTAATCTCCAGTCAGAGTATACACAATAATCAACCAATGGCCCTGGTTGGTGGTGCAGTGGATAGAGTGTCATCCTGGAGCGCCAAGGTCACCAGTTAATCCCAGTTCGATTTAGGGTTGCGAGCTCAATCCCAGGGTTGATGGCTCTCGAGGTTGCTGGCTTGATCATAAGGGTGCTGGCTCAAGAGGGTATCAGCTCAACCCTGAGGTGACCAGTTTGAGCCCCAGACAGGGCACATATGAGAAGCCATCAATGGCACAACTAAGTGAAACAACAAGTTGATGCTTCTCTCTCTCTCTCTCTCCCCCTTTCTTCTCTCTCCCCCAAAAAAGAATCAACCAAAGAATGCATAAATAAGAGGAACAACGAACTGATGTTTCCCTCTCTCTCTCTCCCTTTAAAATCAGTAAATTGAATAAAAACCCAAAACAATCAATGAAGGGTACTGGCAATATATTCTTTTTTTTTTTTTTAATTATTTTTATTTTATTTATTCATTTCAGAGAAGAGAGAGAGAGAGAGAAGGTGGGGAGGAGCAGGAAGCATCAACTCCCATATGTACCTTGACCAGGCAAGCCAGGGTTTCAAACTGGCGACCTCAGCATTCCAGGTCAAGGCTTTATCCACTGCGCCACCACAGGTCAGGCTGGCAATATATTCTGATGGCATGAGCTTTAAAACTGGAAGGGTGAACACAGCGGGAGAAATAACGAAGTAGCATTATTACTAAATGTCTTTTTGCCCCTTAGATTGCCAGTTACTTAAGGGAAAAGAGAGCATGACTTTTATACTCACCATCTAGAACAGTTTGTGGAACAGAACAGATACTTAACAAACTTTTGGTGGTTGAGTGAACAGTCTAGAAGACATCCTTGTTTCCAAATCGCCATCTTAATTAGAACCCAGCTGTCCTGGTTCCCTACCCCAGATGCCGATTCACAGTACTGATCCACTGGTTCTGCCAATCACTCAGCTGACACTAGTTCAAAGCTATCATCAAGTCAGTTTCTGTAGCCTGGCACCAAGAGTATATAACCCCATTTCTAGGCTCTTTCTTTTTTTGGTCAGTTTTTTTCTTTTTCCTTTGTAATCATCCCACTTCAAACAGTAAAAACAAATGAGACAGGAGTGACAGTCACTGATAACAGCCCTAGTCTCCAAGTTGAAGACACTTTTAACTAAACAGAGCCTGCTATGCCTCCTATCGTGAGAGAGAAGTGAGGAAAGATTTCCACAAAGGAACCAGCTATGAGCCTCAGAGAGAATGAAGCTTGTGATAAAAGGCAAACATAATTATGGTAATAGAACAAACCTAGGATTGTTGACATTGATTCAAACCTAGATTGTTGACAATGATTGACTACATTCAATAACAACACACACTGAGGATCTACTAAGCACTGGGCACTGTGCTAGGCACTGGATGAAATTCAGACATATATGAAATTTGATTAAAATATGTATAAGGCCCTGGCCGGTTGGCTCAGTGGTAGAGCGTCGGCCTGGAGTGCAGAAGTCCCAGGTTCGATTCCCGGCCAGGGCACACAGGAGAAGCGCCCATCTGCTCCTCCCCCCCCCCTTCCTCTCTGTCTCTCTCTTCCCCTCCCGCAGCCAAGGCTCCATTGGAGCAAAGATGGCCCGGGCACTGGGATGGCTCCTTGGCCTCTGCCCCAAGCGCTAGAGTGGCTCTGGTCGCAACAAAGTGACGCCCCGGAGGGGCAGAGCATCGCCCCCTGGTGGGCGTGCCGGGTGGATCCTGGTCGGGCGCATGCGGGAGTCTGACTGTCTCTCCCTGTTTTCAGCTTCAGAAAAATACAAAAAAATAAAAATAAAAAAAATAAAATATGTATAAGGACAGTCTTTCCTCCTAGAGAGGAAAGAGGGTTTTGCAAAAGTGCACGTGCATTCTGAGGGCTGTGTGTGGATGAAGTAGCAAGGGGGAGACACCAGAGCAGGGGACACTACTGACTGAACAAATATACAGAGATGGTCTCAGGACATTGCCACCTCTTTGCCACTCAACTGACTGACACAGTGCTTGGTATCCTGGTTAGGAGACCTAGGGCAATGCTTTGAATTGTCACACCCTAATGGCACCTCTGGATACAGAACAGTATTGTTGGAAAGGCCACTAGCTCAGAAGTTAGAAAATCTAGGGTTTGATTCTGGCCCTTCTCTAACTTGCTGCATGACTTTAGGGAAACCATTTAACCTTCCTGGGCCTCTGCTGCTTCATGTGTAAAATAAGTGATTAAACAGACCATTCTTAAGAGTCCTACCCACTTTTCAGCTATGAAGCCTGTCTATGGTTCCAATCATAGGGAGGGGCACACCTGGGAGGTGAAAAGAAGATGAGGACTCTTCTTAGTGTTTATCCAAGTCATGTGGCAATAGCATGTTCAAGACAAAAGATCAGAGACTGACCTGCAGCACCAGAGTCAGGACACGGCAGCTGACCGCAAACCTCAGCACCTCTTTCCGGGATGGGTCCAGGGGCCACATCCTCTCACTGCAGGAATTCAGGGGTGTTGCTGCTAGGACTGCGCTCCCTCAGGCTTCTAAACTCCAAAACCAAGGAGGAAATGTCACACATGGGCTGAAAGTAAATTCTTTTTTTTTTTTTTTTGTATTTTTCTGAAGTTGGAAACGGGGAGGCAGACAGACTCCCCCATGCACCCGACTGGGATCCACCTGGCATGCCCACCAGGGGGCGATGCTCTGCCCATCTGGGGCATCGCTCTGTTGCAACCAGAGCCATTCTAGAGCCTGAGGATGAGGCCATGGAGCCGTCCCCAGCGCCCAGGCCAACTTTGCTCCAGTGGAGCCTTGGCTGCGGGAGGGGAAGAGAGAGTCAGAGAGGAAGGAGAGGGGGAGGGGTGGAGAAGCAGATGGGCGCTTCTCCTGAGTGCCCTGGCCAGGAATCGAACCTGGGACTCCCACACGCCAGGCCGACGCTCTACCACTGAGCCAACCGGCCAGGGCCTGAAAGTAAATTCTTTTTTTTATTTTTATTTTTATTTATTCTTTTTTTTTTTTTTTAGAGAGGAGAGAGAGAGGGATAGAGAGAGAGAGAAGGGGGGAGGAGCAGGAAGCATCAACTCCCATATGTGCCTTGACCAGGCAGGTCCAGGGTTTCGAACCAGCGACCTCAGTGTTTCCAGGTCAACGCTTTATCCACTGCGCCACCACAGGTCAGGCTGAAAGTAAATTCTTGAAAGCATTCCTCACAGGACTTCAGCATTACTAGGCAAATTTAATCACGTAACTCCCAGATGACCGAAAAGCATATTGAAGGCAAATGTCACTTGGTGTCACCCTGAAGCACTATTTTTTTGTGTTGGGAAAGTTTCACAGTTAGATATGAAACTGGAAAGCTAAACTTGCAGAAAATCTTTAAAAAACCTATTGAGTGCCCTTATGCAGGAACTAAAGACTTGGGTTCAAGTCCTGGCTCTATCACAGTTCTCATTTAGTCCTTCTGAACCTTATTTCATTATGTTTATAATGGGATCAGATTATTTCTCACAAAATTGTCATGATGGTAAAATAAGGTGTGAAGAAGTACTACTACATTTATATTGTAGATGCTATTATTTGGTGTGTGTCCTTTTCCTCTTGCCCAGAATAATAAACTAGGTCCCAAACCAGAATCCCAAAAATAGGGTACAGAACTTAACTGGAAGACCATAATCACTACACACTCCAGCTTAACTGTCTGATGTGTGTTCAGCTGGTCTGTTAAATTAAGTGGAGAAGGAAAAGAAAACCACCATTGTCAGGACTTCAGCCAGCTTACACTGCTAAAACAAACTTAGAGGCAAAACAGGGTTGACTACTAGGATGGAGAAAACTTATTTCTCATCTCTTTGTTGGAATGGCAGCAAGGTACAAACAATTGCAAAGCCATTCTGAGGCAAGGAATGTACTTCAAGGATTTTTTTTTAAACAATTCCTTGGGCTAAAAATAGCAATGGCTTCTATAGAACCAGTCTGGGAAATAAGAAGGGAGGGCAAGAGCCTCAGAGGCAACTTCTTGATTTGGTGTTCTTGCCCCAATCCACCCTGCAACATTCACTGAGTTCCAGATGTGTGTTGAGGCTCTATCCCTAAAGGAAAAAAATACTTGGCCCTGGCCGGTTGGCTCAATGGCAGAGCGTTGGCCTGGAGTGTGGATATCCCGGGTTTGATTCCCAATCAGGGCACACAGAAGTGACCATGTGCTTCTCCATCCCTCCCTTCTCTTACTTCTCTCTGTCTCTCCCCTTCCTGCAGCCATGGCTCTATTGGAGTGAGTTGGCTTCGGTGCTGAGGATGGCTCCATGGCCTCGCCTCAGGTGCTAAGAAGAGCTCGGTTTCTGAGCAATGGAGGAATGTCCTAGATAGGCAGAACATCATCCTCAGTGGGCTTGCTGGGCGGATCCCTGTCAAGGCTCATGCCAGAGTCTGTCTCTGCCTCCCCTCCTCTCACTGAATAAAAAAAAAAAAAAAAAAGAAAAGAAATCCTTAAACCCAGATATTAATAGGGAGGGTTGGAAGACTTCTTTTTTCTCTTATCTGGCTAATACCTACCAAACCTTTAGGTACCAATTGTTTCTGGCATTCTTCTCTGACCCTCACTAGACAATGTGATATGCTCTCATTGCACTTTGCAGTGTGGTATTGATTGTAATTGCTTAACTAAGTTGCTTGGGAGAGCAGAGGCTTTGTCTATCTTGCTCACAACTATATCCCCCATGCCTAGCATACAGATAGTTTTAGCCTGTGTTCTGATTGAGTGGAAGTGGCAAGAACAGGATGTGGCATCACCAGTTCATTGGCTCTAGATAGAAAATCACTGCTCCTAGTATGCCTCTCACCATACTCATGTTAAGAGCAAGACTACAAAGTCACAGAAGCCCTAAGAAAAATAAAATTTCTCCAGAAAGGGAGCATGATTGGCCAATAGCAATAGTACTTATCCTCAGCACAAGGGGGAGCCTGCTGCTTACTCCATGACCAGGAAGCCTGGAGGAAGGGAGGGGCCACCAACGCCACACCGGTTTGCTCATCAAAATTCGGTTCAAAGGCAAGCTTCTGAAAACCCCAGAGAGCGGAGGTAGTTTGTGAATCTACCCAACATTTCCAACATCTGACTCGCTGAATCGAAAGGAATAGTACAAACAGACACAGCCAATGGATGCAAGTTCTCTATCCTTGGGTGAATTCACTTTTCCCCCTTTATCCAACCCACATGCAGAAGAGGAGTTGGGAATGGAAAAGCATTTAACCCACCTCTGCCTCTCCACCAGGCTGTCATTCTTCCTTCCTCTCTCCAGAGTCCAGCTCTAGCCCCAACGACCACAGGAGACTCGTAGCCTACACTTAGTTTACAGGTAAACCAAGTAAAAACAAAATATAGCTAGTGAGTTCTCCCTTTCAGCTAATTGCCAGCCTCATTTCCCAACAACCCCTTTGCCAAATCACTCTCTAAACTGGCAGGAGAGCAACTGGTTTTACTCTACTTTCCCGTAAGATAAATTACTCACCAGAGAGGTGAGTAATAAGAATCTCCGTAGGTTTTACATTAGCGATCTCATTAGACCGTGAGGCCAGTATAATTACCATCGCCATTTTATAGATATGGAAACTGAGGCTCACTGGGGTCAGATGACACACCTCAGGCTATATTTAAAGAGAATGTAATTTTTTAAAATTCTGAAACTTCAGTCTTCCCACCGGGCCTCATCTCGTCCAAATGGGATGCACTCTTTCTGAGACAGGGTTACAACCAAGGTCTCCCAAATCCAGCCGGGTACTTGTTCAATGATGGCGTAAGCTCTTGCTGGGTACGCTGAAGGCAGGGCAGCCTGCTAAACTGGCGCCCTGGACCCACGGGGTGAGAGAACATCCTCTGTGGGGTGGGGAAATCGCTCTAACCAAGGGTCCTTAAGGCCAGAGGCCTCGCGGTCCGTCGCGAGCCAGAGACCGCCTTCTGCCAGCCCAGTCGCGTCTAAAGCCCGTTCTACCCTTTTTCTTTCAGACACAGCCCCAACCACGGACCGGGGATCTCCTCTCCCCAAAGGGCCCAAGGGACATTTCCGAGGAGGACGCAGGGCCGGAAAGGCAGAGGAGGGCGGGCGAGTGTAAAGGAAGAGGAGGCACCCGGAGGCCGCAATGGCGGAGGGGAGGGGTTCCCCACTTCACAGTGGCCTCCGCTTCCTGAGGCCTCGGTTTAACAACTTCCCTCCCCCAAGGAGTTCAGGGCACCCACGCTGGCGCCTGACCCGCAGCGCCAGCCGGTCTTGATCTCCCAGGCAGGGCCCGAACCTCAGCTCTCAAATCCGGGGCTCAACGCCGGCCGCGCCTGCGCACTGGCTCCGCCGACGGCGGCTCCGTCCCTCTCCTGCCCGGACTCGGAGCTGCCCCGCCCCCTCTGTGGCAGCCATGATGACTCCGGGCAAGTGGAGCGCCAACCAAAGAGCCCCTCAAGTCCTCGCCCTTCTACCTTGGCACCTTTCCGCCTTGGTGACAACCTGGAGACTTCCCTCCTGCACGGCACGCTCCTCAAGCCCCCTCTCCTGCCTTCAGATAGTCACCGGGGCTTCTGTCTCAGAGTCAGTGTTCTTGCCCCAGTTCCATCCCGCAAATATCCTCTGAGCTCCCAGTGTGCCAAGACTCTAGGAGTTGGGGACTGCCCCGCGGCTTCTTCACAGAAGCCAGAGCGGCACTTTCCCTGCTGTCAGGCAACAACAGCTCAGCACAGGGCCTGGCACACAATAGATGTTCTCTGAATAGAAGGGAAAACCTCGGGATTTCTGTAGCCAGCAGTAGCACCCTATGTCCTGGGTGTGAAGAAAGGGGGGGATCTCCCTGACTTTCCACTCCTGTTACCAGGGACCTTCTGTCCTACTTCAATCCTCAGTCCCACTTCAGGTGGCTAATGATGATGGTGAAGGAAAATTAAGAGAACACACCCCCAGGACTTCTTTCTCCTTCCTCATACAAGCAGTTCCTAGGAAGTGGGGCCAAAAAAAGAAGAAAAAAGAAGCTAACTCAACAAAACCGTCTGTTAGGGAGGAGCAGCCAGTTGGTACCCCTGTAACGGAAACTGTTAGAACAACTTTGTGCCGTACCTAAAGGAAATAGATAATAAATCCTTCTCCGTTGGTGGATTTCTTGTTTCTTAGGATTCCAAAGCCTTTTGTGGTTTCAGTTATCTGCCCTCCAAACGACGCTAGGGGCTGGGTTAGCTTCTGGCCACGGCCCTGGCTGAGGGAGGGGTTTATCTTCTGCAACAGCTACTCTTGTAGGTGGGAACAAAGGAGATGGTTGCTATCTCTTAGGCAAAGAAACAGCCCAGATACAGTGGGGGCCGGGAACTGTAGCTTTTGATTCTTTATAACTTATTTCAAGCCTGGAGACCTAAATAACAACAAATGTATCTAAAGTGGATAGAGTATAAATCACATTTTAGTTGTGCATGGAATAGAAGGGGGGAAAATGGAGCTTAGAAGACTCTTCCTCCAGACTTTTCAGTGGCACACACTTGTTCTCAGTTCTAGAGGCCTGTGAGCGGATCTGCAAAGCTGTAGGGCACACCTATGACTGCCCCCTAAGGTTGTGACTTGAGACTCTTGAAGTCTATGGGGCTCCAAGCAGCACTCTGCCTGCAAAGACAACGAGAAATGAACTGTTCTTACTTTGTGAATTCATATGGGAAAAGGTATGCATTCTTAACTTTCCTTCTGCCCACACTAAATTCTCTCAAAAATCTATTTGTAAAAAGGACAGGGGTCTCTTGTGAGAAGTCAGAATGTGTTCTAAGAGCTCAACTGTCCCTTTTTAGAAGTAGAACTTTGTCCAGATCTTAGGCTCTACTTTCCTACAATTTCTCCTTCCTTTCCTTCTCTGCTACCAGCATCCCTACTCTTCCACTCTGTTTCCTGTTTCATTTTCTGGCTCTTGCTCCGACAGGAAAATAAAGAAGCTGAATCTTGTTCTCTCAGAGCCCTGGCTTGTCAGAATAGAAGACTAGGTGAGATGGGAGGGGGTTCTGAACCTCCAAGGCTGTAAGTAGTGAAAGAGGTGACTCTCTCTAGTCTGCTTTTAGAGTCAGAGGCTAAAATGGAGCCTGCATCTGCACAGGGAGCCAGCAGAGTGACCAGCACTGTGGGAGAGCGAGAGCGAGAGAGAGGGAGAGAGAGAGAGAGAGAGAGAGAGAGAGAGAGAGAGGTATCCCAGGGCTCCTGAAAGACTCTATACTACCCAGCCACTTCCATTAAGAAGCAAATATCCTATATCACCAAGAAACAATTTCATAATACAAATCCCTGACCCAAACAATGCATCACTGTTTCTCTCCTTTTTTGTATCAGTTTTTAGAATTCTAGAATATAAGAGTTATAGCATTTCTGTTTCTTGAACTTGCCTAGCTCTGTTTTTTTTTTTTGTTTTTTTTTGTATTTTTCTGAAGCTGGAAATGGGGAGGCAGTCAGACAGACTCCCGCATGCGCCGGACCGAGATCCACCCGGCACGCCCACCAGGGGGCGATGCTCTGCCCATCCGGGGCGTTGCTCTGTCGCAACCAGAGCCACTCTAGCGCCTGGGGCAGAGGCCAAGGAGCCATCCCCAGCGCCCGGGCCATCTTTTGCTCCAATGGAGCCTTGGCTGCGGGAGGGGAAGAGAGAGACAGAGAGGAAAGAGAGGGGGAGGGGTGGAGAAGCACATGGGCACCTCCCTGTGTGCCCTGGCCAGGAATCGAACCCGGGACTTCCACACGCCAGGCCGACGCTCTACCACTGAGCCAACCGGCCAGGGCCCCTAGCTCTGTTCTTGCTGTTTGCCCTGCCTGAAACACTTCACTGCCAGACCACCCTTTGGCAAGCATGTCACCTCCTCAGAGAGGCCTTCCCTGACTATCCACCACAGTCAACACCCTGTATTATCCCATTACCCTGTTCTGTTTTCTTCATAGCACTTATCACCACCTGGTTGTCCTGTCCATGAGTTTTACTCATTGTCTGTTTCCTTGTTTTGGAATGTAAGCTCTGTGAGAGTGGGGGCTTTGTTCAGTGTTTGGGTCCTGCACTTGGGAGGTCCTGCACTAAGTACACTTAGTGCTTTGCACATTGTATGTACTGAATAAAGATCTGGTAAATAAGTCAATTTGTTTAACCTGATACCTATATTTCATGAATGCAAGAACTAAGGGGAAGTGACTGGCCTCAAGTTACACAGTTAGTGGTAGACATGGGACTTAAATTCAGGTCATTAGTCTCTTAGGCAGTTTTTTTGTTTTTTCAAGAAAGAGAGAGAAAGACAAGGACAGGAAGGGAGACAAGAAGTATCAACTTGCAGTTGTGGCACTTTAGTTGTTCATTGATTGCTTTCTCATATGTGCCTTGACCGGGGGTGGGGGGGTCCAGCTAAGCCAGTGACCCCTTGCTCAAGCTAGCAACCATGGGTTCATGTCTATGATCCCACATTCAAGCCGGCGACCCTGCGCTCAAGCTGGTGAGCCCACGCTCCAGCTGGCGACCTTGGGGTTTTGAAAGTGGGTCCTCAGTGTCCCAGGCCCATGCTCTATACACTGTGCCATCACCTGGTCAGGCAGTTTTTTTCCAATACTCCACACTATTTTAATTTTTTAAAAGACTTTATTCATTCATTTTTTAGAGAAGGGAGAGAAAGAGAGAGAGAAGGGGGGTGGGAGCAGGAAGCATTAATTCTCATATGTGCCCTGACTAGGCAAGCCCAGGATTTTGAACCAGCGACCTCAGCATTCTAGGATGATGTTTTATTCACTGCGCCACCACAGGTTAGGCCACACTATTTTAATTTTTTTCAGGTTTACCTTTATCTCTCTTCCTTTTTTTCCACACAAGTAAGTCTTTATGGGCTATGCCAAGAATACCACATAGGGCACACCAAACTCTACTCTTTCCCCCACTAAATTCCTATCTTCGGAGTTTGATTTGTTCAACAAAATGGGAGCGCCTACTCTGGGAGAGATGAGGACATAATACTGAGCATAGCAGACACAGTTCTTGTCCTCAGGGAAATAATATCTACTTTGTGCATTTTATACTGCTTGGCATAAAGCGCTGTTACACCTGCCTGAATGAAAAGAGGAGTGATTTTTCCACTGAAGGTGTGAAGGAAGTTCTCATAGAACACTCCCCTCCCTGAAGCAACCTGACAACTCATTTCTCTCTAGGACTGCCTTGCCTTGTGCCTGCCACATCTGGGAATGGCCTTGGCCCCAAGCTGAGCAGGGAAACAGCCCAGTATCTATTTTCAGTAGTTTAGTTTCCACACACTAAACTTTCCTTGACCCCAATCCTATTTGGAGAAGTTGACCCTGATCTGGGATGTTAGCTTTGAGGCCATGCCATTATGGGATAAAAATGACCACATAGGCCTCTGATACCTGTCACTGCCAACTGTTAGCAGGCAGTGCTAATGACTGTGATGCTAGTCAACTGTGCCTTACCAGAATTTTATGCTTCTTCTTTCTGCTGTGGATAAAAGGCATTCATTGGTAGTTCACAAGGATGCTAGATGGCACTTACATCCATCCTGAAACCTAGGGTGGCCAAAAGCATGTTTTGGCTTCTGCTCTATCACTGGAAGATGATCATAAACCCTAGGACAAAGACCCTGCCCTTCCTCCCAAGTGCAGGACCCAAACACTGATCCTTGAAAGGCCATGGACACTAGGTTATTTTCACTCTTCCATTGGTGTTGCCTTTCAGTAGTTAGAAAACCTTGACCCCCACTTAGAGACCTAGTGGGAAGAACCTTAGCCACTTAGGGGTGGCAGTGGCTATAAGGCAAAAGAGCCAATGAGGTTGGAAGTATTGTTTAGACCAGACTTGGCAGCTCTCCAGCTATGAAAGAAGGTTAAGGTCATTTAGGGGGTGGGAAGGGAGGAGCCTGGGAAAAGAACTACTGGCCACACCCCTGGGCTCTCTACTGGCAAGGTTCTATTTACTTCTCTCAAAAGCAAATTACTCACAGCTCAGTGGCTAGCAGTTCTTGGCCTGTGCTAACTCGGTCAGAAACTAGAGACCAGGCTAGGCTCCCCCTGCATTGCAGGAGAATGGATGAAAGGAACCCAGGAAACCAAACTCCTAGGCAATGCTCCACACACACCCCAGAAATGCACTTTCTGCCCTAGAAAGTGGAGTTCAAAAACAGCCATTAGCAATATTGCTCAGCAAAATATAGATATGAAAAGCTTCCTGTTCAGTGTTTTCCAGAAGTCCTAGGAAGGTGTCCTTGATTGATGGTTAGTCAATTGTCTATTTCCTTCTCAATAGAGGAACACTAACTATTCATTCCTGTCCCTGACCCAAATATTAACAACCATATTTAGTTTTATAAACACTTGATTGAGCCTGACCAGGCGGTGGTGCAGTGGATAGAGCGTCGGACTGGGATGTGGAAGACCCAGGTTTGAGACCCTGAGGCCGCCAGCTTGAGTGCAGGCTCATCTGGCTTGAGCAAAAAAGCTCACCAGCTTGGACCCAAGGTCGCTGGCTCCAGCAAGGGGTTACTCAGTCTGCTGTAGCCCCACAGTCAAGGCACATATGAGAAAGCAATCAATGAACAACTAAAGTGTCACAACGAAAAATTGATGATTGATGCTTCTCATCTCTCTCTCAGTTCCTGTCTGTCTGTCCCTATCTATCCTTCTGACTCTCTCTCTGTCCCTGTAAAAAAAACCCAAAAAACAAACAAATAAACATTTGATTGAAATTCTTGTGATAATTTAACCCAAGCTAAATACAATAAAAGCAAATCTTGCCTGCTGAGCTCCACCACTAGACCCCTATTACTGGTGGTTGACCTCTGACCCAGGATGATGGTATAGTCTGGTGAATTGGGAAAAGCATGGGCCTTAGAGTTAGGAAGACCTCATACAAGCCACTTTCCTCAACTACAAAATGGAAGCCAGAATATTGATCTCACAGTCATGGGACTGTTGTAGGATAGTCATGGGACTGTTGTAGGATTATTTGATGTACTATGTCTGGTACATAAGTAAGTACTCAATAGAGAGCTGTTGTTTCAAGTTTCACTTCTAAGTGTCCACAATAACATTCTGGTTTGTCCATTTTTTCCCTAAGGAAGTGGATGAACAGAAAAGTTATATAATTGTAACATTAGCTTATAAAAGTAACTGCATCTGGCCAATATTTACATTTCACTTATCAACTATGTGCCAGGCTGTGCTGTAGGACAGGGATATAGAAGTGAATAAACAACCTGCCCTCAGAGAGCTTCCCTTCTGGTATAAGACAGTAGATAAGTACAATATACAACAGGCCAGATGGTAACAAACACTACAAAGGAAATTAAGACTGTGCCACCACTGACCTGTGGTGGCACAGTGAATAAAGTGTCAACCTGGAATGCAGAAGTCGCTGGTTTGAAACCCTGGGCTTGCCTGGTCAAGGTACATATGGAAGTTGATGCTTCCTACTCCTCCCTTTTCTCTCTCTCTCTCTCTCTCTAAAATGAATACATAAAATCTTAAAAAAAAAAAAATTAAGGCAGAGAAGAGAAATCAGCAGAGGAACAGATTGCTCTTTTAAATAGGGTAGCCAGGCCTGACCTGTGGTGGCGCAGTGGGATAAAGTGTCGACCTGGAACACTGAGGTTGCCGGTTCAAAACCTTGGGCTTGCCTGGTCAAGGAACATATGGGAGTTGATGCTTCCTGCTCCTCCCCCTTCTTGCTCTCTCACTCTTCTCTCTCTAAAAATCAATAAATATTAAAAAAAAATTAAAGGAATCTCTCTGCCCAGTCCTTAAGAAGTTTCCATTAAAAAAATAAAAATAAAAATAAATAGGGTACCCAGGGCAAACTGCTGATATATTTGAGCAGATTTTAAGAAGATGAAGGGTTGGATCATGTAGTTATCTGATGAGAGTATTCTGGACAGAGGAAACAGTAGTGCAAAGGCCCCAAGTTGGCAACAGCCCTGAATAAGTATAGTGAGCAATGGGGAAGAGAGAAGACTAGAGCTAACAGCAAACTAGATAACTGAGGTTATGATAATGATCTGAACTTTAACTTATGAGAGGCTCTAAAGGATTTTGACCATACTTGGAAGGGAGAGAGATGAGAAACATCAATTCTTTTTTGCAGCTCCTTAGTTGTTCATTGACTGCTTTCTCATGTGTGCTACAGCAGAGTGAGTGACCCCTTACTCAAGCCAGCGACCTTGGGGTCATGTCTATAATCCCATGCTCAAACTGGTGACCTTGGGGTTTCGGACCTGGGTCCTCTGCATCCCAGAGGACACTCTATCTACTGCACCAGGCCAAACTTGGTTTTAAAAGGAACATTTTAGTTGCTATGTTGAGATTAGGTTCAACCAGGTCAAGCAGAAGCAGGGTAGCCAGTTGGGAGGATATTTCAAGGATTCAGGAAAGGTGTGTCTTAAACTACTGTGGTAGTGGCTGGATTGAGGATCAATTTTTGAAGAGTGGTGCTAACCAGACTGGATGTGAGAATGAAAGTAGTCAAGGATTTTTTTTTTTTTTTTGCTAAGCGATGGAGTTGCCATTTACTGAGAAAACTATGGGAGAGGTAGGTTATTAGGGAAAGATGGCATTTTAATTTTGGCATGTTCAAATGAAACGTCCAGAGATATTAAGAAAGCACCTGAGCCTGACCAGGCGGTGGCGCAGTAGATAAGAGCGTTGGACTGAGATGCAGAAAACCCAGGTTCAAGACCCCGAGGTCGCCAGCTTGAGCGTGGGCTCATCTGGCTTGAGAAAAAAAAAAAAGCTCACCAGCTTGGACCCAAGGTCGCTGGCTCGAGCAAGGGGTTACTCAATCTGCTGAAGGCCCACAGTCAAGGCACATATGAAAAAGCAATCAATGAAAAACTAAGATGTCACAATGAAAAACTGATGATTGATGCTTCTCATCTCTCTTCGTTCCTGTCTGTCCCTATTTATCCCTCTCTCTGACTCTCTTTCTGTCCCTGTAAAAAAAAAAGAAAGCAAGCATCTGAATACTCATTGGGAAGCAGGGGAGAGCCAGTCTGGAGAAAGTAATGGTTAAGTTGGAGGCTATCTCCAGATAAGTGGTTGTTTTACTGTTAACAATTTCTAAGAAAAATAGAGATCATCCCCTTTGCCAACTATTTCCAGAAGTTTCCTTCTAGAGCAGAGAATTTCAACTCAAGTGCTGCAAGAATTTTTAAAACATGCGATACCTTACTATTTAGTCTGGGGCACTGACTTCTTTTCCCTTAGATTGTCAAATAAAAAAGTGACCAAAAAAAAAGTGATAACAGCCAATACAATAGCCATCTGGTGTGACTGAATCAAATTATACCTATTTTGGAGGTCAGACTGGCAAAAAAATATATTTTTTGGTGTGCTGCAGTAATTAGTTTATGTATGCCATGAGATGATCAAGATTGAGAATCACTGTTCTAGAGCATTATCAATTTCTTTGGCTATTTAAACCCACTTTATTTCAAGAGGCTAACCTGCTTTTAATGCCTTGAACTTCCTCTTGCAGGCAAAATGATCTCGACTTTCTTAAACGTGGAAGGTAACATGAAATATGGTGCAGAAACGACAGGGTCCAGGATGCCAACTTTTAGGGGAGAGAGCTGCAAGAACAGGACTCACATCCCCAAAAGGCCAAGCTTTTAAATAGTTTGAAAACAATAAAAAGCCTCACAAACGTCTTACCAAGATTTAATGTACATTTATTCTTAACACGTGGAACATATAGTATAAAGATTTCATACTGAATAAATGATATTCATTAAGCCAAAAAAGGAAAAAAGGAGGAATTTACACCAAGTTTTAGCTATACTGTTTGAAATACAAATATGCAGATTTTATCACTGAAAAAATCTCAATTGTGTTTCTTCATCAGTAACTTCAACTGAACCTAGAACTTTTTCACACCTCGATTAGAAAGAAAACAAAACAAAAACCCAGAAAAAAATAAACTATAAGTTGATTGGCTGCTGAGACAGCAAGGACTTTTTACAGAGACCTGTACAGCATCGCGCCAAGAGGGGCAATGTCTGGCAAGAGATTAAATAGCTGTGTCTCGCTTTGTGCAGGTCACCAACTTGTTAACTCGTCATACTATAAAGGGGTAGCTGGGAAGGGGACCAAACTGTGGGGACCCAAGGGTATGTGCAATGTACAACGTCATATATATACACACGTGGCAGCACAGCGGCTGCAGCTAAAGGTTAAAACCAGTTCTAAGAGGTGATCTCAGGGTTATTCATACAATCAAGGAGGAGAGAAAGAGGTCAGGGTGTTGTAGGTTCACACATGATACTTTGGGGGAAAAGCCTTTTTTTTTTCTCCTCAACGTTTTAACTAAAAACATTTTTAAAAACTACAGCTTGCTGCTGACCCAGCGTTTTTTTCTCTTGTTTCCATGTGAGACATTATTATTACAGTATGTTTACAGTATCAGGTGTACAGTACAGTACATGAAAGGGTCTACACTCTACTGCACAGGCCTCTCCAGTGAACAGTCTGTCCACAACTGCGAACTTCTCGGCTCCTGCAAGATTGTGAATGTACAACAATAAACCACACACAGTTCAGCAGTCACCTTTTTTGTCCTTCAGAGGGTTTTTTTTGTATTTTTTCCTTTTTTTTTTTTTACCATTAAAAACAGTTATGAAATGTGGCGTCCCGTTGATGCAAGGACCAGGAAAGCCATTTTTATTTTAATTTTTTTCCCCAAACTCACTGTAAACAACAGTAACTTTGGTTAAAATAAAAAAGTCTTCTATGTAGGCAGAGCTTTGTCTTTTCAAATAGGGTGGGGTCCTGAGGGGAGTAAGGTGAGGACAAGGAACAGAAAGGTAGAAAGGTGAAGGGGGCTGGTAGGAAAGAGAAATAGGAGACTTTTTTCCCAAGGGAGAAGCTGGACAGCACAGGGTAAACTGGATTCTGAGGTGGTTTTGCATAAATAAAGGGCAACAGTCAGTTTCTAAGTTCTCCACACACGCACACACACACAGGGAGGGAGATGTCCCACGGCTGTCATGACTGGCCAATCAGAAACAGTACATCACAAATGACTTGTGAAACCAATGAGTTCATCAATGGCGATACCGAGATGTCCAACAGCCGTGACTCGTACAGCGTGAACTCTGAGTGGTTCTCGTCCACCTTGGCCAGGGCCAGCAGTGCACGGGCAGCCCGCCGCATCATGTCCACACTAGTTGGCTCAAAGGGCGGGTTCTGCATGTGAAGCAGGCTCGCCTGGCTCTGTTGGAACTGTGTGGCAGCAAGGCTATCCTCCAGGAAGCCCAGGAGGTTGCCGATGCTGCCCTTCTGCACTGCGATGGCACGGGCTGCCAGGCTATCGCCCTGTGCCAGGTTGGCCAGTAGTACCACGGCCATCTCCCGGCATACCGGGTTCTTTCGGTCACTGAGGAAGCGCACCATGGTGCTATACAACTTCTCCAGGCGGCTGAAGGGGGGCGTGGCCAGAATAAGGTCCACATTGTTGTCCTGGATGCTGAGTTTGCTGAGGGTTTCCAAGACCAGTCTCTGGGGGGAGAGGACGGCGTTGGGGCCCAGGGTGGAGAAGGGGTCCTGGGCTTCAGCTGAAGGGCAGACTGCCCAGTGTAGGAGTCCATCCAGGACAGGCAGGCAAATGCTCTCAGGGTACGGGGAGAGGTCCAACTGCCCCGAGATGTTGGCTAGCGTGACCAAGGTGTTTTCCCGGAGCATCTCCAAGCAGTCCCACCACCACTCCACTTTGTTGCAGCTCACCCCTTGGTCCTGCTCCTCCTCCTTCTCATAAGTTAGTGGTGCCTGCTTCCGTTCTGGATGCTTGTGGTGTAGAAGGATCAGCTTGCCCAGGATCAGCAGCAGCCCTGGGTGTTTGGACATCTCAAAGTCGTTACCTGGCACAAATGACAGGCTTCGGATGGTATTGGAGACACAGACGCAGCGCTTGGCAAGGGAATCCTGCCAGTCCAGAAGGGTACACAGTGGGGTCTCATCTTTACTGTGGGGTTCATCCTCTAGGATCTTGATGTTCCGGTGGCTCTGTGCGGGGCTGATGCCGAATGGAAACTTGCTGCTCTCCTTTGTAGCCTCTGCACTCTTAGCTCCCTCCTCAGTCAACGTGCTAGACCGAGTAGACAACATATCATCCATAGTGGCTGTGATCCTTTTTTCTGGAGGGCCATCAGGTGGGGGGCCCTCCTGTTCTGTTGTCCCTGGTGTACACTCTGCTGTTGTGACATGCTTCTGGGTGATTGGTAGGCAGGGCACATGAGGCCGGGTAGGCAGCAGCTCTGTCTTACTCTCAAAGTGGGTCTGGATATGCTCAGTGGTGTCACCCCCACCAATCCGCCAGTGCAGCAGGCCACTGTCAAACTCCTGCACACGCCCAAGCTTATCTGAGCAGTCCACCACAAACGGGTCATTCTTCTGCACAATCTTTACTGGAAGCTTGTCAAACTTACTAATAAGTTTCTCCTCACTATTCTCTGAGGCTGCCTTGTCCTTGCCTGAAAAGGCCATCTCCTCATCATTTTCAACTACTTCCTCTTCTTCTTCCTCCTCTAGTTTAGGACTTAGAAGGTCCTCCTCATCCTCCCCTTCCACAGGGGCTGGACTAGACGCCTTGCTGAATCTCCCAGGGTCCAGTAGTGTTCTCTGCCCTGGGTCACCCACCTCATACTCCTTTAAAATGCCAAAGATCTCAATCAGGCAACGTCGAAAATATTCCACAAGGAGCTCTAGCAACCCTGGGAGCTAAAAGAGAAAGGATAGGAAATAAATTAAGGGAGAAAAGTGGGATACAACTTGAGAGATCTCCAAGGGTCTTCCATCTGATCTCCCCCTTTTCCTTCTAGGTCAGACATTTGCATCACTGAGAAAAGCAGAGGTGCTTCCTCCCCAAAGGCTCTCCACAGTTAGTCCTTTTCATTTCTCTTCTGACTGACACAAAGTTCTTCCTTCTGCCCAACCAACCTTCCTTCATGTGAGCCTGCCTCCAGAACAGGAATGGTGACCAACAGCTCTGCAACTCACTACTGATGCCACTATCTCTCAGCCTCCTCTTTCCCAACCAATTTCTGGTTTTCTTCACCAGGCCGTTTGGTCTGAATGGTCATTGTCATTGTCCCTTTTTTTTGTTTAAATTAATTAATTAATTTAGAGGCAGGGAGAGAGAAAGAGACAGGAACATTGAGCTGTTCCTGTATGTGCCCTGACTAGGGAATCGAACTGGCAACCTCTGCATTCCAAGACAATGATCTAACCAACTGAGCTATCCAGCCAGGGCTGTCATTGTCCCTCTTAAAATACTGTATTCCACTGCCAAATAGAGACCAAGACTAAACATGGTGGGATGACCCTCATGACACGAGAGGAGAGATGGAATGCAGTATGAACAAATGTTCATCTGCTCTCTTCTCTCCAAACTCCCCAACATTCTGATGTTGGATCTCCATGAATCATGCAACATAATGAGTGGTATGAAGCTTTGGTTTGCCAAACAGTGGTCCAAGTTGGTGCTACGGCAACCCAAATTTCAGCTTGGATTCTGTATAGTCTATTTACCTCTAGAAGAAGACATTAATTTCCTGTAAGGTCAATTTCTGGTGGAACAGTATAGCAGAATGGGAAAAATAAGGGCTTTTGCCCTGGCTTGGCAGCTCATTGGTTAGAATGTTATTCCTATGTGCCAAGGTTGCTGGTTCAATCCCCAGTCAGGGCACATATGAGAAACAACCAATGAATGCATAAATAAGTAGGAATCAATGTTTCTCTTTTTCTCTCTCTCAAATAAGTTTTAAAAAATAATAATTAAAAAAATAACAAAGGCTTTATTTATTTATTTGGTGACAGAGACAGAAAGAGACACAGCGAGAGGGACAGAGAGGGACATACAGACAGAAAGGGAGTGATGAGAAGCATCAATTCTTTGTTGCGGCTCCTTAGGTGTTCGTTGATTGCTTCCTCATATCTGCGTTGACTGGGGGCTATAGCAGAGTGAGTTCCCCTTGCTCAAGCCAGAGAGAGACCTGGGGTTCAAGCCCTGGGCTTCAAACCAGTGACCCCGCACTCAAGCTGGTGAGCCCGTGCTCAAGCCGAATAAGCTGGTGTTGCTCAAGCTGGTGACCTCAGGGTTTCGAACCTGGGTCCTCTGTGTCCCAGGCCAACACAGTGGTGATATCCACTGCGCCACTGCCTGGTCAGGCTAAAATAAAGGCTTTAGAATTAGAAAAATCTAGATTTAAATTCTGGCTTTTCCAGGAACTAGCCATGTGGTTTAACTTTCCAAGCTGTAGTTTTCCCATCTTTAAGGAAAATCCTAAATTTGGCAGGGTTGTTATGAGGTCTAAATGAAATATATCAAATGCTTGGAATATGGAAATTGCTCAATTATTATTTGCTCCTTTCCTTCTTCTTATTTTTTTTTAATGTTTATTGTATTGGTTTTAGAGAGAGAAAGAGAAAGGGAGAGAGGGAGAGAGATAGTAACACCGATCTGCTCTTATATGTGACCTGACCTGGGATTGAACTGGCAACGTCTGTGCTTCAGGACAATGCTCTAACCAACTAAGCTATTTGGCCAGGGCTGTTCCTTTACTTTCTCGTGGGAGTCAATATTATGCAATAAAGTCAAGTTTTAAATCAGAAAGACTGTTGCCCTGGCCAGGTAATACAGTTGGTTGGGGCATCATCCCGAAGCGCTGAGGTTGCCGGTTCAATCCCCAGTCAGGGCACATACAGGAACAGATCCATGTTCCTTTCTCTGTCCCTTCCTCTCTCGATAAAATCAATAAATAAAATTTAAAAAGAAAGAATCAGAAAGACTGTTAACAGCTGTGTGAACCTAGGTGAAGATAAGACTCTGAACCTAGATAGTCATCTGTAAGTGGCCACAAGGCTATTGTATGACATGAAAGAATGTAAGAAGAACCTGGCACAAAGTGAGGGTACAATAAATGGGAAATATGTTATTTTCTTTTGAAAAAAATATTTTATTTATTGATTTTTCTTCTCTTTTTAGAGATAGGAGAGAAAGAGAAAATAGGAGTGGGTGGGTAGGAAGCATCAACTCATAGTAGCTGCTTCTCCTATGTGCCTTGACCAGAAAAGCCCAGGGTTCCAAACCGGCAACCTCAGCATTCCAGGTTGCTGTTTCATCCAATGTGCCACCACAGGTTGGGCAGTACTTTTTTTGTTGTATTTTTCTGAAGTGAGAAATGGGGAGGCAGAGAAGAGAGACAGACTCCCCCGCATGTGCCTGACCGGGATCCACCCGGCAAGCCCACTAAAGGATGATGCTCTGCCCATCTGGGGTGTTGCCCTGTTGCAACCAGAGCCATTCTAGTGCCTGAAGCAGAGGCCCTGGAGCCGTCTTCAGCGCCCGGGCCAACTTTGCTCCAACGGAGTCTTGGCTGCGGGAGAGGAAGAGAGAGATAGAGAAAGGAGAGGGGGAAGAGTGGAGAAGCAGATGGGCGCTTCTCCTGTGTGCCCTGGCTGAGAATCAAACATAGGACTTCCACATGCCGGGCCAACCAACTGAGCCAACCAACCAGGGTTGGGCATAATTTTTAAAAAACATTTTATTTTATTTATTTTATTGATTTTAGTGAGAGGAAGGAAGGAGGGAGAGAGGGAGAGAAGGAGAGGAGGGAAGAGGAAGAGGGAGAGAGGGAGAGAGGAAAAAAAAGGAGTGAAGGAGGGAAGAGGAGGAGGGAGAGAGAAGAACCCTAATCTGTTCCTATGTGTGCCCTGACCAAGGATCGAACAGGACGATACTCTTAACCAATGGAGCTATCTGGCCTGGGCTAAACAGTAACTATATTAATAACAACGCCCCGTTAATTCCTTGAAAGATGGGTTAGTTGGTAGATGCTAAGGATGCTCAAAAGAAAGAGCAGAATGGTGCAGCAGAAATTCTTCCCAATTACTGGGAAACTCAAGGTGCAAGTGCTGTGGAGAGAGGGTCTGGAGAATCATCTCTGTAAGACATCATTAAATACCACCCCCACCCCACCCCCACCCCCAAGCACATCCCATACTACACCTTAGGAGAATGAGATCAACAAAGATCTTTTCTATTCAGAGTGGATGAAATAAGAAAGGGAATAAAGAAACTATTCTCACTGATGAAGACCACAGGTGGTTCTTGGTAGTCTAGAAAACATGGTGTCCTTGCTGACAACAGAATCTTACCAATACCAAAGAGTTTCTCTCAGATTCCCTTTGAAGACAACCTGATACCTTACATAAATTATTACTGTTTTCAATATTCTGGGCCCATAGCCAGTGGCAAAGTACTAGCATGGAAGGTATCAGAGAGAAAGCAAGAGAGAGGAGACCATGATGGCCAGGGATAACTTAATTCCCTGTGTCACTTAACACCATCAACTTCAAGAAAATACCAGGCCCTCCTAACCTTCCAATCTTTCTCAGGCACCTGTACTTACCTGACTGAGATTGAAGGTCATGATGCTGTTGTCATCATACAGTAGGATGTTAATGGTGTCTAAGGCCCATGTGCTCTCTGCCAGCAGCCCAGACTTGAGGGACATCATTACCCGCCATGCCTCTGGAGTTCCTGAAACAAAACCTCCATGTCATCCACCCACCAAGCACAGGTTGGCTGGAGATCACCCCCAGGGCTGGCCTATCAGCCTTCACTGTTATGAAGATAACAAATGGAGGCAGTTCCTATTTGGGAGATGACATACATCTGCCCCTCATGGCTTCTAGGTCCTCTTAGGACATCGCTGCATAGCAATTCCTTGACTGTAAAAGCCTGAAATCAGCTGATTGCTTCCTTATCCAAATTTCCTTGGTTCTGTTTTAGTCAATACTGGACCAGATTTTACTTCATCCAGAGTATCAGGATGGAGTGAGAACAGTGGACAAGATGGAAAGAGATTACACAACCCAACCAGGGAGGTCTCCTTACCAATGTCTTTCATTGTAAGTCGCCTCCTCTGCTTTAACACAGGCTGTGTGGCTTCGACAGAGCCAGGTGGGAAGGTAATGTCACGCCGAATCATGGGAGGCTGCACAGGGGTAGGTGCTATGTGAGAGGCAGGTACAGGGGGCCCTGCCTTTTGCATCTTCATCCCAGAGTGCAGGAATGGAGACTTGCTAGGAGAGGTGCGGTTCTCCATTGGCCGGGCCAGGGGAGCAGGGCTCGATACCTGAGGAATGTGATTCTGCATGCTTGGTGGGGGCTGGTAGTTGGAAGGAGGGGGCCTTGTCATGGGGGGCACGGGAGCAGAGGGACCATACGGGGGCTGGCGTGTGCCATGGGAAGGCCACGAGCCTTCATGGTTAGCCCTCTGATCCGTATGCAGCATTTCATCTGTTCGATTCACACCATGATAGGCGGGGCCCTGGGGGGCAGAGCCTGTGCTCTGCCTGTTGGCGTAATTGTAGGTCATGTCATTACGCCCTTGCCATATGGTGCCTTGCTGAGCAACCTCAGCTGATGCCTGTATGGGACCACCCATCATTTGTGGTGGCATGTTCTGCTGGGCACTGGAGCCAGGGGGTGCTGAGACACGGTCTCGGCCAAACTGGAATGGAAACTGGTTCTGGGGGCCACTTGCTTGTCGGCGCTCAGTGGCGGCGGCAGCAGTGGCAGGATACGCGGTGCCATACTGGTTGTACACATCTTGCTGAGGGGAAGGCTGGGCAGCTTGTTGCTGGCTGGTGGGCTGGGGCTGGGCTGGGGGCAACTGTTGCTGCTGGGGCTGCCCCTGCCCCGTGCTGTACGGCATGCTGTACATCTCCCCTTCGTGCCGCTTGGCAGTAGGGCCGTATGTGCTATCCATCGGCCGCTTGTAATTCTAAGACAGGGACAATCAGAAGGGAAGTTAATGCTTTGCACGCAGGAATACAAGAACCACGGCTCTACACAAGACATTGGGCTTGCTTCTGCCCCTCTTGAAGAGATACAGACTCCAAGAGAACAAAGAAATAACCTGTACAAATTATCTTTGAAAGTTATCTCTGAAAGCAGGACTCTTTCTCTATTCCCCTCTGGCTCTCCCTTGCTCTAAGTAGAAAAACAAAGAAAAGTTCAAAAATCAAAATAAGGCATGTCACTAGCCCTTTTGGAGAACTAGAAACTGGACTGGACTCCAAATAGAGAAAAGATTGAGGGCTTGGCTCTTTAGGCAAAACTAGTTATTTGGATGGCAGACCACAACCCAATGATCTAAAGTTGAGCTTCTCAGACTTTCCATCTTAGTTTATAAAACTAGTGCTTTGTGTATCAGTCTACCTGATACCTTCCTCACCTGCTGCTGCTGCTGATACATTGTGGTCTGCTGGCTGGGGAAAGGGCTGCCGGAAGGGGTGCCTTGAGTGGAGAACTGATTGCCATAGGAATCATGTCTGCAGGAGGGAGAAAAACAGAAGATCAGGGTGGGAAATGGCAAAGGCCAAGGCCCAGAAGCACTGAGACCAGGCTTCACTCACCGTTGTTGCTGCTGCTGCTGCTGTGGGGGATAGCGGCTAGGAGAATACATCCCCGAGTCTGGGTTGGAAGGCATGAGATTCGGTTGTGGGGCTCCAGTGCCCATGTTTCCCTCGGGTCCTATTCCAGGCTCCGTCCTAAATAAAATTGGAGAATAATATTGAGTCCACTATAGCTGTGGGGTTCTGGGGTGGGACAGGAATGGGGGCCATGCTTACCTCACTCTGTCATAAGGACCTCCATAAGGATAGTGCTGTCGTGGTCCCATTGCCACATTTGCCAGCCCAGGGCCGGCAGCTCGGCTGTAGGGGTCCCCCATCCCGCCGTTGGGGCCCTGCCCTGAGGACATGAAGGGATCACTCCCTGGAGCTGAGTGCAGAAAGGCAGGCAGTGAGCAAACTGGTAGGTGAGCAAGCCTAGCAATATACACCTTGCTTGCCCCCAAGATCCATGCCCTTTTCAGAGGTCAAGTTTATTCCTTTTGTTTTCCTGACAGGTTTAAAACAGAGGTCTAAAGAGGCCCCAATCAGCAAAGAGCATGTACTTTTAAGGGTTGGTAACAAGGTGAGACCAGGGAGAGGAAAATAAGAAAGGAGGCAGGGATAAAGAGGGGTGGTTAGGTCTGAAAATGCCTTATCTCAGAGGATGGCTTGACAAGAACACTGATTCACTCTCAACCTATCACCCCACTTCCCTGGCTCTGTCCTCAGGGTACAAGGCCAACAGCAATTGGTCACCTTTCCTCATGCTGCCATAAGGATCCTTATTTGGCTCGTAGGACATGCGCCCCATCATGTCAGAGGTATTCATACTGGGCTGGTACCCAGGGTTTGGAGTCATGGAATTCCGTTTCTGGAATGTGGGGTCACTTCCATCAGGAAAAGCATCCTGGATCCCGACTGAATTGCTCCTGCTCCAGAGCAAGGAAAGTCAATTAAACCCCAAATAAAGCAATTCCTCTGATAATGCAGGACACATGGGAGTCACTGTCTGGGTAAGCAGAGCAGGGACCACACCAGGCTGCACAGGAGCTCATGCACTTCTGTCCAAGGTACCCCAAATGACTTGCCCGTTTGTGGCCTTACCTCATGCCTGGCAGGGGGGGGATCTGACTGTGTGGTGTGGATGCTGGAGTTGGTGGCTTCAGGTCTCCCCCTTCTGCCATGGAACTGCTGGTTGACTGAGGAGTCTGTGGCCCCTGCATAGACCCTGATCCAGCTGTGGACAAAGATGCAGGGTGAGCAGGAAAGCGTTTAACTCTCAGGAAACACATGCTAGCATCTCTTCAGAAAAGATTATTTGTTACAAGATTAAAGCAAGGAAGCCTAAATCACCCTTCTCTACAGGAAATCTCAAGGCCAGGTCATAAAAAAGGGAACTTGGGGAGTCTATCATGGTCCTTGCTTTTTTTTTTTTTTTTTTTTTTTTGAGAGAGAGACAGACAGACAGGAAGGGAGAGAGATGAGAAGCATCAACTCATAGTTGTGGCACTTCAGTTGTTCATTGATTCATGCGTTCCTTGTCTGGGGAGCTCAGTCCGAGCCAATGACCCCTTGCTCAAGCCAGCGACCGTGAAATCATGTCAAGGAACCCGCACTCAGGCTGGATGATCCCATGCTCAAGCTGGTGACCTCGAGGTTTTTTTTTTTTGTTTGTTTTTTTTTATAAAGATTTTATTTATTCATTATAGAGAGGGGAGAGAGAGAGAGAGAGAAGGGGGAGGAGCAGAAAGCATCAACTCCCATATGTGCCTTGACCAGGCAAGCCCAGGGTTTTGAACCGGCAACCTCAGCGTTTCCAGGCTGACACTTTATCCACTGTGCCACTACAGGTCAGGCTTTTTTTTTTTTTTTTTTTACCTCGAGGTTTTGAACCTGGGACCTCAATGTCCCAGGCCAATGCTCTATCAACTGTGCCACCACCAGTCAGGCAAAATAGGTATAATTTTGATTTATTCACACTGGATGACTATTGTATTGGCTGTTTTCATTTTTTTAATTTGACAATTTAAAGGAAATGAGGTCAGTGCCCCTGACTAAATAGTCAGGCATTGCATGTTTTAAAAAGTCTTACAAGCACACCAGTTGAAAATTGCTGCTCTGGCTCTGGCCAGGTAGCTCAGTTGGTTAGCTCATTTTCTTGATATGTTAAGGTTGCTGGCTCGACCCCTGGTCAGGGCACATAAAAGAATCAACCAATGAATGCAGAAATAAGGGGAACAACAAATCGATGTTTTTCTCTCTTTTCTCTCTTTTTCTTCTTCTCTCTCTGAAATCAATTTAAAAAAAAAAAAAAAGAAAAAAGAAGAAAATCGCTGCTCCAAGTTGATGAGCACAGAACCAACAGTAATTATGTTTCCATTAGTTACCATTCCCAGAAGCAGATATCCCACTGCTTGGGCCTCCCTAGCTGATGAGTCATCTCAGGCACTCATTACACCCTCGGAGGTCAACACCAGAGCACATGTGTTTACACCAACCTTCTAGGAGTCCTGGCCTTCCCATGCTTGCCCAGGCCTCAGCTTCCTTTCACAAAGGAGAGCAGTCAGAGAGTTCCATTCATATCCCCTCCCCACCACCTCCTTCCCATTCATTACCATCTCAACTCCCTGGGGAATTCAGGGCTCTAGTCTGAGCTGCATTCTAAGGTGCTGACATCAGTGGGCCAAAGCTCCCAGACTGTCTTGCCTTGCTATCTGTCAGATTTCCCACTCTGATGTCCCTCCCACTTGCTAGTTTACAAACATTTGGCAAGATGCCAGGTGCACAATGGAAATTAAAACTTAAGGCTATTGCAGGCTACCTCCCAAGAGTTGCCACTGCCTGCTCTTTAGTCTGCCAACCTATTTTATCTGTGACAGAGCACAGCATACATCTCTGGTGGTAGGTACTGGCGAAAAAGGTGAATACTACCCTTGAAGTATGAGCTTTGATGGGGCTCACCCAATTCCTACCTGGAGAGGGAGGCTGGATCTTAGGCTGGGACTTCTTGGAATCAGCAGCTGCAAAGATGTCTGGAGGAGGGTCTTCTCCCCGTTCAATCTTGCACTCAAAGGCATAGAGACATTGGATATACTGCTTTTTCAAGGAGCTGGCAGCACTGCTTGAAGTGCCGACATTGAGGTTGGTCGCAAGTTCCCGCCATTTTTTGTTCTTATTGACCTGTAAAACCAACCATAAGAGTCAAGGTACATCTTCCTGCCCACAAGTCCCAAACCCCATCAGGCTACCAGGTACTTATCTCTTGTGGAATCACAATTCTCAGTTAATCACAAAAGTTAACCCCACTCAGTGGATAGTCCATAAACATTAAATTCGTGGCTGGCTATCATCTACCCTCAGCAGGCTCTATCCACAGATCACTGCAACCATCAGACAAGGCAAATATAATAGGGCATATTTCATATCACTATTAATTAGATAACAGCTTTAAGGAGGTAGTCTTTACAAATACATACTGCTGAAAAATCATGTGCAAATCACTAACAGATTCAAATCCTACTTTATTTTTAAATTTATTGATTGATTTTAGAGAGAGAGGAAAGGAGACAGACAGAAACATCAATCTGTTCCTGTGTGCGCCCTGACTGGAAATTGAACCCGTAACCTTGCCATACCAGGACAATGCTCCAACTAACTGAGCTACCCATCCAGGGCTCAAATCTTATTTTATTTTGAGAGAGAGAGAGAGAAGGGAGAGAAATGAAGATGAGAAGCATCAACTTGTAGATGCGGCACTTTAGTTGTTCATTGATTGCTTCTCATACATGCCTTGACCAAGGACGGGGGGGAGGGGGCTCCAGCCAAACCAGTGACCCTGCACTCAAGCCAGCAACCTTGGGGTTTCCAACCTTAGACCTCTCAGCATCCTAAGTTGATTCTCTACCTACTGTGCCACCTCCAGTCAGGCCCAAATATTTTTTTTTTTTTTTTTTTTTTTTTTTGTATTTTTCCGAAGCTGGAAACAGGGAGGCAGTCAGACAGACTCCTGCATGCGCCTGACCGGGATCCAACCGGCACACCCACCAGGGGGCGATGCTCTGTCCATCTGGGGCGTTGCTCTGTTGCAACCAGAGCCATTCTAGCGCCTGAGGCAGAGGCCACAGAGCCATCCTCAGCGTCCAGGCCAACTTTGCTCCAATGGAGCCTTGGCTGCGGGAGGGGAAGAGAGAGACAGAGAGGAAGGAGAGGGGGAGGGGTGGAGAAGCAGATGGGTGCTTTTTCTCTTGTGTGCCCTGGCCGGGAATCAAACCTGGGACTCCTGCACACCAGGCCGACGCTCTACCACTGAGCCAACCAGCCAGGGCTGTTTTTTTTCATAAACTTTATTAACGAGAAAGAATGGTGCAGTGTGCTTTTTTTTAAAGACTTAATTTAGTACTCAGCAGCATTTTTTAGATTTTTTAAATTAATTTATTCAGTTCTAGAGAGAAAGGAGAGAAAGAGAGAGGGGGGGAGAGAGAGAGAGAGAAAAAGAGAGAGAGAGAGAGAGAGAGAGAGAGAGAGAAGTGGGGAGGAGCTAGAATCATTAACTCTCATATGTGCCTTGACTGGGCAAGTTCAGGGTTTCGAACATCGACCTCAGCATTCCAGGTCGACACTTTATTCACTGCGCCATTACAGGTCAAGCCAGGCCCAAATCTTATTTTAAAGGCACACATAGGCCCTGGCCGGTTGGCTCAGTGGTAGAGCATCGGCCTGGCGTGCGGGGGACCCGGGTTCGATTTCCGGCCAGGGCACATAGGAGAAGTGCCCATTTGCTTCTCCACCCCCCCCTCCTTCCTCTCTGTCTCTCTCTTCCCATCCCGCAGCCAAGGCTCCATTGGAGCAAAGATGGCCTGGGCGCTGGGGATGGCTTCTTGGCCTCTGCCCCAGGCGCTAGAGTGGCTCTGGTCGCAGCAGAGCGACGCCCCGGAGGGGCAGAGCATCGCCCCCTGGTGGGCAGAGCGCTGACCCTGGTGGGCGTGCCGGGTGGATCCCGGTCGGGCGCATGCAGGAGTCTGTCTGTCTCTCCCCGTTTCCAGCTTCAGAAAAATACAAAAAAAAAAAAAGGCACACATAAAAACTAATATTACATAAAATGGAGATGTGTAGTAATACCAACAACCATTGTTGATAGGGTACATTCCAGAATCTTTCCCATCTTCAGGCCACCTGGGCCAGTCAACTGGAATGGCCCTCCCTCTACATAAACCCTATTAATCCTTCAGAAGAACTCAGGACTCATCTTTTGCCTTCCTGGAGCCTGCACAAACTAATTTATAACTACTCTTTCTCCTCTGAACTGTCTTTAGAGTTCAGTCACATCATAGCATCTAAAAGGCTGGCATCCTTTTGCAAACCATGACAAGCTCAGGCTTTGAGATTCCCTCTGTACTTCATCTTAAGTTCAGAAGCCCACCCAGTTAAAAGTATGCCAAACCTAACCCAATGTCCCCTTTCCCTACAGGCAGGAGAGGCTTGTGTGTGTGAAAATTAGTACCAAGGACAACAGCGGGAATAAGCCCAGGGTCACTTCAGAAGCCTCTGTGGCTTTGCTTCCCACGCCACTTATGTGGCAGTGCACACGTGTCTTGTTTTGTTTTGTTTTCCTTTGTGGGGGAGGGAAATAAAGCTTGAAGGGAGAAGGAATTCATAACTGACTGTTGGTTGGCTTCATTCCAATCACTTTCTTTTCTGCTGGTGACAGCTGTTTTCCTCTTCTGATTTAGAAGGTTTGGAATACATCCCTCCCAGTCACGCCTTCCCTGAGCTCAGCCACAAACTCAGGCTCCTGATCTGATGACTACAGAACACACATAGGAGGAAAATATGCAAGCCAGTGTGCCGTCTGTCAGTGTCGTCTCACCCGTTGGCCGCCTGGGCTGAGTGTAAAACAAAGCTATAAGGTATCAGGACAGAGGCAAGGCTCAGGGCAGCGTTCAGTTCAGAGGTTTATAGCAGAGATGAATTCATTCACTTCAGTCTCTCATACAGAGCAAGTGAACAAAATTTCCCAGCTCTTCTCTCTTCACAATTTCTACTATATAGCTCCTGAAATCTTACCTCCACTGAAAAGTTTCCTAGAAAGGGTCAGCAACTAGTTTTTGCTGCCCTTGCATCATCTTGCAGACCAATTATATGTAGCAGAAATCTTGCTGAAAGCTTTATTATTTCTAGCTTTAGACAGTCTAGCAGGGTACACTGTCCCTACTTGACAAGTAAGAAACATTAGGGCTCAGAGTGGTTACAAACCTTTATAAAGATCACATATAAGTGGCTAAGACAAGATTCAAAACCAGGCCTATCTCTCCAAATTTTGCCCTGGTCTACCATGCCAGACTGCCTTCCATAGAATCAGAATGCCCACAGACGTTCCTATCCTTGCAACACAGTGTAACTCTAGATATATGGTAAACGTAATGCTAATACCTCATCCTACCCAGGGAAGCCTCAGCCTTCTGGAAGTCTATCTTCTGGAAGCCCGTGCTCTCAAGTCTGTCAGTATGTGACTTGGAGAGCAGGAAAAGGTAATATCCCTGTGGGATGCATGATGCTAGTTGAAGCCACTGAGTACCTTGAGGCAGGCTTGTTGAAACCACAGGGGAAGCCAAGTGCCAGGCACTCACCTGAGTCAATCCACCAATCTCCTTCACAGACACATAGAGGCGATAGAGGTCCAGAGGTTTCCTACCCACAGCAGGCAGATTTGTCATGCCCATGGCCTTCTCCTCAGTGAAGGCAAGATAACGGTCTACCCATATCTTCCTCTCAGGCTCACCACCCAGCTCATACAACTTGGTGATCTTCTCATTGGTTGTAGTAGAAGAACTGGATTTCTGGAAGGGGCAGATAGAGATTCTTAGGAACTGGTTAGATTAAAGCCTATGCCAAGGGTCTCAGGAGTCCCTTAATTAGGGCAGTGATAAAGCTTCTTATTCTGGGATGGTTACTGACACCTGCCCTGCCTTCATATGGTTGAAAGCCAAAAGGGAGCTAAACCTTCTTCCTATAAAGAAAGAAAAATACTAAACATTGGGTGCTGTGTTAGATGCCTTTCCATATTAGGTATTATAAATTATCCTCTTCTTAAAGCTAAGGGAGCAGGCATAAGGAGGCCATGCCTAAGATCTCATAGCTTTCAAGTAGCAGGGCTAAGTGTCAAATCTTTGTCCACCTGACATCAATGTCACTACCATTCCTGCGCAACTTACCCAGGAGCTTGGACACTTTTACAGACTGTTTTGGAGAACTCAAGAAACTCAAAACATGACCTTAGACAATGGGATCAACTAACATGAAACTATCACCTCTCAAAAAGGAAAGGTCTCCCAATTGCTTGAAAATTTTGGTTTGGATAGTATTCTGTCCAAGACGGGAGGATGGCAAAAAGGTGTGGGAACCAGAGGAGAAGGCCCATAGAAGGTGGCAGCTATGAATTTTTATTTCTCTTACTTTATAAGATAGGAAAAATGAGGTATAACAAAGAACAGAAATGTTTCAAATGACTCAACACTGAACAGATCCCCAGGTTGCCACATGGCCCAACGGACAACACATTCCGGACCAACCTACAGGGACGCCAAGGACCCAAATCCTACCTGCCTCATCTCCCCCTTTACAAACCATAGGGCACCAACCATTCCTGCTGTTCTTAGTATGGTCCATGAAGAGAAGAGCAACTAGTTGCCCATGGCACATACTGGCTATGTATAGGGGGCACAATTTCACAGAGAATTCTATACTGCAAGTCTGGTATATTTCCTCCGTTACAGACAGCTGTGAGAATATAATGCTTTTTTATACATCAGGACTCCTTAGACTAACTTAACCTAATTTAATGAGCTATTATCCTGGGAAGCTTCATGATAAGAAGAGGAAACAACAATATTTTCTGAGACAACCTAGTTTTGTCATAAAAAGCTAGAGTCTAATCACCTTCTTGTTTTTCCTCCCTATCACTGGAAAGAATAAGACAGAAAGTTGAGAGGAGGCAAGATATAAATCATTACTTTGGATTTGGATTCTGTCTTGGGTGTCCCATCAGCCTTGTTGTTCATTTTGGTGGCTGGAGTTAACTTGACATCCCCAAGGCCCATCATCTCTGGGCTGGCTGCCATCCCTATAAGAGAAAAAAATATTCTTAAGTTGAATAGGTTTGTGATATGATCATTCTGGAAGAAATCTCTGAGCAATGACTAGGACTTACCTGCTGAATTGTTGGCCATGGTTCCACCCATTGGATATGGGGGTCCCTGAGGGTTGATCATGCCAGCCATGCTATTAATCCCTTGTCCATAGGGAGGTCCAGTTCCCATTATGCTCCCTTGATTCATATTGGGGTAGCCTGGTGGCCTGAGAAAGATGGAAAGAGGGAGAGAGAGAGGGAGAGAAGGAGAGAAGGAGAGAGAGAGAGAGAGAGAGAGAGAAAGGAGTTAAGAGACACTGAGCTTGCCTGACCAGGCTGTGGTGCAGTGGATAGAGCATCAGACTAGGATGCGGAAGGACCCAAGTTCAAGGCCCTGAGGTCGCCAGTTTGAGTGCGGGGTTACTCAGTCTGCTGAAGGCCCGCGGTCAAGGCACATATGAGAAAGCAATCAATGAACAACTAAGGTGTCGCAAAGAAAAACTGATGATTGATGCTTCTTATCTCTCTTCGTTCCTGTCTGTCTGTCCCTATCTATCCCTCTCTCTGAATCTCTCCCTCTGTAAAAAAAAAAAAAAAGAGAGACAGAGAGAGATACTGAGCTTTCAGATTTAGACTTGAGCAAAATAGGATTGTGTCAGCCAAGACCATTTAGTTAGGCTTACAAGGAAAAAACCACAGTCGTGCACTATCTGACTTAGATATTTTTATCTTCTACCTCCCACAAAAGGTTCAAGCCCCAAATGGGAAACCATAGCTCAATTTTAAAGGAAGCACTCCTTGAAGAATAAAGTCCTACCCTGTCTCTTAAGTACTGCCAGCCTCAAAGCCACCTTCAAAGTCAAGAATGTTTCCATTTAAGAGCTCTCTCTATGCCAAAAGGCCCCAATTGCTCAATGTTATCATGCTTTGTCACATTAAATCCCAACCAAACTGCAGCCCTCAACAGCAAAGCACCTGGTGGTGGCAGGGAATGAAAGGGTCTGGAAGGCCTGTATTCTTTCTTGATGGGCCCACTACAAACCTTGTGCTTTCATCATTCTGAAGTAGTAACCAAACCAACCTCTTTACAGTTACAGTCAATCATCCTATTCTACCTTGGTTCATCAACATCCCAGTAAGGCTAGTCACTTTAAGAACTGTAGACACCAACAATGGAGTACCAGGGCAGAGCCTTCAGAAACAGAGGAATTGACCCTGCTCATCTGGCTCAGTGGATAAAGCGTCAGCCCAGCATATGGATGTCCTGGGTTTAATTTCTGGTCAGAGCACATAAGAGAAGCGACCATCTGCTTCTCTCCCCCTCCCCCTCCCGCAGCTAGTGGCTCAAATGGCTCAAGTGTCAGCCTCAGGTGCTAAAAATAGCTTGGTTGATTTGAGTATCGGTCCAAGACATAGGTTGCCGGATAGATCCCAGTAGGAGCACATGTGGGAGTCTGTCTCACTATCTCCTCCTCTCCTCTCACTTATAAACAAAAACAAAAACACAAAAACAGAGAAATCACATTCTGTGGCCAAGGAAGAAGAGATGGATCTTCAACTCATTAAACCAAATCAATTGAACTTTTTGTGCATTAGCACCAGAGTCAAATGCACAGGACCACATAGAACAGTAGGAAATAAAAAAACTCTGAAGACTTATTTTTTCCTAATCAAAATAACTCATACTTTATAAAGTTCTTTACATATGATATTTGGTCATGTGAAATTTGATGCCAATTTAAGATACTTAAGAATCAGAACTTTTGTTGTGCTTCCTACTGTAAGAAATCCTACTCTTTAAAAAGCTCTCAGTAAAATGCATATTTACTAAGATGATGTGGTTTAGGTCTATAAGTATCTCAATGACCTAAATGACTAATTTATTTCCTTGCACTGAGACCTTCTTCACTTCCCAGGACTTACCTGTTTTGGATAGAGTTGGCAGCAACATGCATGGCGACAGCAGTTTCTTGAGTTTTCCGGTTCATGCCCCCTGGTGGGGGACACATCCCTGACCCAACCTGAGTTGGCATATTGGCCATGTTAGGGCCATAAGGCCGGTTGCCCATGGAGGCATGACTCATTCTCCCTGGAGGGAGTGTGCCATAAGGTGGGATGCCAGGCTGCCCATGCATCTGACCTCCAGCACCCATAGGGTTCATGCTTCCAGCCATGCCTGCACTGGGGTAGTTAGCATTGGGCAAGGCATTATAGTTTGGCTGCCTGGGGTAGCCTCCTAAGAAGGGAGGAAGGAAAGAAGACACAGAAATGTGGTTAGTGACTTATTAGCAACTCACTAATATTGCTCAAACTCTAAAACTCCAAAGATGATAAACAATGGAAATCATTTGAGATTTGGTCTGAAAAGAGACCAATTTCATGGTAGCCTTTACATTATTAAAAATTTTTTTCAAAGTAAAAGGGGAGGGGGCAAAAGCATTGTTCCCTCATCTTAAAGATGGCACAGAGCAAGACTGGCTTTGCTGCTATACAGGCCCAACAACGCCCAGATTCTTTCCTTTCTACATCCTTGCCTTCTAGCCCATGCTACATGAAGGACATTCAAGCTTTAGTTTAGGGCTAGTTTTGAAGAAAAATCCATTCTACTAGGACTAATTTACTAAAAACACATATAATAACCAATAATTACCACTTATTAAGTGTCTTTGCTCAGTCTGGAGCTAAATGCCTTATCCCTATTTTATAGATGAAACAGAGGCACAGGGATATTCAAGGACTTTCCCATGGTGACAGTCCTGCCCTTATTTAGTGCCTGGCCTTGGTGAATTATAAGCAAAGGAAGGTCCTACTCTTACACTCCAGGCAGCAGCATATCAGACAAGGAACTATTTTCTCATCTCATGTCTATGTACTCCTAACTGGGTAGAATACTCACCCTGTGGGCCGTACTGACTCCCCTGGGGACCATAGCTCCCCATGGAGTTCTGCTGGTAGGAGCCCATGCCTGTGTGCATCTGTCCTCCAGAAGGCTGACGCGGAGATAAGGCCGAGCCGGGCTGGGGGGAACTGTACTGGGGCATCTGGGGGTTCCTCTGCATGTAACCTATTTGTGGGTAGTGCCCATATAATTATTACCTCAGTACAATAGGAACAAATGCTTCCCCTTAACCTAGAACTTCACCATCTATAGTTTCTTTAGTAACTAATTGAATAAAATCTGTCTTACTGCTATATAACTGTGTGCCATTTTAGCCACCCTCCAAAGAGACATAGCCATTAACCAGACTATGCCAACTCTTTCTACTAAATGGGGGTTTGAAAAGACAAACAGCAATTACAGAAAAACAAAATGGTACAGCATTTAAAGAGTAAAGATTCCATGATGAGTTTTAGCATCTGCTGACCAAATTAGATACAATGTATGTAGGGCGGACTCTATCAAAATACAGACACTGAGAAACAAGGAATGATTGTGGGGAAACAGTTCTGGAGCCACAACATGGCTAAGCCCACTCTTAACTTCGTAATTGTTGCTGGGATTGTCCTAAACTTCATGGTGATACAGTTTTCCAAAAGCTACTGCACTGGATAACCCAGTGTCAGCCATAGCCCACCCTTCCCTCAAAGCCCTGTCTCTTACCTCGATCTTGAGCAATGCTTGATTGGTTCATGGAAGGATGCATGATGCTGTCTGACTGGCCACTGGGTGGCCGAGGTGGCATCTGGTTGCCTGCTCCAGACAGAGAAAGTAAGCCAATCATGGCTAAGCCTAGAAATTCTGGCTAGGAAGTCAATTCAGAGCTGGAAGACCAAGCACCTCCCAGCATCACATACACAGAGAGCTCCTACCAAGGGGCTCCCAACTCCCTTTTTTCAAATGCTGATGGGAAACTGCAGAAATGACCAGAGAGGCTTTCTCTGCCAGTAGAAGGTTGGGGCCCCCTAATATCATTGGAAGCCAGTCCCACTCCCTCTCCCCAAAACCCAGTACTTGAGGGTACCTGGCACTGCAGCAGGTGAGAGTGGTCCTGAGCGAGACTGAGCAACACTGGCGGGAGAGCCAACAGGGGACGGGGAGGGGCCTCGGATGCCAGGCAGGTGAGGGGAGGTATGAGGAGAGAAAGGAGACTGAGCTGGATTACTCTGCTCTCCTTGGCTGCTGGAAATCCCTGATGTGCTCACTCCAGGGCTCAGAGCTCCTTCTGTCCCCATGGGGAGATCATCTATTGAACCAGACAGATCCTGAAACATACCACACAAGGACATGGATTAGCAGTATTAGGCAGAAAGACTCTTCTTTGAACAATCCTACTATATGATTAATATTTTCCTTAAACACTCAAAGGGAAGTACACCACACACACTATGCTGTCATGATACTATAGCTTACATATGGCAAATTCTCTATTACAGGCCAAAGAGAAAATATTTTAGACTCTGAGTGCCATATACTCTTCTTCAACTACAACTATTCAACTCTGCTATTACAGTTCAAAAATATTTACTGATAATACTTAAAAGTTTTATTGGACCATAGCCAAAAACTGGCCCACCCTCTGGTCTATCCATCAGAAGGAGATCTAGTACTTGTATCTTCCTTCCCAGCCTCAACTTCTATAGTCATAACACTGCAGAATTTCAATAAGTCTTTAGTTTTTTTCCACTGAGGAGGCTTTATAAAGCACTGCCAGGGTAGTACCAGGAGCCACAAGAATATGTTAACAAGTTTGGGCAATAATTAAGATATCCCCTTTCTATCAGATTATTACAACCTACATTTACCAAGGACTCACTTTCTTCAAGTTACCATAATTAAAAAAATTTTTTTTAAATTTTTTGGTGGCAGATAGAGTGAGAGAGAGGGACAGATAGGGACAGACAGACAGGAAGGGAGAGTAATGAGAAACATCAATTCTTCGTTGTGGCACCTTACTTGTTCATTCATTGTTTTCTCATACGTGCCTTGACTGGGGGGCTACAGCAGACCAAGTGACCCCTTGCTCAAGCCAGCAACCTTGGGTACAAGCTGGTGAGCCTTGCTCAAACCAGATGAGCCCGCGCTCAAGCTGGCAACCTCAGGGTCTCGAACCTGGGTCCTCCACATCCCAGTCCGATGCTCTATCCACTGCGCCACCACCTGGTCAGGCTAAAAAATTTTTTAATGATTTTGAGGGAGGGAGGAAGAGAGAGACAGAGACAGAGAGAGAGAGGGAGAGGGAGGGAGAGAGAGATATCTAGCTTAGAGAATTGTCCTGAAAAACTAAGGATGCAGGTTTGATCCTGGGTCAGGACACATACAAGAACCTACCCCAAATGAATGCACAAATAAGTAGAATACCCAAACTATCGTAATATTTAAAATATAAGGGGTAGGAGGTGGAAAATGAACTTATGCACAGGAATGAGAAGTTCTGGGACTATATTCCTAACACCTGGCCCATAATAGGGAAGAACAAATGTTTATCAACTGAACAAATCCAGTTTTTTCTCTAATTTTAAGTTTACTCAATGCAGACCTAGTTTTCTGAGGACTTTGCCTTAAAATTATTAGTAAGAGTTCACTTTGGGTCAATAAACTTCAAGATTAGCAATCAGGAGCTCAATATGAAAAATATTCACCCCAGGAAACCCCCTCCCAACCCTACCCCACATTCGTTCTCTAGCAACACCACTGGCCCAACACAACATATTAAATTAACTTCAGACTAGAACCTAACTATATCTTGAAGAAAGGATGAGAGTTTTGGATAAGGGCTCAGGTTTGAGTTAAAAAAAAAAAGTTCTTTTAAAGGGACACATCTGAAGAGAAAGGAGATCCAAAATGACCTGATTTGAGTCTCTTCTTATTCCCACAACGAGCTCACCTTGGGAATTAGTTCAAGGTGACTCGGACAATAACACTGGAGGTCAGAGAGCACTTTCAGGCTCTCCTCCAAGTATCCAGGTTGGTTGGACCTTCTGCAAAATAGCTGGTTACTTCACTAGGCTAGGAGCATTTCTGCTGAGTTCTATGGAAACAAAGCTTGCCCTGAAGGCAATGCAGGCAGGTAGCTATGCATTTGTGCCTATGTCCAGCTTTCAGTGTTAGCTGAGAAGTTAGAAAACGCTAGCTTTCCACTAAGCGCAGCTAGTACGCCACAGCATGCTTTAAAAATGCAACTAGAATTGGTCTCAGCATGGAAAGGGAACTCAAGAAGCCCTTCTCTAGGTAAAAGCAAAGAGCCTCTTCTCAAAGTACTAAAGAACCTAGAGCTATAAAAAGCCCTGGGTTCATCCTGAGAGAAGGTGATTCCATCTCCATGTTGAAGACTAAGTTCTCTGAGCCAAGGAGAGTAAACTCAAAGAGGCAGCAAGATGATGAGAGAGCCAGCCATGTATGCCAGAAAAGGCCTCAAAAGCCACTTGCTAATCTCTAGTCAGTAACAGAAACCACAGCCCAGTGCTGTTTTAGGGGCCAGTAGGTTCCTTCAGCATTTCTTCCTACAGTCTCCATTCCTTATCAAACCACCAGCTTCTGCTAATAAAAGCTACTTGCTTTTAACATGAAAAAGAAATCAGTGTATTTTTGGAATAGAAGAGGACTCAAACAAGAACTTGGCTCTATTCAAATGACTTTGAAAAATTAAGGGTCTTGAACATTTCTGTCTTTTAAGTATAACACAAACATTCTCATGGTAAAAACAACTCAGTATGGATAGAGCCAAAGTACCCCTTTGCTCTTTTCCTGCTGCCCTCAACAGAACCCTGTTCAATAGGATGTATTATATCCTTGGAGACCTTTTGAGGAACTGAGGAAGGAAAAAAACAAAAAACAAAAAAACCCCAACCATAACCCATCAACCATTGCTATGGAGTCAGGGCAGGGCCTATGGATGCTCCTTCAGACACACATCTGTGAAAAACCAGAATCTCCACAGATCCCTGTGTGAATGTCCTAGTCCAGCTGAGGGAAGCCCAGGAGCCTGAAGAGAACACTGGTAGACCCTGACTCTCAAGATGCTGGGGGCATTTGTGGTGACAAAGTGGTGGCTTTCTTCACAGAGGCACTCTGAGGAGAACTGTCACTTTTGGTAAAGTGCCTTGAGATCCTTTGAGATAAAGTACTAAATAAAACCACCGTCAACAGAAAGCAGCCCCACATGGGCTGGGATAGCAAGGCTCGAATAATAGTGGGGAAGGCGGCAGCATTAACACTCTTATCTCTTTGATTTGGTTGATTTGAGGCCAACCTCTCAAACTGTCATTTCCATCAGATGGCAACCGGTCAGCATGGGTGAGTAGTTGATTAAAAAAAATTAAGTTACCAGAATGTTAGCAATAGGAAGAGACAAATCATTCACATTAACAATAATTACCATTTGATCATCTATGATGTGCCTGGCACTTTATGGAGTGACTTAATTTTCTATAATTTTTGGGAGTAGGTACTTCTACCACTAACATGTAGAAGATGAGGAGAGCTGAGGCTCAGAGATTGGGTTACATGCCCACGTCATCCAGCAACTAAATGTCAGAATCTAGATTTTGATCCCATGTTTGCTGAATCCCAGAGCCTATGTTACTTGTCTCTCCATTATGCTGATATTATATATATGGACTGAGGAAATAGCACTATACCCTTGAGTTAGGAAACCAAGGCCCATATCTTGGTACTTATCAGTTGTGACCTTGGGTTAGCTGACAACAAAATCAGGCTTTGGTTTCCTCACTTATACAATGAGAGGACTGGATAAATCTAAGTTTGTGAATTCCATGCCAGTGGAGTTCATATGCATGAAACTCTATGGCACCATATGGTCAGGGTCATATGAAATATGTGATACCAGTAGCAATGCCCTGGAATGAGAGAGATGACAACACACAAATGGTGTAAGATGGAAGACATACCCTCCAGCCCCGGTGGCTATTCACAAGTAAATGTTTTTATTGGGAAATGGGAGAAAGTTGTAAGGGCAGACTCCAAAAGCAGTCTCTCCCTCTATCTACATGAATAGATATTGCTCTGAACTCCATGTCCTTTTATTGCACAGGACACACCTCTGCTTTCTACCCTACAAAAAGCCAGTTTTTCAGGTCTTTTGTTCTACAAAAAAGCTGGATGTCTGGTTGTTGAGTCAGAGCTCAGTGTGCTCAACAAGTATAGATTTCCACAACATACTTAACACAGACGAGTTCAATCAATACCAGCCCCTAGTCTGTCTAGTGGGGGCCACCTTTAGTATGTCAGGACTCATGTTCTCAGTGCTCCCAAAAGGGTCCACCTGACAGATACCTTCTAGGAGAACTGCTGAAAGATTTATAACACTACCTCTTAAATGGAAAGATCTGTTTTCCTGGGTTTGTGCTCCTCCAAGCATAATCCTGCTAAGAAAGGGGAGGTGAGGATCAGCCCACTCAGTGCCCTGCCAGTTCCAAGGAAGCTGCAGGGCCAGGGAGAATTTCCTCACGTGTTTCCAACGTGTTTCATGCATTTTACTGCTCATCTACCATGCAGATCAAAAGCACTGGAGCAAGTCCAACTATTTCACACAGAATCTCACACTCTAAGCTGGCTACAGCCCTGAAAGCCTTCGTTTCTTCACTTGAAATACTGCCCAATGTTATTTTGGGATGTGACCTGATAGAGAAAGCCCATAGGGAATCCATGACGATAACTGTTCCAGCTGTGATTGGTTGCCCAGTCCCAGTGAGTGCCAGCATGGGTTTGTCAGGCTCTGCTGACAAACAGAACTCAGTAGCTAACACCTTCTCTTCACACCACAACAAAACCATGCCCGAAATTACAGTCCATACCTCAATTGGGGGTGTGTGCGGGTGTGTATGTGTGTGGGGTGCTAGTGCTCTCACAGGAAGGGCTGCAAGTGCTAACATGAATTGGCTGCCTGATGAAGAACATTTCAGGCAGGAAGATACCAGATCAGGGTTAGATGAGGGGGGTTTAAACAATCTCCTAACAGAACCTCATGAGGATGACATCAGTTCATTTTGCTGAGCAGATTAAATAACATCAACAGGCAAATCTAAAGAACAGGCTCATGGCATTGCTTGACTCAGTTTTTTCTCATAAATTTGGCTGAATCTTTGAGAATAGGAGCATTTGTTAACTCCCAGATGGGGTTCTCATATTCTTTTAGTTGTGAAGAGCTTTTGCCAAATTGTGTTAACTGCTGGCAGGGAAACCACCCACTGAGAGTCAGGTAAATCCTACACATGCTTGTAGTAGGTTTGTTTGTGGGTATATGTGTGTGGTGGGAACCTTGCAACTTAACCATATTCAAATGATGATCCTTGAATGAAAAAAATGCAAATGCACAGCTTGAAATGACCAAATCTGGGCTGGCCTATGGTGGCACAGTAGATAAGAGTGTAAACCTGGAATGCTGAGGTTGCTGGTTCAAAATCCTGGGCTTGCCCAGTCAATACACATACAAGAAGCAACTATGAGTTGATGCTTCTCGCCCTACCCACCCCCTCTCACTTCTCTAAAATCAATCAATAAAAATATATATAGCCTGACCAGGCGGTGGCGCAGTGGATAGAGCGTCAGACTGGGATGTGGAGGATCCAGGTTCGAGACCTTGAGGTCACCAGCTTGAGCACGGGCTCATCTGGTTTGAGCAACGCTCATCAGCTTGAGCCCGAGGTCGCTGGCTCGAGCAAGGGGTCACTCGGTATGCTGTAGCCCCTCGGTCAAGGCACATATAAGAAAGCAATCAATGAACAACTAAGGAGTTGCAACAAAGAATTGATGTTTCTTATCTCTCTCCCTTCCTGTCTGTCTGTCCCTATCTGTCCCTTTCTCTGACTCTGGCTCTGCCACAAAAAAATAAAATAAAAAAAATAAAAATAAACACACACACACACACACACACATGAAAAAACAAATGATCAAAACAGCACCAGCAATTTGTCAAAAGATATTCCTAACCCAACAGATCCATGGCCATAGCAAGAGGCTGCTGGAGGCTGCTCTCATGCTAGAGAACAGGAGGAAACCCTAAAGAACACAGAAAAGGCAGGAAACTTAACCCTTGAAGAAAGGCAGATGGTAAGAAAAGAGGCAACAGCTTTGGCAAACTTCAAGACAATTACACAGGAATTACTTAAGGCACGTAAGCTTTTGGGAGACTTGTTTTTTTTCCATAAAACCTTCCTTAAGTAACATATATATTTGTCAAGGGTCAAGCAGAGAAGAAACTATCTCTATCAAACACTTCTATCCCCCCACCCTCAGTTGTTGCTAGATGGAGGAGGGGCAATTTGACCCACCCAGACTGGTAGGGACTCCAGAGTATGGCTGCTACATTGTTATTCCAATGAATGGTCTCAATCCAACAGATTAACTGCCATCCCTGCCTAGAGAGTAGACTAGCTGGTGATGGCTTGAATGCCAAGAACAAATTAATGCATAGAATAGGTTGTCTCTTGCTATTGGTGGTCCACAAAAGGGGTTAAACAGATGGTAAGGAAGAAGAAAGAAAAGATGCAGAGGCTAACACCATCCTTTTAGCTTAGGGCCAAGCACCGCATCTCCTGCCTTCACTACAGTCAGTTTGGAATAGCAGAAATTGCTTTAGGAAAGGCTCAGAGAACTCTATTTCCTACCCCTTCTCCCCAGGTTTCCAAAAACCTCTCACCAAAACTCTCTCTTTTTTTCTACAATAGGCTATTCTGGGGATAATAGATTGTTTCTTCCTGGTATCTTCTGGCTGCCTAGTGAGGATGTACAATGGAGAAGGATCAGATTCTTCTTGTCTTCAGAGTGTTTGGTAGGGGCTCACCTCCAAGAAAAAAAATCCCCTTTATATACATATCAGAATGCATATATAAAGCTCTGGGAGCCCCAATCACCGAAATCAAGATACTGAAAAGAGGAATAAAGCAAGTCCTTTTGTGTCTCCCTCTTGAAGGGAAGGAGAACTGTCATGTGTTCAACCCTAAGGTATGTGATTGGCTCACATTTTGTTCTCACAATCATCTTTTTTTTTTTTTTTTTAACAGAGACAGAGAGAGTCAGAGAGAGGAACAGATAGGGACAGACAGACAGGAACGGAGAGAGATGAGAAGCATCAATCATCAGTTTTTCATTGTGACACCTTAGTTGTTCATTGATTGCTTTCTCATATGTGCCTTGACGGTGGCCTTCAGCAGACCAAGTAACCCCTTGCTCGAGCCAGTGACCTTGGGTCCAAGCTGGTGAGCTTTGCTCAAACCAGATGAGCCCGCGCTCAAGCTGGCGACCTCGGGGTCTGGAACCTGGGTCCTCCACATCCCAGTCCGATGCTCTATTCACTGCGCCACAGCCTAGTCAGGCTCACAACCATCTTTTGATCTCGGTATCAATCCCATTTTAACAAAGAAGTAGGAAGCTCAGAAGTTAAATGACTTACCCAAGGGCAGAGACCCATTAAACAGAAGAGCCTGTACTCTTTGGCTCCAAAGCTGCCACTATCAAAGGCTCCATGTTCCAAACAAGGTCAGGCAACAACTTGTCTCCAGACATGCTGGGTGTTTATAGCTACGTAACTCTAACAAGCTAACCTTACTAGACCTCAATTAGATCTTCTGCAGAAGGAAAGACTAAAACTAGATAATCCAATTCTATAATGCTATGTGTTTCTCTCTTTCTTAGCCACTCTTCCTATAAACTACTCTTGCTTTCTAAACCTTCTTTCATGGTTTACTACAAATTTTTCACAGCTTGTTTTCACTTTGTTTTTTGTTTGTTTGTTTTTAATTTATTTATTGATTTTAGTGAAGGAGGGAGAGAGAGATAGGAACATTGATCTGTTCCTGTGTGAGCCCTGACCAGGGATCAAACTGGCAACCTCTGTGCTCCAGGACGATGCTCTAATCAATCGAGCTATCCAGCCAGGGTGGTTTACTTTCACCTAACTCTCTTAATTTAAACCTACTTCTACACTAAAGAGTATAGTCCTTTTTCTCACCTTTGGGTCCTGAGAAGGGTACTTAATGCACAGAAGAGACGGGTGAGGCCCTGGCCGGTTGGCTCAGTGGTAGAGTGTCGGCCTGGCGTGCAGAAGTCCCGGGTTCGATTCCCAGCCAGGGCATATAGGAGAAGCGCCCATCTGCTTCTCCACCCCTCCCCCTCTCCTTCCTCTCAGTCTCTCTCTTCCCCTCCCGCAGCCAAGGCTCCATTGGAGCAAAAGTGGCCCGGGCGCTGGGGATGGCTCCTTGGCCTCTGCCCCAGGCGCTAGAGTGGCTCTGGTTGCGACAGAGCGATGCCCTGGAGGGGCAGAGCGTCGCCCCCTGGTGGGCGTGCTGGGTGGATCCCGGTCGGGCGCATGCGGGAGTCTGACTGTCTCTCCCCGTTTCCAGCTTCAGAAAAATACAAAAAAAAAAAAAAAAAAAAAAAGAGGGGTGAGGACAGAATGACTTAGAATCTAGAGAGACAAGCAGGAAATTAAGTCCCATGAAGGTAGGTATCTGGTCTCTACTGGTTTTCATTATTGAATATGCCCTAATCCTATTACCAAGCATAAGGGTGTGACCCAAGGAGAGAAGCCAAACATTTCTGGCCTCTACTTGGCCTCATCTCAGGCAATTTCAAAACCTCACACTTTCCTCCTCACCCAGAGCCCTGCAGTCATCCTTCCAAACTGCAGGATGATGGAGCCTTTATTAGGGGCCCCATTTCCCAAACTACAAGATGGGACAGCTTCTCTCTGGGGGCAAAAACCAATCAAGCTTTAATCCCTTGTTCATAGCTGTGTTCCAACAATGGGCCAACAGAGTTAATCTGTAACAGAGCAGTGTGGCCCATTTCCCAGCTGAAGAGAGATGGGTGGGAAAACCAATTCCTTAAAGTTGCACATTAGGTGCAGCAACTATAGACTAAAGTAGTTTTTTGCCTTGGAAACTTCAAAGATGAGAATAGCTCTGTGTGTGTGTGTGTGGGGGGGGGGGGGAGCAAAGCCTCCAAAGTCATAGTACAACTTCCTTTGCCCTTCAACCAACAGGTAGGACCCAGAGTCCCTCTAAGGCTGCTCTAGGCACAGTGTTATAAGACTAATAGCACTGTGTTGAATTTGCCCTTTCCCCCACTAGCCTATGCAACCAGAGCAGGACCAGTATGTAGTCTTCTGTTATTAGTGACCAGAAAATAATGTCAGGCACACAAAACAAGATGTTCGAAAAATATTGCTGAACCAGTAATCTACTCAAAAGCATCCTCTTTAGACCCAATGTCTATTAGTCCTCTCTCTTTCATCACCATTCCCCCATCCTAACCCTGTAATTGAACTTTAGACCTCCACATTCAGTAAGGCACTATTGGGTCAAGGCAACTTACTGCTGTCTAAAACTGGAAAGTGCAACCCCGAACGGGCCTTAGCCACTTGAATAAGAATTCTTGATAGAACTGCAGTATAGGGAAGGATCACCCAGAAAGGAGGCTGTCAGGAGGCAGGGCTCTGTGTCACTGAAGCAATTTCAATCTAATTACAAAAATACAGAAACCTATTGTTCTAATCCACCACAGCAGAATCTCTTCAGGTGGATATGACCCTTTGGGCGGAGGCTGAGGGTGCTGCTGAGGTGTAAACGGTGAAGAAGAAGACTGCTGTGCGGCCTGCATTCCTGTGGTGGGAGCCCAGGCAAACAGCAGCTCAGCCACTGCAGCAGCCATTGATTTTCCAACGGTCGATATTCTGCTCCCACAGATCTGCTCAGCTACAGGTTTAATCACATTGAGTGCTTCTGCTCAGCATCTCCCCTGCACTTCCCCCTCCCAAACCAACAGAACAAATACCAAACACAATGAAAGCTGGCACTGGTTAGATGGTGTTCCCCAGAGCTGGCCCCCACCCCCAGAGAAAGTCTAAGCACCAGCTCCAAGGGAGCCAAAGCTACATGGGCAGTCCACAAGAAGCTGCAGGGTAGATCCAGTCTCTAGAGAATAATTTAATCCCTTGTCCAACACTTCTATACAGACCCTTCTAGTAATTAAAAGATTTTACATTAAAAAAATCCAGGTTCCCAACTTAAAAAAATAAATAAAAAGATCCTAGGACTCACATAGGGCACTAATCAGTTGAACCCTTGCTTTCCAGGTTGTCAGTCCCTACTAGGCCTGCATAATCCCATGTCACCAAACTGACCAGCATTCTGACACACACACTTGGGCTGGAAGAGATGTCTCATCTAGTCAGAAACTACCTTTTGGCTAAAAATGTGCAGTGTTTTAACAGTCAGTAGCTAACAGACTCTTCATTTGAGGCATGACAAAAATGAAACTGGGTCAGAGATGGGCCTGAGTTAGAGTAGTCAAGAGCAGTGCATATTTATGGAATAGGACTGTGCTAATCCCAGCAGGAAGTGAGTATGACAAAGCTGGAGAATACAATGTGGTTAGGAACTTCCCACTTTCTCCAAGTCAAGCATTCCTTTTTAGGAAGGCCAACCACACACACCTTGGTCCATCATGATCAGCTTGAATCCTAGAACCTGAGCAAGGAGGGCAGGAAAAAGGGGAGAGGAAAAGAACACAGAAGAGAAAGCAGAATTCTAGGTATAAGAAGTATAGGGGGGGGGGATCTTAGGCTTCCACCTCATCTGGCTGCCCCTCAAAATTACAGCAACCAGAGGCAAGCAAAGATGTAATAATGTGAACAACTGAGGAAGACAAAGCTGGCACTGTGCTCAACGTAGCTTAGACCAAGGTCTAGGGGGCTGGGCTGCACGGCCTCCTTGGTTTGGTATGTAAAGCCCTAAATTTATATTTGCCAGCCGTCTTTTCTATTATGGGCCTACTGGTCTAGATAAAATCTAATATTTGGGGCAAGGGAGTGGAACAAACAAACCCAAGAGTGTGGAATGGATATAATCTTAAACCAGAAAAGGACAGCTATCAACCACAAAAGTCATTAAAACCAGTGGTCCCCAACCCCTGGGCTGCGGACCGGTGCCGATCTGTGGGCCATTTGGTACCGGTCCGCAGAGAGAGAATAAATAACTTACATTATTTCCATTTAAGTCTGAACAATGTTTTATTTTTTTAAAATGACCAGATTCCTTCTGTTACATCCGTCTAAGACTCACTCTTGTGATGCTGGTCTCGTAAGTTCGACAATTATATTTAAAAATACCACAGTTTTTACGCCAGTCGCATAATTTTATTTTGTGCATTTATCCATCCCACTCTAAAGGCTGATCCGTGAAAATATTTTCTGACATTAAACCGGTCCGTGGCCCAAAAAAAGTTGGGGACCACTGATTAAAACCAAAAAGAATAAGACTGAACATAGGGCCAAGTTCTAAAAGTAGAAAATGGGGTGGGGTGAATAGTCTTGATAACTGTTCCTCTCAACATTGATCCTTTTTATTTGAACATGGTTTCTCTCTTACCTTCCTCCAAATGTCAGGAAATTACCTTCACTCATCTCAGTAAACAATCTTCAACATCCCTCCCACATCACAGTTGGCTGTAAGGGGCAGGTTTGCTGATTCTCAGCTTGAGCCTTCAACCCCTAGTTTTCACCTTCAACAAGACATGGCTTCTTAGCTTCCTTGGAAAAGGTCAAATGGGAAGGAAGCAAGCTGGTAGCTTGCAGGTGAGTTCAGCCTCATGGCAGTCAGATTATGTCACAATACCAGCCAATTCCATGTTGACACCAGGTGGGGAAGATGGAATAGTTCAGGCCACAAAAGTGAAGAAAGCACAAGACCAAGCACTGGTTTCCTAAGGGACAACACTAAGTTCACATACCAGATTCACCATAGCTTTCACATAGAACACCAAATATTTTAGAAACATGCGAAAAAAAAACTGAGCTAATGCTATGCTTGATTTATCAAGTATGTTAACATAATTCCACGCCTAGGGATCCTCCCACTTGGATCAAGTTTAGAGAGCAAATTCTCACTATGGTGTAGAGGAGCCTAGTGGTTTCTGTAAGGATAGTACTGACGGGAGGGTTATATCTTGTTCAAAAAGTTCCAGCTCCCCTAACCCACCACCCATCCCAGGACAAATGAAAAATAGCTTGGCAGTACACATCTGGTAGGCTGGCCTTTTGATCTTGGTTGGTCTTTTCGGGACAAGAACAATGGCAGCTTTGCAAACAGTACCAATGTGAGGGAAAGGGAAGGGGGAAACAAAGCCACTGTCACCAGGGCAACTGAGTTCATCCATATGTTAATTTGGAGTTCCAGGAAATTCTAATTTTTGAGGTTTCTTCCCACATTTACTTCCTACTTTTGAGTCCTACATCTTCCTGAAGAGTAGACCTAATTTCAGAAGCCATAGTATTGCCAAGAAATCTCAACCCCACATCTCCTTCTTCCCTTTCTCCAAAGAGAAGACAATATAAAAGACAAAGTGTTTTCTGAACAAGGTATTCTTCCTTCTCTTAATTGAACTTTTTGCTGACCCTTTATAGGAGCTAGTCCTAATAGTAAAAGCACTGGACTAGAAGTCCAGAAAGCAAATGGTCTCATTTACTTAATTGGCCTTAGGCAAGTCCTTTACCCCTCTAGGCCTTAGGTTAGTCATATGTAAAGTGGGAGGTAAAGGGGAGTGGTAGTGTTTGTATTTGTGTGGTAAATATTCTGTGGACTAACTCAAGCTGCCTCTATCCTACTTCTTCCCTAATTTTAGAAGTTTAAAAAGTTAAAAACTACATCTCCCAGAATCCCTTCCGATGGGTATTGGATACAATTCAGTTTTCACTAATTAGAAGCAGGCTCAGATTAGAGTAATGTATAGCAGAGACCATGTTTCTGTCTCCTTCATTTGTTTCTGCAGGAGTATTTCAGCTTCATCTTCCAGTTAATTGGGTGCTGGTTGTGGCAGCAGCAGCTGCTGCTGCTTCTTGATTCCAGTTTACTGATCCCGGATAGCAGATTTAGAGCAACCAATCTGATAGTGACTCACAAGCAGGAGTTCCCTTAGTGGGTCAAATCTGGGTCTAGGTTCCTTCCATTCCTGAAGGACAAGCCTAGCAGTTGCTCCTTCAATCCTAATGTTTTCTCTTTTTTGTATGTGACAGAAAGAGAGAGAGACAGAGAGAGAGAGAGAGAGAGAGAGAGAGAGAGAGAGACCGAGAGGGACAGACAGGAAGGGAGATGAGAAGCATCAATTCTTCGTTGCAGTTCCTTAGTTGTTCATTGATTGCTTTCTCATGCGTGCCTTTGACTGGGGGACTATAGCAGACTGAGTGACCCCTTGCTCAAGCCGGTGAGCTGTGCTCAAACCAGATGAGCCCACATTCAAGCCGGCAACCTCAGGGTTTTAAACCTGGGTCTTCTGTGTCCCAGTTCGACGCTCTATCCACTGCGCCACCACCTGGTCAGGCCCTTCTAACAATTTTGTAAGACCAATTCCCAATATTAATCCCTATTATACAAACATATCTAGACCTAGCTTTCAGTGTAGAAACTACTCTGTGACACAGCTTTGTTTTTTTTTTTTTTGTATTTTTCTGAAGCTGGAAACGGGGAGGCAGTCAGACAGACTGCCCGACCGGGATCCACCCGGCACACCCACCAGGGGGCGATGCTCTGCCCATCCAGGGCTTCGCTCTGTTGCAACCAGAGCCACTCTAGCGCTTGGGGCAGTGGCCATGGAGCCATCCCCAGCGCCCGGGCCATCTTTTGCTCCAATGGAGCCTCGGCTGCGGGAGGGGAAGAGAGAGAGAGGAAGGAGAGGGGGAGGGGTGGAGAAGCAGATGGGCGCCTCTCCTGTGTGCCCTGGCCGGGAATCAAACCCGGGACTTCCGCACACCAGGCTGACTCTCTACCACTGAGCCAACAGGCCAGGGCCTCTGTGACACAGTTTTAACAGAAGATCCCAAAAGAGTACTTGTGAAAGAGAGAGAACAGAATTATTCACAAACACATTCTCTGCTAAGTCAACATCTTTTGGGAAAAATAGGTAAGAGAGGGAGGGGTGACACAGAATTTTAAAACACATTTAAAATATACCTTCACTTTGTCCCTTTTTATAAATTCCCTGCACCTTCTTCCTTCTACTCTAAGCTCTGGGAAGGTTGAATTACTCACACGAGATGAAGGTTGAGTCAGCATACGCTTTCCTTTTCATCCCTCCCTATAGTCTCTGCAAGCTTTTACTCTGCATTACCTGCCCAACCCAAAATAAGTACTCTCTGGGCTTCAGGGAAGTTTGGGTTAGAAAGGGTACCAATGCCTTCTTCAGCATCAGGAAATATGGTTTTTTATTAGTTCCAGGGCATACCTGTCCTAAAAGCCTTATGCACCTAATGAGTGAAAAAAGGTTTGGCCTGTACAAGATCCCAGTTTATCTTCTGATACCAATTTCTGGCAACTACCAGCTACCTATATAGCAGGGCTGGGACAAACTAAAAAACAATGTCAAATCTAAGTGGTATGCTTGGCGGGGGTGTGTAACTTCCCACCAGTCCTCAGTAGGTAAATGACCCCAGGAGACATCACACCAAAGGTACGGCTCAGTCAGTATTCAGACTGAAGTTGTACTAAAGAAATCAAAAGGTTCTAGCAAGAGGAATCTGTGTGAGATACACAAGCAGGAAGCTGAGCTGAGCTGAGCCACCAGCAACTAGAATAGAAACAGGAAATGGGCCCAGGAACAGGCATACGGAAATCTGCAGCAAGCAGCATAGGCTCCGGCAGGCACCAGGCAGTGTCAGGGCTGGAGCAGAGTGACAAAGATGGAGAATCGGATAGGCGAGCCCCACCAGAGAACCAGCTTTCTACAGAAGGAACATTTACTTGCTCAGGGTACATGCTGCTTGATCATTCTGGGCAGATATGGTGGGGGTGGGGATTTCCTTTTTCAGACTTTGTGAGAGCACACCTGGGCTACAACTCAAGGGGAACAAGCATAGATACACGGTCAGATATAAAGAAAACAGAACCACCTAGCTTCTGAGTATAAAAACTGCAAGTGGCATTTCTGTTACCTCTTTGAAAATAAGCTGGCAAAAACCATTGGCCCCTTTTACCACGAAATGTGACAAAAGGGAATACAAACCATGTAAACTTAAAATCCTTAAAACATTCCAATTTTCTAAGCTTTTAGAAGATTTCTCTCATCCCCCCTCCCCAATAAACCCAGATGGCAAAAGCTCTTTTTTCCTCCTTCTTCCAGGTGAAAAGGAGGGGAGACAGTGAGGTAGACTCCTTCATGTGCCCTGACTGGGGTCCACCTGGCAACTCTGTCTTGGGCCAATGCTGGAGTAATGAGCTCTTTTTAGTGCCCATGCCCAAGGCTGTCATGCTCAGACCAACCGAGCCATCCTCAGCACCCAGGGCCACGCTTGAACCAATCGAGCCACTGGCTGCAGGAGGAGAAGAGGGAGAGAAGGAGGAGAGGAATGGGGGGGGGGGGGGAGAGAAACAGATGGTTGTGGTGATGGTGTGGGAGAAGCAGATGGTCACTTCTCCTGTAGTGCCCTGACCAGGAATTGAACTGGCGACATCCATACACCAGGCCAACACTCCATCCATTGACCCACCGGCCAGGGTCATAAAGCTGGCTCTCAAACTCAGATAGATAGCAAAACCTAGGGGCTATTCAACAAAGGTTTACTGAGTATCTGCCTGATACAGGTCAGCAGATACAGACTTCCGTACTCAGGCAGAGGTATCACCATAATCTATGTGATCATGAAGAAACTGCTTGAAGAAAATGGGGAAGAAATCCCAGAGAAGGATATTTCAGCTAAGTTTTAAAGCCAAAGTAGAAGTTTGCTGAGCATTAAAAAAGAGAAGTGTGTGTTTGTGTGTGTTGGGGGTGGGAGGCTCATGACATTCTAAGCAAAAGGAAAATGGCAGGAAGGACCAAGAGTTGTAAGGAGCTTAAGGTACACCTGAGTGGCTAGAGATGAGGCTGTAGAGGTATACTGGGAGCTGTGGATGGCCCCGCAATGGGGTCTGGACTGTAGGTATGGGGTGCCCCTAGCACTCATAAAACACTTGGTGGTGGTCTCCCATTCCCATCTCTCACACTTAGAGATTATTTAAATTTTACTAAACAGCAAAAATTACTGTATTCCAAAGAATCCAGATTTATTACACTCTCAGCTCTCAGGGCTTAACTCCTTGCTTCTAAACCATTAGACAAATGAATCACCTGGGATTTTGCTAACAATAGTGGATCCTTTAAAGCTGAGGTGAGGCCCAAGAATTTGCATTTCTACCAAGTTCCCAGGTGATGTCTGTGCTCCTAGATAATGAAACCACATTTTTTTTTTCAGAAACAAGGATATAACTGATTCAAGTTAGCATTAATCAGGACACTGTGTTCTAAGAAGAAAGGCACAGAACAGGGCTTGAAGGGAAACCAAAGAACCAAACTCTAGTCAACTTTCCCTTTCCACTCTCTGAGGTGAGCCCTAGTTGATTCGATTCTCCAGCAGACCTGCCCCATGGATTTGCCCTTCTTCCCTTTCCCACCCCTTCCTATCCTATCGCAACTCAGCTGTGCCTTCACCACAAGGTCTGGAAAAACAAAAATGAGATGGAAATCCATTTGTATTCCTTCTTTTAGGACAAGTCTAGTAAATGTTAAATGGCAAAAGAGTTGAAGCTTTTTTTTTTTTATTCCCCCCCCCCCCCCCCGAGACAGAGAGAGAGTCAGAGAGAGGGATAGACAGGGACAGACAGGGACGGAGAGATGAGAAACATCATTAGTTTTTCGTTGCACATTGTGACACCTTAGTTGTTCATTGATTGCTTTCTCATATGTGCCTTGACCGTAGGCCTTCAGCAGACCGAGTAACCCCTTGCTCGAGCCAGTGACCTTGGGCTCAAGCTGGTGACCTCGGGGTCTCGAACCTGGGTGTTCTGCATCCCAGTCCAATGCTCTATCCACTGCCCCACCACCTGGTCAGGCGGGGTTGAGGCTTTTGGCTAAACATGAAAAGGATCAGATTCTCTATGTCTTTCTTTTGCTGGGTGGGATGTTACAGGAAGCATGTCAATCTGAAATATCAAAGTGAGTTGGATTCAAATCCTAATTCTTACCCTTAGTTTCATATGTAAAACAGGAGTGATTACTCAGTATATTTCAATTCCTGCCCTTCTAGGATTGGTATAGGCTGTAGCTTCTTTCCTGACCTTATTCCTGCCCTCTAAGATCTGATTCTTCAGAACAACACAGTTCCCTCTCATTTCCTCTTTCCAGATCCCTGTAACCCAAACTCTCAGGGTCTGAGACCATCACAGCAGTAAAATATGAGTGCTAATAGCTACTATATTGTTAAGTGAAATCTAGAAAAGGTTTTAGAAAACCAAATGATAAAAGAGTATCTACAGATAATGTAACAGACATTAAAAATCCTAATCCTGTTTTCTACCTCACTCCTGCCATCAATAACCACCAAGTCTAACTAACCAGAGAAAACAAGTATGATCTAGATCAGTGGTTTTCAACCTTTTTACACTTGGGAACCAGTGAAAAAAGGAATTATTTTAGAGACTGCTAAGGCAGAAAACACCCTGAGCACAAGCAAATCTAAGATCATTGGGTTTATAATCTTCATATAACATCACGGTGGTTAACTCTTCCGCGGACCTGTCCACAGACTGGCGGTTGAAAAACACTGATCTAGATCTTCAACTGCAGCCTCTAGGGCAGCGGTTCTCAACCTGTGGGTCGTAACCCCGGCGGGGGTCAAACAACCAAAACACAGGGGTCGCCTAAAGCCATCAGAAAAATATGAGAACTGCTGCTCTAGGGCTTTTTCAGTCAAGAGTATAGTGTCCCTTATAAGCTAGCTCAGTGAGTGTTCTTGATTCTTTTCTCTCATAACACCCAAAGATGTGTCCATTTATATTAATACTCTGCCAGCATCTTCACACTGCTATCTGCCTTATATACCTGCAGGTCTTGAGATGATTTGGGAAAACTCAGCTGCTTCCTCCTTCAATGACTTTCAAGAGTGCTCTTTACCTTGACACCTTTCCTTTGCTTGTTTCCTTTCCTCCAGTCCTCAGAAACCAGGTCCTTTCCTTACCTAAAAAGGATCCCAATAACTTCTTCACGACAAATCAACCTTTACATACATTTAATGTGGACCATCTTCCTCCCTCCCTTGGCTTCCATAAATGTGACAATCCTGGTCCTCCTCCAGTTTATCTGGCTTTATGTTGGGTGTTTCTACACAATGACCACAGACATTGTCCAGGCCTCTATCTGGCTCTCCTCTTCGTACTCCTTGGCCTGGGAGGCCTACGTCATTCCATGGTTTGTTTAACTATTAAATCACACAGACAACTCTCAAATTTGATTCTGATTCAGCTCTTACTCAAGTTTTAGTCTCCTATCTCCAACTAGTAACCAAGCATTTATTTTTAGATTCCTCACTATAAGGAACTTATTATATTAACCTATTCTATTAACATGGATAGGTTTACAGACAGACATACTCAAAAGTGTCTATTAACCTATCCATGTCTATCAATGAGATTTTCTATGAGTCAATCAAACTCATTAAATTTTTCACCCAAAAGAATCTACTTATTCTCAGTTCTATATACTCTTTCCTGCACACAGACCACCACACTTTTGCTAGAAGTACTTCCAAACGTTTAATTTATCCCCCTTCCAAACCAAACTACACACCAATGGATCATTTTTGTAAAGCATTAGTTTTATGTTATTGCCCTAATTATGTATCAGAAGGCCCATAAGATCAGACCCAAATGCCTTACTTATTATTAGCACACCAGGTCACAACCCGTGATCTAGCTTTCCTGCCTAAGAAGCCTGATTCTGACCAGCCCCCTAAATATCATCTATACTGCATCTACTCCACCACCTGGCCTCTGCTCAGGCTGTACTTTTCCTTTCCAACCACCTAAGTACATCCATACCTAGCTCATTCTAAACTTCTACCATGATTGTCTTCCCTTAACTATTTAGACATAAATAGATCACTGACTTCACTGAACTCTCTGACAGCACTCACAGAAACACTCTTCTTTGATATTTACAGTATTTCATGAATGAAACAGAGGAGGATACTTGAGGGTACCAACCATGTAACATTCAGAAGTACAGATTTAAGGTCCTGGCCAGTTAGCTCAGTTGATTAGAATGCCATCCCAAACCACCAAGGTTGTGGGTTCAGTTCCCAGTCCAGGTACATAACAGAAGTGACCAAGGAATGCACAACTAAATGGAATAAATGAATGCTTCTCTCTCTCCCTCCCCCCCTTCGTCTCTGTCTCTCTAAAATCAATCAATGAAAAAAAAAAAAAAAAGTACAGCCTGACCAGGCGGTGGCGCAGTGGATAGAGCATCAGACTGGGATGCGGAAGACCCAGGTTCGAGACCCCGAGGTTGCTAGTTTGAGCGCGGGCTCATCTGGCTTGAGCAAAAAGCTCGCCAGCTTGGACCCAAGGTCGCTGGCTCGAGCAAGGGGTTATTCGGTCTGCTGAAGGCCCACGGTCAAGGCACATATGAGAAAGCAATCAATGAACAACTAAGGTGTCGCAATGCGCAACAAAAAACTAATAATTGATGCTTCTCATCTCTCCGCTCCTGTCTGTCTGTCCCTGTCTATCCCCCACTCTGACTCTCTGTCTCTGTAAAAAAATAAAATAAAATAAAATAAATTAAAAAAATAATTTAAAAAAAAGTACAGACTTAAAAGTTCAGGTTCCCTTAGAAGTCATCAAAATTCAACCCTTATCTAATGTGCACCTGTCTTTTAAAAAATTTTTTTTATTTTTCTGAAGTTAGAAGTGGGAAGGCAGTTAGATAGACTTCTGCATGCGCCCGACCAGGATCCACCTGGCGTGCCCACCAGGGGGCGATGCTCTGCCCATCTGGTGCGTCGTTCTGTCTCTGCCAGAGCCATTCTAGAACCTGAGGTGGAGGCCATAGAGCCATTCTCAGCGCCCAGGGCCAACTTTGCTCCAATGGAGCCCTGGCTGCGTGAGGAGAAGAGAGAGAGAGAAAAGAGAGGGGGGAGGGGAGAGAAGCAGATGGGTGCTTCTCCTGTGTGCCCTCACTGGGAATCGAACCTGGGACTTCCACACACTGGGCCAAGGCTCTACCACTGAGCAAACTGGCCAGGGCCTGTTCACCTGTCTTCTATATAATACCCACAGCAAACAGCATCAAGTTTTACTTCAATAACAAGTAATTTATCTATTTTAAAACATCCTCCAGATTACAAAGAACTTTGTCACACTCAGGTTAACAGGTAGCCAGGTTTTAATTATTTATTTACTTTTAAGTGAGAGAGAGAGAGAGGAAGAGAAAGAAAGAGAGATAGGAAGGGAGAGATGAGAATCATCAACTTATAGTTGCATCACTTTTGTTGTTCATTGATTGCTTCTCACAAGTGCCTTGACTGGGAGGCTCAAGCCAAGGCCAGTGACCCCGGGATCATGCTTTTGATCCCGTGCTCAAGCCTGTAACCTTTGGGTTTTGAACCTGGGATCCCAGTGACCTAGGCCGATGCTCTACCCACTGCGCCACCACTGGTCAGGCAGTAGTCAGAGGTTTTAAAGCAGTAAGGTTTTACTTGCCAGGGTTTTTAATTAACTAATTAATTAACTAACTAACTAACATTTATTTTAGTGAGAGGAGGGGAGGCAGAGAGACAGACTCCCACACGCACTGTGACCAGGATCCACCTGGCAAAGCCCACTAGGGGACGATGCTCTGCCCATCTGGGGGACTGAGCCATTTTTAGCACCTGACCTAGAGGCTATGGAGCCCATGGAGCCATCTTTAGCGCCTGAGGGTAAATCGCTCGAACCACTTGAGCAGGGGTCCCCAAACTTTTTACACAGGGGGCCAGTTCACTGTCCCTCAGACTGTTGGAGGGCCAGACTATAAAAAAAACTATGAACAAATCCCTATGCACACTAAACATATCTTATTTTAAAGTAAAAAAACAAAATGGGAACAAATACAATATTTAAAATAAAGGACAAGTAAATTTAAATCAACAAACTGACTAGTATTTCAATGGGAACTATGCTCCTCTCACTGACCACCAATGAAAGAGGTGTCCCTTCCAGAAGTGTGGCAGGGGCTGGATAAATGGCCTCAGGGGGCCGTAGTTTGGGGACCCCTGCACTTGAGTCATGGCTGGGGAGAGGAAGAGAGAGAGGGAAGGGTGGGGGGAGGGGTGGAGAAGTAGATGGTCACTTCTCTTGTGTGCCCTGACTAGGAATTGAACCTGGGACACCCACATGCCAGGCTGACTGACGCTCTACCACTGAGTAAATAGGCCAGGGCCAGGTTTGATTTTTAAAAAAATTGATTTTAGAGAGAGGGGAAGGGAGGGGTCAAGGGAAGGGAGGAAAAGAGAGGGGGGAGAGAAGGAGAGAAGGGAGGAGAGAGGGAAAGATGGGGGAGAGAAAGGGAGAGAGGGGGAGATAAGGGGAGAGAAGGGGTGAGATGGGGAGAGGAGGGGAGGGGAGAGAGAAACATTAACTTGTTGTTCCACTTATTTATGCATTCATTAGTTGATTCATATATGATCCCTGACCAGGGACTGAACCCACAACCTTGGCATAGTGGAACGACACTCTAACCAACTGAGCTTCCCAGTCAGGGCTAAGTTTGGTTTTTGTTTTTTAAATGATCATTCTGGTGATTATGCTGAGGAGCGACTTGGAAGGAAAAGAACCAACTGTCAGGAGGCTGTGGCAAGACACTAGGTAAGGGATAACAGGGGCCTAAAAAAAAGGAAGTGGGGAAGGACAGGGAAAACCAGATTTGAAAGCCATTTATGAGGTAAACTAGGATTTGGTGACCAATTTGTGGAAGGGACCCAGTCAGTGATGGGTACCAGAGTGGAGTACTCCCAGGGTCGTGCTGGCAGGACAAGGGCTGTCTTAACCCAGGAATAAACTGCAATAAGGCCACAGATGAATGGAGCCCTTCCTTTCACCATTTTCAACAGATAGCCTTCCCTCCAAAACATTAAGAGTCAAACCACAGCTCTGGCACGGTAGCTCAGCTGGTTAGAGCGTTGTCCTGATATGCCAATGTTGTAGGTTTGCTCTCCAAACAGGGCACATACAAGAGTCGACCAATGAGTACATCAAGAAGTGGAACAACAAAATCGATGTCTGCTTCTCCCCCTTCCTCTCTCTAAAAATCAATAAATAAATTTTAAAAAATTTTAAAGTCAGGCCCTGGCTGGTTGGCTCAGTAGTAGAGCATCAGCCTGGCATGTGTAAGTCCCGGGTTCAATTCCCGGCCAAGGCACACAGGAGAAGCGCCCCTCTGCTTCTCCACCCTTCCCTATCTCCTTTCTCTCTCTCTCCTTCTCCTGCAGCCAAGGCTCCACTGGAGCAAAGTTGGCCCGGGTGCTGAGGATGGCTCCATGGCCTCTCCGCCTCAGGCGCCAGAATGGCTCGGACTGAAGTGGAGCAAAGGCCCAGATGGGCAGAGCATCGCTCCCTGGTGGGCATGCTGGGTGGATCCCAGCCGGGTGCATGTGGTAGTCTGCCTGCGTGCCTGCCTTCCCCCTGCTTCTCAAAAAGTAAGAAAAAATTAAGTCAATCTACAGTATCAATCATCGTTACTATTCAAGTTACCACTGGCTTCCTAGTCTAGCAATTTTTTCCTTCCCTTTTCAAAAGACTACCTAAAGTCACTGTTACTCAAATATGCTATATGCAACTTCAGCACCACCTGGTTCTTGGGTCCCCTCCCACACCTACTGAGAAAGGGTCTTTCTGTGTAGAGAGCAGTATTCTATGTTTTAATTTACCTCCAGATAATTCTTTTTATTTAAAATTAAAAATTACTGATTTTAGAGAGGGAAGGGAAGGGGGGGAGGAGCAGGAAGCATCAACTAATAGTAGTTGCTTCTAGTATATGCCTTGACCGGGCAAGCTCAGGGTTTTGAACCAGCAACCTCAGCATTCCAGTTTGATGCTTTATCCACTGCCTCACTACAGGTCAGGCTCTTTTTATTTCAAATTTATTTTTATTGATTTAAGAAACAGGAAGGGGAGAGAGAGAAAACAAGATCAATTTGTTGTTTCACTTATTTTTGCATTCACTGATTTTTTTTTTTTAAATTCATTTCAGAGAGGACAGGGAGAGAGAGAAGGGGGGAGGAGCTGGAAGCATCAACTCCCATATGTGCCTTGACCAGGCAAGCCCAGGGTTTCGAACCGGTGACCTCAGCATTTCCAGGTTGACGCTTTATCCACTGCGCCACCACAGGTCAGGCTGCATTCACTGATTCTTGTATGTGCCCTAACCAGGGATCAAGCCCACAACCTTGGTGTATCAGGATGATACTCCAACCAACCAAGCTAACTGGACAGGGCTCCAGATGATTCTTAATGCAGGCTAATGTTGAAGAAGCACTAATCTATTTAACCTTTCCAGATCAGTGCTTTCAATTCTATATCCATTTCCTATCACTAAATGGAAACCCTATCCCAGGTGTAATTAAGAATAAAATGTAGCCTGACCAGGCAGTGGTGCAGTGGACAGAGCGTTGGACTGGGACACAGAGGACCCAGGTTCAAAATCCCAAGGTTGCCAGCTTGAGTGCGGGCTCATCTGGTTTGAGCAAAGCTCACCAGCTTGAGCCCAAGGTCATTAGCTCAAGCAAGGGGTTACTCTGTCTGCTGTAGCCCCTCCCCACCTCCGTCAAGGCACATATGAGAGAGCAATCAATGAACAACTAAGGTGCATCAACAAAGAATTGATGCTTCTCATCTCTCTCCCTTCCTGTCTGTCCCTATCTGTCCCTCTGTCTGTCTCTGTCACAAAAACAAAAAAACCCACTAAAATGTAAATTTACAAGTGTGCCTCAGAAAAATGTGGCATTCATTATTCTAGGGAAGCTACATACACTTTGACAAGTCACTTAAATAGAAGCTTTTAAAGATGCAACTCAGCCTGACCAGGCGGTGGCGCAGTGGATAGAGCGTCGGACTGGGATGCAGAGGACCCAGGTTCGAGACCCCGAGGTCACTAGCTTCAGCGCAGGCTCATCTGGTTTAAGCAAAATCCCACCAGCTTGAACCCAAGGTCGCTGGCTCAAGCAAGGGGTTACTCAGTCTGCTGAAGGCCCGTGGTCAAGGCACATATGAGAAAGCAATCAATGAACAACTAAGGTGTTGTAATGCGCAGTGAAAAACTAACGATTAATGCTTCTCATCTCTCTCCGTTCCTGTCTGTCTGTCCCTGTCTATCCCTTTCTGACTCTCTCACTGTCTCTGTCAAAAAAAAAAAATTGATACAACTCCAAGTCATTCTCAAAAAATGACTATAATAAAAAGTCAGACACCAATTTTCAGAGTCCCTTAAAGATTCTGCCTGAAAATACATACAATGAAAAGAAATCTCGGGAGAGGCACTCACCCGAGGGGAAGTGGGAGCTGTTTCAAAAGACAAGTTACAAACCCTAACCCCAGATTCTTCCTATGCCATTGCCAGGAAGTCACAAATAAATTAATCCATCTTCTATAATAGAGTTTGGGCCATCCCATCACAGTCTGTGATACCAACAATCCAGTAAACATGGTCGAGCTGTCACCCTCAGATATACTTTCTAGATGAGCAATGTAAATGGAAACTGTTCTCAGGTTCCTTCATTCAATGAGTTGGAGACTACTATATGTCAGGTACTATGAAAGCAATGAGCAAGACAGAGCAACTCAGCCCTCAATGGGCTTACATTAAATAAGTTACTGAAATTACACCTGAGATAAGCACTAACAAGAAACACTGGTTCTAAGATAGTCTATTATGGTTTGAACTAGTGGATCTCTACCAGAGCTGCAAATCAGAATTACCCAGGACAGACTCTAACCACATCAAAGCCCAAGCATCACCCCAAGTCAAACAAATCGGAACTCTATGAACCCTGGTTTTTGATTTTAAAAATTGCTCACTCGCCTGACCAGGCAGTGGCACAGTGGTTAGAGTCGGATTGGGATGCGGAGGACCCAGGTTTGAGACCTCGAGGTCGCCAGCTTGAGTGCGGCTTGAGTGCAGGCTCATCTGGTTTGAGCAAAAGCTCACCACCTTGGACCCAAGGTCACTGGCTCGAGCAAGGGGTTACTCGGTCTGCTGAAGGCCCACGGTCAAGGCACATATGAGAAAGCAGTCAATGAACAACTAATGCAGGGGTCCTCAAAGTTTTTACAGGGGGCCAGTTCACTGTCCCTCAGACCGTTGGAGGACCGGACTATAAAAAAAAAACTATGGGCCCTGGCCGGTTGGCTCAGCGGTAGAGCGTCGGCCTGGCGTGCGAGGGACCCGGGTTCAATTCCCGGCCAGGGCACACAGGAGAAGCGCCCATTTGCTTCTCCACCCCCCCTCCCTCTCTGTCTCTTTCTTCCCCTCCCACAGCCAAGGCTCCATTGGAGCAAAGATGGCCCGGGCGCTGGGGATGGCTCCTTGGCCTCTGCCCCAGGCGCTGGAGTGGCTCTGGTCGCAGCAGAGCGACGTCCCGGAGGGGCAGAGCATCACCTCCTGGTGGGCATGCTGGGTGGATCCCGGTCGGGCGCATGTGGGAGTCTGTCTGACTGTTTCTCCCCACTTCCAGCTTAAGAAAAAAAAAATATATATATATATACAAAAACAAAACAAAAAACAAACAAACTATGAACAAATCCCTATGCACATTGCACATAACTTATTTTAAAGTAAAATAACAAAGCGGGAACAAATACAATATTTAAAATAAAGAACAAGTAAATTTAAATCAACAAACTGACCAGTACTTCAATGGGAACTATGCTCCTCTCACTGACCACCAATGAAAGAGGTGCCCCTTCCGGAAGTGCGGCGGGGGGCGGATAAATGGCCTCAGGGGGCCCACCGGCCGTAGTTTGGGGACCCCTGAATTAATGTGTTGCAACACGCAACAAATAAACTAATGACTGATGCTTCTCATTTTCTCCGTTCTGTCTGTCTGTCCCTGTTTATCCCTCTCTCTGTCTCTGTTTAAAAAAAAAAAAATTGTTCACTCCCCAGGTAACTCTAACATGCAACCACCAGTCTTGAGAGTCACATGATAGGCATTGGGGGCACAGAGGTCAATAATACAGTTCCTGCCTTCCAGGAGCTTACTTACTATCTAGTGGAAGGGATCCAAGTAAGTAGAGGTATCAGCAAAATGCTTTTGGCAAAATGGAGCAAAGAAACCTCAAATACAATATGATGCTTCTCTGTGTGTAAGGGTGGGGAAGTGATCCCAGAGGGCTATATAAGGTGCTTTTACAACTATGTTAACAAAGTTTAGTTTCTACAGATGAATAATACTCAGGCTCCAAATTACTCTTTACACTTTATGTTTTAAATATTGCAGTTTTTAAAGAAATAAAAACTGGCCCTGGCCAGATAGCTCAGTTGGGTATAGAACATTGTCCCAAAGTGTGGAGGTTGTCGGGTGGATCCCCAGCCAGGGCATACATAGAAACAGATTGATGTTCCTGTCTCTCTCTCTCCCTAAAATCAATAAATAAACATTTAAAAGAAAAGGAAATAAAAAATAAAAACTGCTGCCTGACCAGGCAGTGGCACAAAAAATAAGAGTGTTAGACTGGGCTCAGAGGATCCAGGCTCGAAACTCTGAGGTCACTGGCTTGAGCGTGGGCTCCTCCGGCTGGAATATAAGCTCACCAGCTTGAGCACAGGGTTGCTAGCTTGAGTGTGGGATCATAGACATGACCCAGTGGTCGCTGGCTTGAGCAAGGGATCACTCACTGTACTGTAGCCTCCTGGTCAAGGCACATAGGAGAAAGCAATCAATGAACAACTAAGGTGCCACCAGGAAGAACTGATGCTTCGCATCTCTCTCCCTTTCTCTCTGTCTGTCCCTATCTGTCCATCTCTCTCTCTCTGTGTCGCTAAAATAAAATAAAAACAAAAATAGAAACTGCCTTTAGTTAGTGAAGGCACCATAGAAAATTATTTAAACTGAGTTTTTTTTTTTTAATTTTTTTTTTAATTTTTTTTTACTTTATTTATTTATTTTTTAGAGAGGAGAGAGAGAAGGGGGGAGGAGCTGGAAGCATCAACTCCCATATGTGCCTTGACCAGACAAGCCCAGGGTTTCGAACCGGCGACCTCAGCATTTCCAGGTCGACGCTTTATCCACTGTGCCACCACAGGTCAGGCTAAACTGAGTTTTGAAGCTTGAGTAAGAAGGAGTTTTTCAAGGAAATGATCTTGAAGTTGCAGGCTGAAATATGAACTGGAGTAATTAGAAGGAAAAGTGTATGAGGTCAAGAAAAGGATCTAAAACAGAAAAGAAAAACACAGGGTCTTACAAAAACTGAGAGAAAGCTGAGAGGAAGGTAGAGAGCAAAAAAGGGACACACTTTAGAGGTACTTAAAGTGCCATCCCTGGACAAGTAGAATCAGCACTATGGAAGAAAATGTTAGAAATGCAAATTCTCAGGCCTCCCATTAGACCTACTGAATCAGAAAATAGAGTGGGGGCAGGGGACACAGCCTAGACAATAGTAAGGACTTGGGGTATCATTTCACAATTAATGAAAAATAATTGAGAGGTTTTATAAATAGAGGAATAACATAATCAGGATAACTGTGGTTAAATCGTTTGGCATTAAGAGCTAAGCAAAAACGCCTCAAAATATTGTTTTTTTAATAATCAAGATTAAAAATCATACTGTGTCTTTAAATCAAAAGTCCAAATCACAATGTCTTTAGGGCTAAGCAGTAAAGTGAATGAGTGAGTGAAGAGAGTGATATGGAAAGTGAAGGGGCTGCAACTCCAGTCAGCCTCGCATCTTCTCTGGAGCCAAACATGAATAGCTGTTTGAGTAAAGGAATATATCATCGGTAAACCATCAGAATCCCTTAACACAGCTGCTTAGGAAGGAGGCCGGACCAGGCGGTGGCAAAGTGGATAGAGCATCAGCCTGGGAAGCTGAGGACCCAGGTTCAAAACCTCGAGGTTGCTGACTTGAATGTGGGCTCACTGGCTTGAGCATGGGATCATAGACATGACTCCAAGGTTGCTGGCTTGAGCAAGGGGTCACTGACTTGGCTGGAGCCCCCTGGTCAAGGCACATATAAGAAAAGAATCATTAAACAACTAAGGTGCCACAACTATTGAGTTGATGCTTCTCATCTCTCCCTTCCTGTCCTGTTTGTCTGTCCCTCCCTATCTCTCATAAAAAAAAAAGAAAGAGAAAAAAAAAAAGAAAGGAGAGGATCCTTTGTAGGGAATCTCAACTTCTTTTTTCAGATATGGCTGTTTCCCAGCCTGGCTAGGAAAATCTGGCATCAAACCAAAATTTCAAAGAAAAACCACCTTTTGTTTCTTGTTCCAAGTAGCAGAGGGATAAAAAGCAATTCAACAAATAAGATGCCAATAACCCAGCCAGCTCACCTCCCACATGGAGCTTCTACCACAGAGTAAATGACCCATTTGGATGAATCTATAGTAGAAGCCTGAATCTGGGAATGCTCCTTGTGATTGGCTGCCCAAGAATAACCCTCCCTTGGGCCCAAGAGGCTGCCAGCCCTGGCTGGATAGCGCAATTGGTTAGAGCGTCATCCTAAAACACCAAGGTTGCATGCTGGATCCTCAGTCAAGGCACATACAGAAACAGATCAATGTTTCTGTCTGTCTGTCTGTCTGTCTCTCTCCCTTCCTTCCTCTCTCTAAAATCAATAAATTAAAACAAAAAAACACCTGATCTGTGGTGGTGCAGTGGATAAAGTGTCGACTTGGAATGCTGAGGTTGCCAGTTCGAAATCCTGGGCTTGTCTGGTCAAGGCACATACAAGAAGCAACTAAAAGTTGATGCTTCCTGCCTCCCCCCCCATCTCTCTACTTTCTCTAAAATCAATCAATAAAATCTTGAAGAACAACAACAAAAAAAGCTGCCAGCACTTTCACTTCAATAGGCCAAATCAGAAGCTCTTGGCTGCATAGGACAAGGCTCTCAGACCTTGAAAACATGCAATGTGTTTATATGGTAGGCTTCTTGGGACTAAAAAATACCAAATGCACTTTTGTTAAAAGGTCAGTAGGAACAAGCAAAAACTTTCTGATGGGGAGTAACTTACAGCACTGGCAAAAATCCACCAGTCTGTGTTCTTGCCACAATAGCACCTCACCCAGATTTAGACACAAACCATAGTTGAAGGGGTGGTTACACATGTCTGATAAATCAGGCTGAAAAGCACACTCCCGTGAAGTTCAGAATGCAGACAAGAATTACAACAGACATTAATGAGAAAGGAACAAAGAAGAATTGCCTTCCCCCCTCAAATCCTCAGTAGAAGAGACAACAGCCTCAGAAGTCCCATCTGACAGTGGCTCTACATCCTGGCCTGAGAAGCCAGAAGAAGTGCTAATGGACTCCACAGCCTTTGTCCTACACTAAGGTTATGGCTCAGAAATATACAGGGAAAACCAGAGGAGGCTTCATGATGCAGAGTTTCTGCCTCCTACCTATTACTTAAAAATCCAGAAACAATTTTTTCCCCAAATCAGAATAACTGAAGCGATAGGCTTCAATACTAAGTAAAATAAAAATTTTAAAACTCCTGTCTGGGCCTGTGTGGCTAAATTTCCATTTCCTAAACAGAATTTGTAATGGAGGGTTTGCGACCTACTGTGTTATTGATTTCAGAGCAGCCCATTTCATTCCTGAGATTAATTTTCAGAACTTGAGTGATATGACCACATGTAATAGCAAAGCTAAGGCTAGGGTTAAATTGATAAATATTCCCAAAACCAGCTTACTCTGGTTAATGCAAACTGCCTTTCCAGTATCAAAGATAGTCCCTGCCTGACCAGGTGGTGGCACAGTGAATAAGAGCGTCGGACTGGGATGCGGAGGACCCAGGTTTGAGATCCCCAGGTCGCCAGCTTGAACCCAAGGTCTCTGGCTTGAGCAAGGGGTTATCAGTCTGCTGTAGCCCACGGTCATGGCACATATGAGAAAGCAATCAATGAACAACTAAGGTGTTGCAACGAAAAACTAATGATTGATGCTTCTCATCTCTCTCTGTTCCTGTCTATCTGTCCCTCTCTCTGTCTCTGTAAAAAAAAAGAAAAAGAAAAAAAAGGATAGTCCTTCTGGGATGATGATAATAGCTGACATCTATGGAATGTCTACAATGTATCACCACTTTCTCCTTATTAACCTCTTAAACGTTAATAACCACCCCCATCAAGAGGGTACTTTTAGATTCAGTTCACAGATGTGAAAACTAGAACATGGACAGGCTTGCTCAAGGCTGGAGTCAGTGGCAGAGTCAAATGCTCTTAACCAGCAGACTATACTGCCTTTCTCAAGATATAGTCAGTCCATTCCATAAACAGTAATCGACCATCTGGGCACCAAGCATTCTACTAGACAAAAGCACCTATTCACACAAAACACCAGAAAAACTGCTTTTATTCTTCCTGTGGTCAATGTGACAATTCATGCTGCACGCATCCCAAATCCTACCTCTTAGCTACATGCTAAGACAAAAACCTGAAATTTAAGCCCTCAAAAGTAAAAAATTAAAAAATATAAAATAAACACCAAAAAATTTAAACTTCTCTAAACTTTGATGGGGAGCAGATAGGCTCCCAACATCTTCATCTTTTCTGTCTCTCACACGGTCCATTTCTAAGAGGCCAAGATTTAAAACCAAAACCAAAACACTCTAAACAGAGATCACAAACCTATTCCCTAGGCAGAAGTCAAAACAGACACTACAAGGTCAGTCCATAAATTCTTATTCAGAATTCTGAACCTGAAATAGCTCATTGTTCACTTAGTTTAATACCATCAAATCATCCAACCAACCAGAAACCAGTTTTCTTTGCTTTCCTCTCTTTTAGAGGGTTGCAGGCATACTCACAGGCAAGCTTGAAGGTCTTGACTGAAGACTCAGGTTCATATCTTCTTGCCCTCCCTTACTGGAGGTCATTGAGGGGGTTGAGGATGCCTGAGACCCAAATGAATCTTGAGATAACTCCTAAAAAAAGAAAAACAAAAAACTGTGAAGGCCAGGCATTGACAAACCAGGTAAGCCTGCCTCATGGTGAAAGGGCTATGGAACTCTCACACAGGGGAAGCTGGGTGCGAGAGACTGCCCAACTGCACACAAGTCATCTGAAAGCAAAAAAAAACAAAGATTGGGCCCTCGCTAGTTGGCTCAGTGGATAGAGTGTTGGCCTGGCATATAGATGTTCCAGGTTCAATTCCCAGTCAGAGCACACAAGAGAAGCTACCATCTGCTTCTCTGCCTTTCCCTTCCCCTTCCCCTCCTGAGCCAGTGGCTCAACTGGTTCAGTTGGTCCAAGTGCATCAGTCTCAGGAGCTAAAAATAGCTAGGTTGATTCAAGCATGGGCCCCAGATGGGGGTTGCCAGGTGGATCTCAATCCAAACACATGTGTAAGTCTGTCTCACTATCTCCCCTCCATTCACTTAAAAAGTAAATAAAATAAAATAAAATAAAATAAAATAAAATAAAATAAAATAAAATAAAATAAAAGGTGTGGCTCTCCAGACAAGAATGTCAACAGTAGATATAAGACTTTTTGCTGGCAATGTTGACCATTTATCACTACCCACAGAGAGAGAGCTATTCCTTGGGGTTAAATTCTAAAGTCTGGCTAACTACAAGTTATATCTATCAAGTAATAAGACCAATTATGGTTTTAAAAACAAGAAAAAACTCATGCTAGCATCTCTGCATTAAAATTACTACTATTTCCTTCAAAGTCATTGTGCCTTGGGATATTTTTCAAACAATAACCACCAATGCAAAAAATGTTTAGTGGCCCTATCATCACTCGGTCATTTCTCCTCTTTTATGCTCTTTAAAGAATAAAGCCCAAATTGTTATTTTTAGGCTTCATCACCTACTTTGTTCATAGACATAGCTACAAGTGAATTTTAGCCATTCCCAAAAATCAAACCCATCCTCAAAAAATAAAAGGATTTGCCACCACTGATAATATTCTAAAGAGTGTGCTGTGAGCTCTGATGGCAATTTCCTATGAAGGGGTCCAAAATATTTTGAGCAATAGCAGAACAAAATAGCAGCTGAAACAAATGTCCAGTACAGCCTCCCAAAGTTATTCTTCTGTTTTCTTTTTTTGAGAGAGAGGCAGGGAGAGAGACAGGAACATCAAGCTGCTCCTCTATGTGCCCTGATCAGGGAATTGAACTGGCAACCTTCATGCTCCAGAACAGGAGTCCCAAACTTTTTACACAGGGGGCCACTCACTGTCCCTCAGACCGTTGGAGGGCCGCCACATACAGTGCTCCTCTTACTGACCACGAATGAAAGAGGTGCCCCTTCTGGAAGTGCCGTGGGGGGCCGGATAAATGGCCTCAGGGGGCCGCCTGCTCCTAAACTACGCTCCAACCAACTGAGCTTCTGACCAGGGCCCAAAGTTACTGTTTTAAAAAAAGACCAAACTGTCTAACCAGTGATGGTGCAGTAGATAGAGCATCAACCTTCCATGATGAGGTCCCAGGTTCAAAACCCCAAAATTGCCAGCTTGTGGCTGGACTCATCTGCCTTAAGTGCAGGCTCATTGGTTTGAGCATGAGATCATCAACAATGATCCCTTCCTTGAGCCCAAAGGTTGTGTGGGCTTGAAGCTTAAGGTCACTGGCTCAACTTCAGCCCCCTGGTCAAGGCATGTATGAAGAGCAATCAATGAACAACTAAAGTGACACAACTACAAGTTGCTGCCTCTTATCTCTCTCCGGGGGGGGGGGGGGGACCCCAACCAAATTTACTTGGATGCTCAAATTCTAAATGCTAGTTTAAAAAAAAATCTATTCCATTATCTTCAATTTATCTGTCTATGCAACTTTCTATTGCCCTATTTTTTTTTATCAGTAAGGAGAGATACAGGCTTTTACGCAGTTAAAAAGGTTATGCCTTTATTAGTTCAATCAATCTAGTTAGCGTGTTAACCCACCATTTAATTGGTGTTTAAGTGCACTTTAGAGAACCAATCTGTATGGCAAAATTCTCATGACACCAATCCCCAAACTGTCTGTGGTCATATGTAAAGAAGGGCAAGAGGCATCTTACCTGTGGTGGAGGGAAGCGCTGCTGGGAATAGGCGGTTTGCTGTGACTGCTGAGACTGGGGCTGAGGGTACGCAGCCTGCTGGGAGAGCGTCGAGGATGCTGGCTGCTGAGGTTGCTGCTGCTGGTAGGGAGACTGTGCCTGTGAGTAGGGGGGCTGGCTCGGGGGGTGCTGCTGGGTTGTAGACTGTTGAGAAGGGTATGGAGTCGGAGACTGCTGATGTGGAGGCTGGGATGGCTGCTGGGAATATGGAGGCTGAGTGGACTGGAGCTGTGGTGGCTGAGACTGCGGCTGCTGCTGATATGAAGGCTGGGCATGAGGGGTCTGGGATGGTGGTTGCTGGGAGTAGGGTGGCTGCTGCTGCTGGGGGTGAGGACTTTGCTGGTTGTAATATGGAGTCTGGCCCTGCTGACCATACCCGCCAGGGCCTTGCTGTCCATAAGGAGGAATCTATAAGAAAGGGAAGAATACATTTTAGCACTGACTCTTCTCAATGAAGAAAGATGAGATATTCTGTCAAAAGCTATACCCTATAAAAAGAGTATAGAAAGCAAGCAAGCCATGTCTTACAGAAGGCCCAGGGTTTTTCCACCATCTCTGTCTAAATTGAGCCAGGAAGGATGACTGAGCTGGACTACTAGTTGGTTTGTTTACAAGTGGGCTGCATTCATCCACAGAAAATTTTATACTGTACTACTTAATATTTAGGCTATTTACAAGAGTTCAAGAGCAGCTGTTTTCACTAATGAGTCTTCTCTTTTTATCATGGCCCTACACTGTTTTTATAAGCACTAGAAATCTGTTTCCTAGCCACAATGAATAGTCAACAGCAGCCTAGCTCAGCCAACTGAAAACCTAGGGTTTATAATCTAGTGTGCAAATCACTCAGCTACTCTGGTTATTTTTTTTTTCATTTAATTTTCATTCAAAAAAATATTTGAGAATCTTCTTACTTGTGCCAGGCACTATGAATTTCAGACACTAAGAATATATTCTGGTTGGAGAATACATTTGATAAGTAGGCAAAAACAACCCAAAAGAATCCAACAATATCTACCCCATCTAGTCTCCATTTTCTCATTGGAAAAAGGTGACAATATTTAATTTTGGGGTGTTTTTCCTATTTTTTATATTTAAGGAAAGTTAGGCCTTTTCAGTATGACTATCATTCATATATAAATGGTAGAAAAGGCCCTGGCCAGTGGATGTCCTGGGTTTGATTCCTTGTCAGGGCACACAGGAGAAGCAATCATCTGCTTCTCCACCCCTCCACCTCTCCCATCTCTCTCTCTTCCCCTCCCACAGCCATGGCTCTTTCGAATGCATTCAGCCCTGGGTGCCGCGGATAGCTCCATGGAACCTCTGCCTCAGGCACTAAAAATAGCTCCATTGTAAGCCACAGCCCCAGAGAAGCATCGGCCCCAGATGAGCATCAGCCCCAGATGGGGGTTGCCAGATAGATCCTGGTCAGGGCACATGTGGAAGTCTGTCTATCTTCCCTCCTCACTTGGGAAAAAGAAGAAAAATAAATACATAAATGGTAGAAAAACACATCAAAACAAAAATGACAATGAAAATGGTGTGGATGTCTGCACAAAAGGAGATGAGGGAAATTTTAACATTTATAACAGAATTGTTAGCATCCTTACTGTTTCAATCTTCCCTCTTCCTACTACCCCCCGTCTCTCCTAAATATTCATTGTGACAGACAGCTTTATGTTGAAGAAACATAAAAGGCCTCTTCCGACCCCAGGACACGTTATGAGAAGTTTTCATGGTAGCACTGGGTAGGAACTCAGCCACTGCCTTTCTTTCTTTTCATCTCCCTCAGAGATCACCACTTAGTGGGTACAAGCAGGCCAGCCAGGTTAAAGGAGACAGGTATATACATACAGCCTGTGGCCAGAGAGCAGTTTTCCTTTGAGCCCATGGGGTGGTGCCTACAACTTTAGCCTTGTAAGTAGCACACTATAACTAACAATTAGTTGTTCTATGCTCCTTTCAAGAGGTTTAGAAGCCAAAGCAATATTCTTTTTACTTAATAGTACAAAGGTCTTTATTTATTTATTTATTTATTTATTTAACACTTATCATGCCATGAACTCATAAGCAATGTGTTCTAGAAGTTCTGGCTCCTTTCCATGGGTTCTCATAATGTGTGTTTCTCTGAGTGGAGCAGGCTGATGCTTCAGTTTAACCCAGATACCTGTTTAGATTCCTCCTTTTTCTGATCATTTTTCTTCACACTTTTCAGGAAGCTATCTCAGCTCTTAACAGTGCTTAATATGCTCAATATGTACATTAATTCTCTTGGCAAGAATCTTACCCTTGTTTGTTTACAACAATGCCCGTTACATGCTGGGTTACACTGTAGACTCTTCCGGTTTTACTATGGCAACATTTGTGGGCATTTTTTTGAACAGTGCCCATGCCCTTGATATTTACATTAGCACCTTTCTTGTATATTATTAGATTGTATGTGACCAAAGGAACAGCTCCATGCTTTTTAAAAGGTCTAGAGAACACATAGTGGTACCTCTTCTCTTTCCCACTGCATTAGTCATTTAGGCGAATTACTGGAAGACAACAGTTCCAGCTAGAAGGCCAAAGACATGTTCCTTGTTTCCTTTATTTAAATTTTTCCATTGATGAGGGAGGGGAGAAGGGGAAAAAAGGGGAGGAGGAGAAGGAGAAATGGAGAGAGGAAGGGAGGAAAGGAGAAAAAGAGGGGACAGGAGGGAAGGAAAAAGGGAGTAGAGAAAAGGGAGAAGGGAACGGGGAAAGGAGGGAGAAAGAAGCAGCAACTAGTTGTTCCATTTAGTTACGTACACATTAATTGCTTCTCATAAGTGTCCTGACTAGGGGTTGAACCCACAACCTCAGATGCTGGGAAAACACTTTATCCACTGAGCAACCGAGCCAGGGCTGGTATGTTCTGATTCTATAGCTCATGGCGACATCCTGGACAGATTAAGGATTAGGGTAATTTAAGAGTAATCGTCTACCTGCTGTGCATAAGAGAGGCTGCCCATGGTACTCTGTGCCCGGCCCTGCATGGTCATTGGGTACCGCTGTGGTGTCTGGGACCCATATGGCTGCCCTGGGTACCCATGTCCTTGCTGCGGTCCTGACGGAGGTCCCTGTTGTTGCGAGTATGGGTTAGTTCCACCATATGGCTGAGGTCTCATCTTGCCCATCTGATCCATTGGACTGGATGGCTACAAAATAAAAGAGAATTTCATTAAACTGAAGCTTTCATAGCCTCTGGCCAATATGAACACAAACCTAAATATATAGGTCTGTACGCCACATAGAAAAAACAGTTACTACGAGAAATAATGGTACAGACCCAGAAACCCTTGGGCAAATCATTTAACCTTTCTCAGAACTCTGATTTATCATATGTAAAATGAAAATACTGCCTGTCTGTGACAGCTTCTTGTAAACTATATGTGACTTGGTAAGTATGATATTTATAGATAGAGATCCAAGGAACACACCAGGTGTGGAGAAATGAATATATGTAACTCTGTGGTGTAGAAAATCTGAACAAAGGTCCTGCAGTTGGGAGAGGACAGTGCTGCAATACTTTTGCTATGATCAGCACCAAAACTGATGCTTCAATACCGTGGGTGGGGGGATTCAAGTATACAAGCATTTAGAGTAGAATCTTTTTTCCTTGTATTTTATAGCTTGCTTGCACTATGGCACAAACACTTAAATTTATGCTTTCTTCCAAATGAGTAACACGGCTAAGTTATAGCTGTTAAGGCAACTGTGACTTCAATTTACAGCTCTGTGCATCTCACCTGAAAAGTTCATCTCCTTTAATATTCAAGAGTTTGAGTGTATACGGAGGATATAACTTTTGGCTCTTCAAAGAGAGAAAGATAGAGGGGTACAGCATAGCACCAATAATGAAAGCTCAAAGTTCACCTCTCGGGTATTTGGCTACAAACATAGTTTTCTTTCTTCTCTTTGAGGAGCAACAGGTTCAATTAGCTTATTTGCTTTCTGACATAACTTTATCCTGCTGGAGCTATACAGGACAGAGCCTCAGAACACTTGCCCTACCAGCGATGCCTACTTATGTCTATCTATTGGTGGTATGGAGGGGAAGGGGAAGTTTCCTTAAGCACCTTACAAATAGATAAACCCAGGTTGGAGAGTAGGCCTGGGCCTGACATAAAACTTGAAAACTAAATCTTAGATTGGGGTGGGGAATAGATATTAATATTATAGGTCTGAATTTCATGAACTTTCAAGTCGTTCAGTGGTTCTCAAACTTTAACATGAAAATCACCTGGAAAGTTTGTTAAACCACAGGCTGCTGGGACACATCTCCAGAGTCTCTAATTCTGTAGATTCATGTGGGGTGTAGGATATACATTTGTAACAGTTCCCAGGTGATACTCATGCTGCTGGTCCAGGGACCACACTTTTATTTTTATTTATTTATTAATTTTTTTCAGGGACCACACTTTTAGAACCACCTGCCTAGATTATATGTAGAATCTCTTCAAGTTTTCTTATTCTATCATTAATAAATTATAACTTAAGGTGTGTAAGACCTTAAAAATAACAAAAACACCTCCAAAATAAGGGGGAAAACAATTGGTTCTCTGTACATGTCTTTTCGGGGGTGAGGGCAAAGCAGAGTACTACTTAAGTGTTTTATAATAGAAGAAGTCAAGCTGTCATGAGAGAAACGGATAAGACAAAAAGCCACAGAGACTATTCTTCTAAATATCAAAAGGAATAAAGTAGAAGTGCAAAGTTCTCTTAGGCTGCAGCTGAAATCTTAGCTAAAAAGGTTACAGTGATGATGGGAGTATCCTCATCTAAACTACAATCATAGTAACACTGTGTCCCAAATCACTACTAAATGCCAATATTAAATTGCAATTCCAACATAACTAAAACAATTTTTGGCAAGTCTGTATCAGAAGCTCCAATAATGTTCCCAATCATAATTTTGGAGCTACACGGATTCTTTTGGGACTGATTAGAAAGTTCAAATTAAACTACAACTGGATTAGTAAGTAAGTAATAGCAGGTGGTCTTCCTCAGATACACCTGCATTCAAAACATTACCATTATCTCCTGTAAAGAGGTCAAGGGCTTATGGGCACATCATGCTGCACAAAACGAGGAGATCCTCATCTCATTCCAGACTGCCACTGCTGTCCACGTGGCCCCCAGGTGAAGACTACATTTGCTGAACAGAGACCACCCCACTCTGTCAGCCCAGATCTCCCTACAACACTTGAGGGGTAGTTGTTACCATGGCTACTATAGAGCTTCTAGAGCCGTAGCTATTAACCAGTGCTACAGATGAGAATTTTCTGTGAAGTTTTACAAATGCCTGGACCTTTCCCTAGAAATTACAATGTAGTGAGCCTGGCAGCGCTTGGGTTCCCCTCACCCTCATCCTATAAAAATCCTTGGATGATTATATACTAGCTGAGAACCAATGATCTAAAGAATACTCAATAAAATTTTCTGTGATATGTGTCTCTTAAGTACTTGAAATATAGCTAGTGTGACTGAGGAACTGTTTTATTTACTTTTAATTAATCAAATAACCATATGTAGCTAGCTAGTGGCTACCATACTGGACCACACGGTTCTAGAGCAATACTCACAAATCATTTTCATTTCTCCTTGTTCAACAACAGCTCCAAACTTCCTACCTACAACATCTTGTACTACTAGTATCATACAGAAAGAGCAAAAAGTTTAACAAACGGATAGGCATGGGTTCAAATTCTAAATCTATCACTGTCTGATATTGAACACATCAGTTTTTCAGCTAAAATGCACCTAAACACTTCATACAATGCCTGGTGTTTAACTGTCTAATAAACAGTAGGTATTATCAATAATGATAAATAGTGTGCTTCTGCCTAACTCTGAAGCCCTCCATAGTGTGCCCCAGTTCTACATATTTTTTCAGTCTCACACTGAAGTCCTCCACATATGGAGCATGCACAGCTCTCTACTATGGTACAGCTCTCTACAATGGTACCCTCCTGCTCTGCCCTCCCATACACAATGGCTTCCACCAGCAGAAACCCAACCCCTCAACATGAAGCCACTTCCTACCTTTTTCAGCACACTCTTATCTCTCACATTTCAAAATGTTCTATTATAAATTTAGTCAGAATCACAAAGTTTATCTCTTAGTTGTCCAGCTGACTAAATCTCTCAAGATTAAGTTCAAGGAAGCCAGAGATCAGATCTTTTATTTTAAAAGACCCCAAGTGCAGAGCTAGGACTCAGTAACTTCAATGTGCCAGGCTGACCTACTGCAAGAAGTGGGTAGGGGATACGATGGAAAGAAAACCTAGATCAAACCATCTAGCCATACAGGCAGTGGCATGCCCTTAACCAGTTTATGACTTTGAGGGTGGAAAAATCAAGTGATTAGTAATGAAAGAGGAGAGGGTGGAATAAATAGATAAGGGAGAACAAGCATATTTTTGAGAAGACTCTTATATGCCATCCTATACCCGAGAGGTCTTCAAACTATACAGACATCCCCCCCAACACCCTGCTTAAAAACAAAAGGCTAAAGGCAAGTGGCCTTTTTTCCCTCTCACAGCAGGGGAACTGACTCACCAAAGAGGACAGCTACTTACAGGGGAGTTAGTAAATAAAGGGTTCAAGGCTTCTCCCACCAACTTCAGGAAATCGTTGCATATCAAAAATAACACAAGTCAAAAAAATTCTTATTCTAAAAATAAAATTGAGACATTTTCCTTTCCTGGATATCAGATTTCGGATTCCCTCTCTTCACCAAAGGGTTAAAATCAACAGAATATGCAGCTTAGCAAACTAAAATATATTTGGCCCCAACAATCAGATTACTCTGTTCTCAGGTCAAAGTTAAACATCTGCTCATATCAGAAAGGGAGGAGGGCAGGGACCTAACTCACATTTCTGACATTTAAAACCTTTGTGAAAGATTTGTGATTTGCAGTTGCAGATGAAATGCCATCTTCCAATCTCTCAAAACAGAGATGGGGGGGGGGGGGGGTCTTAAATGTTCACTAATTAGTTGATTTAAAAGTAGCAATTTCAGACCAGAAAAATCCCTACTACACACAAGATATAAAAGCCAGTATCAGCATCTGCAGACACCAAGGAAAACGCAATGGATAGCAAACACCAAACCCTGGGCTGCAAAGAGCAAGAGATTCCTTTCTGGGAAAGACGAGAGGAAATCCTTTCAAAAGGAAACCACAGGAGTAGATTACTGTGATTACACTTCAAAAGCAAAGGCTTTGCCATAAAGACACATAATTGGGAGGAAAATGCTGCCCCCTTGATCAGGGAAGTCAGGCCCCCTGCTATATACTCTCCTGAATTCATAAAAAATAAAAATAAATAAGTGGAAAAGAGCCAATAAGAACACCCCCCCCCATCTCCATCTACCACTTATCTCTTTCCAGATCACTGGCTGTGTTACAAGCTGCTTGCCAAATCAAATGCATCAAAAGATGCAGTTGTAGGGGCATCAAAGGCAAGGATGCCTAGCAGGCTGGCCCCTCTGAATACATTCAGAACAAACAGCTTGCAGACTAACCACTTGAAAGTTTCCCCCTGCTCCAAACAAATGACATTACAAGCCTCTCCAGACCAGCCAGCTAACAGAATCCCTCACAATTTCTTATTGCACCAAATAAAGCTAGAACAACCCTCAGGAGTTGCTGATAACAGACTAGGCTTCCAATTCTCTAACCTGTGACCATGACTGACTGATGCTAGTGTATCAGGAAAACAGAAACTTAATTTTTTCTTTCTTCTTTCATTTAGTGTGTGCCCACGTGCATATGAGTGTGAGAGAGAAAGGAAGAGCAATGAGAAGCATCAACTCGTAGTTGTGTCACTTTAGTTGTTGGTTGCTCCAGTTAAGCCAGTGACCATGGGATCATGCTTATGATCTCACACTCAAGCTGGATGAGCCTGCACTCAAGCAGGCAACCTTGGTGTTTCAAATCCATGACCTCAGTGTCCCAGGTCAACACTTTATCCACTGCACCACCACTGGTCAGGTGAGAAACTTAATTTTCTTGAAATAAAAGTCCAACTGAGAAAAGCTCCAGGCCTCAGGCCCAACCCAAAGATGCAGAAAGAAGTGACCAGGCTGCAGCCCTAAGAAGCCAGATTTGGATCGGCAAGAATACTATAGAGAGGGATGGGCTGGGGCTGCCAAAAGGCGTCCATCAGAGAGAAGTCTTGACTACCACTTGTTCTGTCACCCTAAATTCCAACTGGCTGAGGCCAATATAAACCTAGAGTCCTAATCTTGGAATTTGGACAATTACATATTACTTCTTACTCTTTGTGTTTTCAATGTATTCCTAGCCAGATTTGTTGTATAACTTTTAATAATAACAATTAAAAAAAAATCCCTGGCTCTTTAATCGAAAGAACCCCCTAATTGATTCCCACAGTAATTAACCTGCATTTTACCTCAGAGAGCGGTAGTTAAGGAAGTCGGCACTGCTATTTATAACTCATCTCAAATTGAGGGCAGACTGCCTAAAATCTAACACATCCCAGCTGTACTCCTGTTTGAACTGGGGCCAAGGGAATTTTTTAAAGCAATCTTGGCACCGAATGAATGACACCAACAGTATGAGAGCACGAGCGGTTGTGTTGTGGTGACGTAGCACTGGAGGTGGAATGGGAGGGGGCCAGTGTACTGTGATCCCTCTCGTGCATGCCTGCTGCTTGCCTTGCTGAGTCCCAGTACAGTAAGCTGGAAACCGCCCACTGAGAGCCAAACACAGGAAAAGGCTTTTCCTGTGGAACGCCTTGAAGTGAGAAACACATGGCTAATCTGCATAAACGCGAAGCCACACCACCCTTGCCAGGAAGGTTAGTGCTCGTAATCTCTGGCCATGAAGCTGGCTGCCTGGGAGGACTTGGACTGGGGCCTGATAACCCAGAAAGAGCTGAGAGAACAGATGGGTAAGGACCCCAGCAGAAAACAGCGCCGGGCCACGTGACTTGCCACATGGCCCCGCCAGCACAAACTATTGTCTGGCTGCGAGCTCCCTATACAAAGGCACCCAGCCTCAGCTTCCTGTGATTACAGGGACAGGCGGCAGCTGTTGATACAGTTCCCATATTGGGCCCTCCCTGTTAAGAAGCATTCCAGGCAGGGACAAATATAAAAGTTAAGGCCTCACCCAACTAACCCGCTAGGTTCCACATGGCTCCACTCAGATCTTAGGATGGACAGAGCAGACTTCCATAAAAGAATCACCCTTTATACCCTGATACACAAATTAACCAGTATAAGTCATTCTCACTGTGCCCTCCCTCCAGTCAATGCCTGGCTCATCCTGCCTTTTCTCACTCCTCCAGTATTTCATAGCTTTGAAGACTGATAAAAGACTTCTTCCCCAAATGAAGAGAAACTGCCCAGAAACCTGCTTGTTTAGTCTATCCCCAGACTCAGCCTCCTAAAAAGTAAGGAGACCCCCCACCTAGGATAATAAGATTCCTGACATCTCCTATTTGGCCTCACTAGAAACATCATTAAAGGTTTCCTAAAGTTAAATTGATGATGTTAAAAATCTCTCATCAGATACACCAACACCTGATCCAAGAAATTAAACCCACTCAGCCTATGACTTTTATCATTCATAACAGTAGAATCAATATTCCATTTTCTATTTCACAATAGATGGAAAATGATTCTTTCATTCTAGTTTTACTTCATTCAAGTTCTAAACAAACTGGCCATCTGCCTATGGTGAGAGAGAAATTACCAAACTAGTTGGCAACTACCACACCAGTGAGACAGATTTTTAAGAAATTCTTTCAAAGTTCCATGAAATGTCCAAGTTGAATATAAACAAAAAATCCAAAGTCAATGGAAAGTTCTAGCTACCTTATTCTGCTTATAGAAATGATTCTACAAGGTCAGAGCACATTCCACTTTATAGACTAAGTATGAGCCAATTTCAAAGACATCACCCAAAGCACTAACTAGCCTGACAAAACTGATTAGGAGAGGCTTCAACCAGTCTCAGGACCTTCCAATCGAGACTCTGTCTCTAAAGTGATAGAGAACAAGACAAGAAGCCTGGCTCTCTCCCAGGCTCAGAGATAGTTAGGCTGCTGTGCTCTATCCTTCCAGACCAGAAGATCTGAGAAAACTTACCATGGGTAGAAAAGAGAAACCAAAGGGGGAAGAGTCATTGAATCATCTAGCAAAACTCAAATTATGAGAGCCAACTGTAATAACCACCTCACAGCTGTCCACCCAAAAAAGGCATGCAGGAAAAACCACAACCAGGTGGTATTTCTTTATTTTTTCCTTTGGTTCCAGAAAGAACCCTTCAAATAAAGCAGCTAGAGCACCAAATTAACTAATGAATTGCCCAACTAATGATAAAAGTCCTGCTCTTCATCCAGAACACTTTCATTAGCCACCTTTCTTTTTTCTTTTCTTTTTTTTTTTACAGAGACAGAGAGTCAGAGAGAGGGACAGACAGGGACAGAGAGAGATGAGAAGCATCAATCATCAGTTTTTCCTTGTGACACCTTAGTTGTTCACTGATTGCTTTTTCAAATGTGCCTTGACCACGGGCCTTCAGCAGACTGAGTAACCCCTTGCTCGAGCCAGTGACCTTGGGTCCAAGCTGGTGAGCTGTGCTCAAACCAGATGAGCCCGTGCTCAAGCTGGTGACCTCAGGGTCTCGAACCTGGGTCCTCTGCATCCCAGTCCGACACTCTAACAACTGTGCTACCACCTGGTCAGGCTTAGCCACCTTTCAACAGAGAAAATGCCCTTCCCCAAAATTATGAAGATTAACTTTTTTGGAAGACCAAATTTAGCTAACAAGTATCTCCCAATTTCCAACAAACTACAAAAGCTTTTAAGGATATCATGCAACTCGAGAAAGAATTCCTCTTTAGGTATTGCTTAAAACTCAGGGCTATAATAGCATTAAGGCCACAAGAATGATGCTTAAACAGGAACCAAAATACCATTTGATAAAAATAAACATCCTTTTCTTTACAATTTTTTAATCTCAGGAGTAAGGCAACAGTACATCATGGTGAAGAATATGAGACAGAGAACATCTGGGTTCCAATCCCAATTCTCTGACCAACTCCCTGGGGGGGGAGGGAGGAGGCACTAATCAGATTTTATCTCAACTTTCTCAGCCACACAATCGAACCCTGCCCTCCAGATTCTAAATAAGCAGCTGTAGGATGGGGCCAGAAATCTCCTTAGGCAATTCATGTCCAGTCTGAGAGCATTTATTTGGGTTACACAGCCTCCCTCTTTTAAAGATCCTGCCATCTCCAGCACAGATTGACTCTAGAACTCAGATACACCTTCCGTTTCCTTAGCCAAACAATGATTCGTCTGAAGAGGGCAGTGCATGGCCAAGAGAAAAAAGCAGGAATGCACCTCAGATTCCCAAATAAGCAGCATTCCCGATCAAAGCCAAGCTTTCCCCAATTGCTATATCCAGCCCGATTATCCATTCTCTTGAAATATCACTAACATATATATGCTTTACTTATTCATCTTGTTCACTGTCTGTATCCTAGACCAGAATACAGATTCCTATGCTCCAGGAAGGCAGAGAATTATGTATAAAGCAAACTTTCCTACTTTAAAAATAGGAAAGGGAATATGGAAGAGAAAGTATAATTCTAGAGGTCTTGCAAGTCCTAACCTCCTTCACCCTGATGAAATGCTTTGGTTCAACATGGCCAGTCCCTAGGCAATGGTCAAGAGTTCTGTCCCTCAGTTTCCACACCAACAGTATAGAAATAATAGCAGTGGTACCTTCAGGATTGAGTTCACACAGTAAAACAAAACAAAAACACTGTTTTCTTAATCCAGCTGGATATGCTCTCACTTCAGAACCTTTGAATATACTGAATTCCACCTGAAATACTTTTTTTTTGCGCGACAGAGACAGAGAAAGACAGACAGAGGGACAGATAGGGACGGACGAACGGACAGTGAGGGAGGGATAGAGATAAGCATCAAGTCTTCACTGCTGCACCTTAGTTGTTCAATAATTGCTTTCTTATATGTGCCTTGACCAGGGGGCTACAGCTGCTGTAGCCCCCTCAAGCCAACGACCTTGGGCTTCAAGCCAGCAACCTTTGGGCTCTAGCCAGCGACCATGGGGACAGGTCTATGATCCCCAGCTCAAGCCAGTGACCCTGCACTCAAGCTGGCGAGCCCATACTCAAGCCGGATGAGCCCGCACTCAAGCCGGCGACCTCGGGGTTTCAAACCTGGGTCCTCTGCATCCCAGTCTGACACTCTATCCACTGCACCACTGCCTGGTCAGTCTAGAGTACTTTTTTATTTTTATTTTTTAGAAAGAGAAAAAGACAGGAAGGGAAAGAGATGAGAAGTGTCAACTTGTAGTTGCATCACTTTAGTTGTTCACTGATTGCTTCTTATACGTGCCTTGACATGGGATGGGAGGGCTCCAGATGAGCCAGTGACCCCTTGTTCAAGCCGGTGACCTCAGGGTTTCAAACCTGGGACCTCAGCACCCCAGGTTGACACTCTATTCACTGCACCACCACCAATCAGGCACCTGGAATATTTTCTTCTCCCAGATTTTATTATAACTTCACTCTTTCGTATCAAGTATTGGGCTTGCCTGGTTACCCAATGTAAAATTTCAATCCGGATCCCTGATAAACTTTTCCTCCTGAACATGTATTACTAACATTCTACATGTTTTATTATCTTGTTCAATGTCTATATCCTAGTCTAGAATATATCAGTCCCAAGAGGTACATAAGAGTCTTTGTGTGTTTGACTGTATCTTCCAGCACCCAAAATATTAGCTATTATCATCCTACACAAGTCCCAGATTTCTAGCAATAAAACTCAGAAACAACAACAGTTAAGGTCTGGTCCCATATACTCAAGACCAGAAACTAAGAGTGATTAGCTAGAGGTTAACTAGCAATCAAGTAAGCTATAAGATTATGCTGTGCTTTCTCTGTCTGAGCAAGTCACTTCACCACTTGGCATAAGACCACTTGTAAAATGGGAATGTAAAAACTGTCCAACAAAGACATAAGGCAGTTCAAATGATAAGTATATGAATATTTTTACAGAATCACTTTATAACGGATATTACTTCCCTCTCTCAACCCTCAATAGGAGAAAAAGCAGAATGGATTGAAAGCTGTTTCAAAATACCTCCTTAAAAAACAAGAACAGCCTGGTCTGTGGTGGCGTGATGGATAGAGCACAGCTTGGAACACTGAGGTCGCCAGTTCAAAACCCTGGACTTGTCTGGTCAAGGCACATATGACAAGCAATCAATGAACAACTAATGTGAAGCAACTATGAGTTGATACTTGAGACCCTCCACTCCTGTAAAATCAATAAATAAAATCTTAAACAAACAAACAAAAAAACAGAAAACCAAGAACACACAAGTTAGACACCAAAAGGATTGACCAGTCCAATTCTCAAGCTCCATCTACTTTAAGTCTGATCTCCAAAGGCATTTGTTAAACAGCTCCTTCCAATAATCCTGACAGTCAAGCACAATAGTTTTCAACCAGGACAATACTAACCCCTTAGAAGTGTTTGGAAATAATGTATAACACTGCCTCTTTAGGTTATCCCAGCAATTGTTTTGTTACTGGCATTATTATCCGGGGAGCAAGATGCTAAATGTCCCGCAATGCATCTCCACACAAAGAGCCTTATAAAAAACAATGGACTCTAGCCCATTAGAGTCCACTAGAGATTAATGGACTCAAGACCAATCTCAGAGGCAGAATTTCCTTTAACATTTAATCCTGGAGCAATTAAGGGAAAGAACTGACCAGTACCATCCCAAGAGCCTAGCAGTACAAAGTCAACCACTAGCCAAGGTAATCAGAAAGAAACATTTACTTTAAAAAATAGCTGGAAAATAATTTATTAAAGGTAGTACTTCTCCAGTGCATTTATTATAATTATAATTATATAGTTATCAGTGGTTACATTTTTAAAGATTTAATTTATTCATTTTAGAGAGAGAGACAGAGAGAGAGAAACAGAGACAGAGAGATAAAGACGGGGGGGAGCAGGAAGCATCAAGTCTTATATGTGCCTTGACCAGGCAAGCCCAGGGTTTTGAACTGGGGATTGCAGCATTCTAGGTCAACACTTTATCTACTGTGCCACCACAGGTCAGGCCTATTTGTGATTATTTACTTACATCTTTCCCCACTAGAAAGTACTCCATCAGAGATAAGAATTATGAAGCCTATGTTCACATCACAGTGCCTGATACATTGTAGTAGCTCAAAAAGTATTGATATATACTGCATTAACTGTAAGAAACTGGCATATGGTAGATAAATACTCACAGGTTATTAAAAAAAGTTTCCCTATGCCTGGCCTGTGGTGGCACAGTGGATGAAGCATCAACCTGGAATGCTGGGGTCGCTGGTTTGAAACCCTAGGCTTGCCCAGTCAAGGCATATACTAAATACTAAAAGCAACCAATCAGTAGACAACTAAAGTGATGAAACTATGTGTTGATACTTTTCAATCCACCCTCCCCTCTCCTCTCTCTGTAAAATCAATAAATAAAATCTTTAAAAAAATGTTTCAACGTAAGACTTCTCACACTGTTAAGTCCCTAGTATGGTATGCTTTAAATTAGACATTTCAGCAACAGAAATGGGCAATTAATGAGCTTTTAAAAAGTTCTCATCCTGAGGCCCTGGCCGGTTGGCTCAGTGGTAGGGCGTCGGCCTGGCGTGCAGGGGTCCCGGGTTCAATTCCCGTCCAGGGCACAACCAGGAGAAGCGCCCATCTGCTTCTCCACCCCTCCCCCTCTCCTTCCTCTCTGTCTCTCTCTTCCCCTCCCGCAGCAAGGCTCCATTGGAGCAAGGATGGCCCGGGCGCTGGGGATGGCTCCTTGGCCTCTGCCCCAGGCGCTAGAGTGGCTCTGGTAGCGGCAGAACGACGCCCCGGAGGGACAGAGCGTCATCCCCTGGTGGGCGTGCCGGGTGGATCCCGGTCGGGCGCATGCGGGAGTCTGTCTGACTGTCTCTCCCCGTTTCCAGCTTCAGAGAGATAAAAAATAAATAAAAAAAGTTCTCATCCTGAAAATTCTTGAGAAATGGAGACTATGACTTAAATCTAAAAATCTTGATTGGTATGCATGAAAGATAGGTTTGTATACTGTACCTAGTACATGCTCAAAATTAAAAACTTAACAATGGCCTAACCAGGCGGTGGCACAGGGGATAGAGCATCGGACTGGGATGCCGAGGACCCAGGTTCGAGACCCCGAGGTCACTGGCTTGAGCGTGGGCTCATCTGGTTTGAGCAAAAAGTTCACCAGCTTGGACCCAAGGTCGCTGGCTCGAGCAAGGGGTTACTCGGTCTGCTAAAGGCCCGTGGTCAAGGCACATATGAGAAGGCGATCGGTAAGCAGCTAAGGTGTTGCAACAAAAAACTGATGACTGATGCTTCTCATCTCCCTCCGTTCCTGTCTGTCTGTCCCTGTCTATCCCTCTCTCTGATTCTCTCTCTGTCCCTGTAAAAAAACAAAACAAAAAAACCCAAAAAACTTAATAATGTACAGACCTGTTACCACATGAAGTGGTATGGGTTCACACCAGAAGAGGTACTTCCTCCCACAAACCATCCTTTGGTGCTTCAACTAAGGAAAAGACTTTAGTATGGATGCACTGACCACAGCCCAACCCAATGGGGACAGTTTTTAAAAACACTTTCTACCCTGCCTTTTTTTTTTTTTTTTTAAGATTTACTGATTTTAGAGAGAGAGAGAAAAAGAAGAAGGGAAAGAGCGGACGCACCTACTAATAGTCATTGCTTCTCATATGTGCCTTGACTGGGCAAGCCCAGGGTTTGAACTGGTGACCTCAGTGTTTCAGTGGTCAGCAAACTCATTAGTCAACAGAGCCAAATATCAACAGTACAACGACTGAAATTTCTTTTGAGAGCCAAATTTTTTAAACTTAAACTATATAAGTAGGTACATTCCTTATCGAGGTAGCGCCCGCACGTGGTATTTTGTGGAAGAGCCACATTCAAGGAGCCAAAGAGCCGCGTGTGGCTCATGAGCCACAGTTTGCCAACCAGGGCCCTAGGTCAAGGCCTTATCCACTGCACCACCACAGCCAGGCTATGCCCTGCTTATTTGTCATAATCATTAAATGATATGGTACACTTAAAGGAATACATACAGAGGCAAGGGTCATATAACCTTATGCAATATATCTTTTCAATAAAGACAATACTTGTAAATCATACCTAGCTCTTCTAACTTAGTTTCTAAATTACTCCTTCCTCAGCCCTGGCTGGTTAGCTCAGTACGTTAAGAGCACTGTCCCAAAACGACAAGGTTGCAGGTTCAATCCCTGGTCAGGACACACATGGGAAGCAACCAATGAATGCACGACTGAGTGGAACAACTAACAAATGCTTCCCTTCCCTCTCCCCTCTCTCTTCCTTCCTCTCTCTGTCTCAAAAATAATAAGAATGATAATAAAATAAATAAATAATTTAAAAAATTAAGCCCTAACAGGATAGCTCAGCTGGTTGGAGCATTGTCCCTGAGCATGGAGGTTGCTGGCTGGATTCCCCAGTCGGGGCACTTACAGGAGCAGCTCAACGTTCCTGACTCTCACTTCCTGCCTCTCTCAAAAACAACAGTAATAGCCTGACCAGGTGGTGGTGGAGTGGATAGAGCATCGGACTGGGACTCAGAGGACCCAGGTTGGAAACTCCCAGGTCACCGGCTTGAGTATGGGTTCACCTGGTTTGAGCACAGCTCACCAGCTTGAATCCAAGGTTGCTAGCTTGAGCAAGGGGTCACGTGGTCTGCTGTAGCCCCCCAGTCAAGGCACATATGAGAAAGCAATCAATGAACTAAGGTGCTGCAAGGAAGACTTGATGCTTCTCATCTCTCCCCCTTCCTGTCTGTCCCTCTTTGTCTCTCTCTCTCTCTCTCTCTCTCACACACACACACACACCACACACACCAACAACACAGTTCTAGGTCCTGCCAATTTTTTCCTTCTATACTAAAAAAATTCTGTGACACATTACCAAGCTACAGAAATTTGATTTACATGCAGTCACGGATCCCATTTATCATGCTTTGATTGTCATCAATCAACTCCTGTCTTTTGATGGAGACACTGAGAAGCAGAGGCAAAGCCACTGTGTTTATTCCATTAATTCTAGGGCTGCCTTGTCAAAAATGCCAGTCTTTCACCTGGTCCCCCTAACTCCACTCTGAACTATGACAGGCACAATTACATAAGTTAAAGAACGGCTCACGACACAGTCAACCTTATTAAGATTATAGGTGCCCCCAAATCCTCAGGTTTTTTTTAAGGTCAGCAATTCCCTGAATAAAAGGCCAGAGTCCTATAAATTTTCCAGTTCTTTTCAAAGTTCCAAAAAGTACACGGGTACCCACCACCTCTATATCATTGTCCACACAAATGTGTACAGGAGACCCTACCTTCATCATTTATACCAGAGACACATGGGACCAGGTCAAAGTTATCAGCTGTCTTTTCTGAAGATTATTTGTCTCTCCTCTTTATTTGCTATCTCTGGCCAAATTGGGATGGATACTTGGTATGCTAACCTATGGAAATCTACCTAAAATGTATCATTAGCCCCACTCCCATCCCCATGTCTGTTTTAGCTCATACACTCTTTTGAGATTGTCTTACTGAAAGTGCACAGAATTTCCCTTTGGTGAATATGTCTGTCTGGGTGGGTGAACCCAGCTATCTCAATCTCATTTTATTTTAACCCAAAATGCCATAATGAAACCACATATTGGTCACTTGAGGTTTTATGCAGGGGTTTTAAAGAAGACAACTCAAAGCTTCATTAGGAAAGCAGAGGATTCAAATCACAGACTAGAAAGAAAGACAAGAATGTTACAAATCTGTTCTAACAGAACCCTAAAAACAGTATAAGGGTGGGGGCTTAGAAACGGTCTCCAGACTAAAGGTAACACAGTGGGAAAGAGAAGAGGTAGAGATTATGAAACTTCTGTTTATGAATTAGTTAGGCAAAGGCACTTTCTACCTCTAGTTAGCCAGGCCATTCCAACAGAGGTAAGCAGATCCCAGGAATATTCACTGAATGATGTTGATCTTAAAGTGGTATGAATTGCATCTGCAGTCCTGAAAGAAGACATCTTACTAACACTGGGGTGATAGTTACTGAGATCTCCATGTGTTTTGCATTCTATTAACACAGACACCAAAGGAGAGAACAAAAGGAAAAACATAAGAACAAGGAAAACAGGCCCTGGTCAGGTGGCTCAATTGGTTAGTCCTCCTGACATGCCAAGGTTGCAAGTTTGATCCCTGGTCAGGTAACAGCAAGAATCAAACAATGACAGCATGTATGAGTGGAACAATAGATCGATGTTTCTCTCTCTCTTAAAAAAAAAAAAAAAAAAGAAAAAGAAAAAAAAGCTCTCGGTTTGAAAAAGAAAAATGAAAGGGAAAATAAATTTAAAAATCTAAAAGTCAGAGGGATGATGAAGTGGGTTTAAAACACAAACAAGCCAGGTGAAACAGTCTATTAAGAGTAGCATCTTGGCCCTGGCCGGTTGGCTCAGTGGTAGAGCATCGGCCTGGTGGGCAGAAGTCCCGGGTTCGATTCCCGGCCAGGGCACACAGGAGAAGCACCCATCTGCTTCTCCACCCCTCCCCCTCTCCTTCCTCTCTGACTCTCTCTTCCCCTCCGGCAGCGAGGCTCCATTGGAGCAAAGATGGCCCAGGCGCTGAGGATGGCTCCTTGGCCTCCGCCCCAGGCGCTAGAGTGGCTCTGGTTGCAACAGAGCGACGCCCCAGAGGGGCAGAGCATTGCCCCCTGGTGGGCAGAGCGTCACCCCCTGGTGGGCGTGCCGGGTGGATCCCGGTCGGGCGCATGCGGGAGTCTGTCTGACTGTCTCTCCCCATTTCCAGCTTCAGAAAAATACAAAAAAAAAAAAGTAGCATTTTGCTCTCTCAGCTCTGCATAGTTACACTGGTCTGCACATGTGTGAGTTTCGTAATGGAGAGAGAGAGAAAGGACCTCCTCAGGACATCAGGCTGGCCTCACAATGGCCACTCTTTCCTTGAGGGGTGCAACAGGCACTGGGTAAAAAAAAAAAAAAAAAAAAAAAAAAAAGAGTAGCATCTTGGCCCTGGCTGGTTGGCTCAGTGATAGAGTTTCAGCCTGGCACACTGATGTCCTGGGTTCGATTCCCCATCAGGAAGACTATATTTTCAGGGGTCATTTCTAGAGTTCGTTGGATTCCCCATCAGAGTACACAGGAGAAGCAACCATCTGTTTCTCCACCCCTCCCCCTCCTCTCTCTCTCTTCTCCTCCTGCAGCCATGGCTCGGTTGGTTCAAGTGCATGGGCCCCCGGGAACTGAGGATGGCTCCGTAGCCTCTGCCTCAGGCACTAAAAATAGCTTGGTTGCACGCATGGCCCTAGATTAGCAGAGTATCGGCCCCAGAGGGGGTTGCCAGGTGAATCCCAATCGGGGCGCATGTGGGAGTCTGTCTCTCTATCTCCCCTCCTCTCATTTGGAAAAAAGAAGAAGAAAAAAGTGGCATCCCCATATACCAAGGTTGCAGGTTAGATCCCTGGCGGTCAGGGCACATACAAGAATCAACTAGTGAATCTGTTTCTCTCTCCCTTCGTCTCTCTCTAAAATCAATCAATAGATTAAAAAAAATAAATAAAACTGAAACACACAAAGAACATAAGAATCACTACTAGAGTATTTCTGCATACAACTACCAAATCACAAATCAATCTGTTAGCATACTGCCTCCTGGAAGCCTCGGTCTTCATCATAGCCAGGTCACAGTGATCACAGCTTCACTTCTCGGGCAGGAGGGAGAAGAGGTCTGGTACAAGGACACTTATTCTTAATGGGAAGGATACTGAAACCACACCAGGTTTTCAGAAAGCCCAGGTGAACTAGAACACTTGCCTCCACTTGGTCTTTGCATTGTTAATGTTTACTGCCTGACCATTTCTGTGCCAAGCATACAACTGGGACAGGTCTTGGCTCAAATGTCCACCCCTCAGAGAGCCTTCATTCACTTCAGAGATGGGACAACTTGTCAGGAGTCTTTTTTTTTTTTTACAGGGACAGAGAGAGAGTCAGAGAGAGAGACGGACAGACAGAAACTGAGAGAGACAAGAAGCATCAATTATCATTTTTCATTGTGACACCTTAGTTGTTCATCGACCGCCCCCTCACATGTGCCCTGACCGCGAGCCTCCAGCAGACCAAGTAACCCCCTGCTCGAGCCAGTGACCTTGGGTCCAAGCCGGCGAGCTTTTTGCTCAAGCCAGATGAGCCCACGCTCAAGCCAGTGACCTCGGGGTCCTGAACCTGGGTCCTCCACATCCCAGTCCGACGCTCCATCCACTGCACCACCGCCTGGCCAGGCAAGGAGTCTATTTAGAGGATTTATTTGCTAGGACTTCACAAGGGACTCATGGAAAGAATTTACAGCAAAACTCGGGATGGCCATTGGGGTTGGGGGGGGAGAGAGGCCTACTGAGAGCTCACTAGATCACCAAAGGCCCTGTTCTCAAATCAGTTGGTCATTATCACAAGCAAAAGGAACATTGTAGCACTTAATTAATACTCCAATACTGGCCTTCGGGTAGCATTTTCAAGAATCACTTTCTTTCTTTACTTATTTTAGTTTTTAATTTACTAATTTTATAGAGAGAGGGAAACATTGATCTGTCATTCCACTCATTTATGCATTCATTGATATGTGACCTGACTGGAAATTGAAAGCACAACCTTGGCACATCAGGACAACCTCTAACCAACTGAACTACCTGGCCAGGGCCAAGAATCACTCTCTTAGGCAGTTTACTCAACTGATCATACTTGGAGAATACCATAGGTAATCATCCTAAAATGATCACCTTCACCAACCAACCAGGACCACAGATTCAGATTATCCTCATGCTAACACCAAAGAGCTAAGAAAGAAATAACAGTGGAAGTCAGGGAGTATACAAGTCCTATAAATATACAAGCTTTGTCACTAGTTTATCATTATTGCATAGTAGAAGATCATTTCAAAAAATATTTTCTTTCTTCTTCCCCAACCTCAAGCACTTTTAACCTTTTCTCCATTCAATAACACTGGCATCATGGGAGGGGAAGATATGTCTGAAATATTAGCCGATAGCCTGACCAGGCGGTGGCACAATGGATAGAGCGTCGGACTGGGATGCAGAGGACCCAGGTTCGAGACCCTGAGGTCGCCAGCTTGAGCACTGGCTCATCTGGTTTGAGCAAAAATTCCACCAGCTTGGCCCTGGCCGGTTGGCTCAGCGGTAGAGCGTCGGCCTAGCGTGCGGAGGACCCGGGTTCGATTCCCGGCCAGGGCACACAGGAGAAGCGCCCATTTGCTTCTCCACCCCTCCGCTGCGCTTTCCTCTCTGTCTCTCTCTTCCCCTCCCGCAGCCAAGGCTCCATTGGAGCAAAGATGGCCCGGGCGCTGGGGATGGCTCTGTGGCCTCTGCCTCAGGCGCTAGAGTGGCTCTGGTCGCAACATGGCGACGCCCAGGATGGGCAGAGCATCGCCCCCTGGTGGGCAGAGCTTCGCCCCATGGTGGGCGTGCCGGGTGGATCCCGGTCGGGCGCATGCGGGAGTCTGTCTGACTGTCTCTCCCTGTTTCCAGCTTCAGAAAAATGAAAAAAAAAAAAAAAAAAATTCCACCAGCTTGAGCCCAAGGTCGCTGGCTCCAGCAAGGGGTTACTCGGTCTGCTGAAGGCCCGCAGTCAAGGCACATATGAGAAAGCAATCTATTAACAACTAAGGTGTTGCAACGCGCAATGAAAAACTAATGATTGATGCTTCTCATCTCTCTCCATTCCTGTCTGTCTGTCCCTGCCTATCCCTCTCTCTGACTCACTCTCTGTCTCTATAAAAAAAAATAAATTAAAAAAAATTAGCCGATAATATAATTTGGAAGAAGCTTTAAAGGTAATTCAGATATATTCCATAACCCAGTTGAACATAAATGCATAAACCCAGTAGTTCTTAAACTTGACCGTACATTAATTACAATTGCCTGAAGGGCTTGTTAGAAAACACTGGCCAGAGTTTGCCACAGTTTAGGATTCAGTTTGAGAATTTGCAATTCTAAACAGGGCTCAGGTAACGCTGATGCTGATGATTAGGGACCACACTGAGAACCACTGCACTACTCTAGCTCTCCAACTATAATAGGTGCTTAATAAAATGGGTGCATTTTTAAGCATTAATTAAGATGCAGCTAAGTACTATGAGACAGTTTTTAATTTAGTGAAAACCAATACTCTCTTTAACCACTTAATTCTATCCTGCTCTCAAACAGGGGACTCTACCAAACAGGAGTCGTGTTTGAATTTTATTTGATAATAGTACTTTCAGATAAACTTATTTACTATTCACTATAGCCTACAAGGTAGTCATTTTTCCTTACTATATAACTGAGGATACAGATTCAGAAAAGTTAAGTGACTTGCCTAAAGTCACACAACCTGAGGGAACTTTAAATCTTGGTTTTAGAGCTGATTCTGTTATGAAACTTTGTATATGTACAGCCACTTAACCTTTATGTGTTCATTTTCCCCAAGTGGAAATTAAGACAATAATCCCTGCCTCCCCAGTGAGTACTCCCAGTTACAGAAGTAAAATCACTCTGCAAATGTTTTTATAATGCAAGTTACCTCTCAGATCAAAGTGAAGGACTCTATCTTTGAACCTGAATCTTACCCCCAACCACAGCTCTCTAAAATCCATCCCAAGAAAGGAGCCCGAGGACTAATTCTCATCACTGGGATCACAAGGCCATTCATCAGAAACCTAGGCATAGTGTCAAGTTGTAACTAAGGGCTTTTCAGTCTTTCACTGCATTTAAGAGTTCCAGGCTATTGCAAAACTAATGTCCCAATAAGCCTTAGTGCTTGAATAATTTGTTTTGGGGAAGCAATTTTAGTAGTTTATAGTGTTAAAGCTCTGGAAAATCAAACAATCCTGATTCAAATACACACTCTACCTTTTACTAGCTATTTGCCCTATCCATGAGTCAGGACAAAGTTATGGATAAACTACCTATGAGAATTGTTCCCTAAATCCTTTTTAATATAGTTATCTTTGGCAGCCCAGATTCCTAAACAGGTAACAAGTCAGAAGTCTGGAGATGGAGGACAGATTGTCCAACTCTGAATTATCAAGAGTTTCACACTGCTAAGCTAATGCTGGACCAACTCATGAACTCCACCACCTGACCAGATCTGAAAATTGTCCACAGGGGAAAGAGAAAGTCATCTGTATTTGCCAGAGAAGACAAACAGCAACTAATTCCCAGCATTTCTGCTCAGATGACTTAGTCTCTATGGACAACAAAAAGCCATATTAAGGTCTAACCAAGAGAGAGGGGAAATCACTGGGCAAGAAGAGCCCAAAGGCATATCTGTTTCCTCTAAAAGGAAGCACCCAGCATGACGTAGCCTTTAATTCTCCACCACGTGGCTGAACTCTCACTTTCTTAAAAGTCAAAGTACACCAGGCACGAGTCAATTGAGAGTAAATAGCTGGACCTAGATGCACTCATGCCTGGCAAGCAAATTATGACCTCAAGGAAAACAGGAGGCAAACTAAAAAACACCAAGCACAAAGTAAATGGGTTTTTAAATAACTGATATCATATCAACCCCTAAACTCCCCTGCTGCAGTCATGCTGGTGCTAAATCTTGAGGGAGGGGTTCCTTTTAACAGAGATGTCTATAAATAAGCAAGCTGAAAGCTAACAAGTTTAAGAGGGAAAAGCATACAAAATTTTTGGCTGCTGGTGATGAGCCATAGAAAATCACAAATGTGCCTGTGCCAAGGGAGGAGGAAGTCTAATATCTAACACTGCAGACTTGGGAACCAGAAGGAGCAAAGCCATAAGGAAGCCCCATGCAAGAGGAAAAAAGTACATGGCACATTTCCTCTTCATATGTGTGACAATTCAAAGCAGCACTCCTGGCCTGCAGAGCACATAGCCCTAGTGCCCAAAGCCCTTTTAGTATTTCATATCAACATTAACTTCTGGAGGGCGACAAAAATCTGTCCTGGATTACTGGGTGATTTCTAATATGTACCATAACCAACACTAAGTCAACATTTTAGGGATCAAATTTCCTACTTTGCAGTATGCTGGAATGCATTCTTGGCATTAGACTTCTTCCCATGAAGAACACCCTTAGAAAATGCAGAAGCCACTGGGAATAAAGACTCAACCTATCCCAAGACCATCTTCTAATATGTACAAATGACTAACAAACACAAAAGTTCACTCAGATGTCCCTTCATATTCAATAAAAACTAATTCCATCCATTTAAGTAAGGGGAGGGGGGCAACTGCAGAGAATAGTCAAGGCAGTTAAGTCAACATTTACCCTAACCTGATCCCTCTAAAACCTGGGATTGAATAAGGAGTTTATTATCTCAAGCCCCTACACACCTGCTGTCCATGGCAGATGAAACATGGTGCCCAATTCTGAGTTACTAGAAACTCGCTTTTGCAAAATGCCAGAATGGCAAGGCAAAAGAAGTTAGAAGAAATATTTTTAAACTAAAATCTATTCAAAATCTCATATTTCTATACTGGAACAGAGTAACCCACCCTCCGCTTCCAGGTGGAAGCACAGTAGCCTGGCACTAGACACTCCATGCATCCGCAGCTGTTAAGCATCCACTTACAGCCCTTGAAAAGTGCCAGAAGTCATGTGTGGTCCAATCACATATGGATCAGCAGGTAAGGAGACTCCAAAATCACTACATTTCAGATGCTCTCATAAGGAGTAAGCATGTATTTGCAGTATTAATGAGCTTCTTGGCCATAGCCAACCTAATAAAAAAAATATTAATGGCCATTTCTGTGAACTGATGAGCAAACTGCATATGTACAGGCTTACTTACCCAACAACCCTCAATGTAAGTAAGGCCTGACCAAAGCAACTCAGTTCAAGCTCAGCTCCCAGCCCTTCAAAAATAACAGGAATCCCAACAGGTACTTCATGGCTTGTTTTAAGAAACATGTAGGCCTGGCCTGTGGTGATGCAATGAATAAAGCATCAACCTGGAATGCTAAGGTTGCCGGTTCAAAACTGTAGGTTTGTCCAGTTAAGGCACATACAACAAAGCAATCAAGAAACAAAGTGAAGCACATGAGTTGATACTTCTCACTCTCACAACATCTCTCTCCCTGAAAAATCAATAAATAAAAATCTTTTAAAAAATAAATAAAAAGAAACATCAATTAACTATGCCCAAAAAACAAAAAACTCAGGCTCTCCAAAGTTGAACTATTGTCACTGCAAAGTTGTCCAGGGCACACTACTCTGAAGGTGACATGACCTTCCAAACCCAAAATTACTACAAAAGAGCCCCTGAATTGGCTGAGAACTTGGCAGGTTGTACTAAATGCCCCACATAACGACAGGAACCACTAAGACCCTAGAACCATTCTCTTTCATGGAATTTTATAATTAAGAGTTCAAATTCTCAAAGTCACTGGAAGGAGACAACTACCAGTCTGTGGATGGATGTGCAATTTGGATTCTATAAAACCCATGGAACTCAGTAATGTTATGAAAAAAGCAAATTAATATTTTAACTTCCCCCATCTTAAACATTTAGCTTCACAAGTCACTGCCTCTGAAAAGCTGTCCCAACGTAACGTGTCTAACTGATTACTCATTCTTGGATTTCTTCAGCCCATAGACTTAGTTTGGTCTAATATCCATTTATAAAACCTTACTTTGCAAGTTTTCCAGATGTGTGAACAGAAGCATGCTCCCCCAAGAAAACTAAATGCCTCCAAAACAGAAATTGCGTCTATCTTTTAAGTTCCTTCTTGGTATCTAATTGGTATGTTCACATACAGCAATTTCCCATCCCCATTTGAATCTCCAGATCTCCCTGAGCTAAAAATCATGCTCTCAGCAACAAGATGACATTCTAACACCCTCACCACCATCACCACCATCACCACCACACTGTGAAACGCCTGGGCAATCAATGTCAGTGTCAACCTAAGTTTCCGTATTCTGTTTAAAACAAGCCGATAGCCTTTGGTAAGTTAGCTAAACCTAAAAATTATGGTCAGGGCCATAATTACATTCATATTCCCTACTATTGTGGTAAGTCAAAAATGCACTTCTAGAACTCTGGTCTATAAAACACTTCATGTGAAGAAAAATGGTGTCAGAGTCAGTGGATTTAGTTTAAAAAGGGACTCAGAGATAAATCTGGTCAACTCACAAGGCTACCAAAGCAGAGTACATACGTATACCACAGGCAGACTGCTAAGATATTAAACTTCTAAAATATCTCTATAAAAAGAGTGTTTGATTAAAAAACTAAAATTAAAAAAAAAAAAAAAAAAAGAGTGTTTCATTGAAGGAACCCAAAAATGTTTCTAATCCTAAAATGGCAATTTCAAAAACAAAGACTGAATCTACCCACTTAACCCTTCAGGAAGGATTTAGTGAGTCCCCAAACATTTGGGCTTTGCATCAACCCAGGAACCCAGGGGCATTCATTTTAATATACATATAAGTGACACACAGGAGTCCAGTAAAAATTATATAAATAAACCCAGCACTTGGAGTGGGCTTATAACCCTGAGAGCCAAGCAGAACAGAGAGGATGAAAACAACACTGAAGTTACAGTACCTTTTTTTCTACTTTCTGGTATTTCAAAAATGTAAACCCAACCCTAAAAACATCTCACAAACCTTAAAAACCTTTCTGAAAGAACAAGTCTTTAAATTTCAAAGTCTCACACCAAGCTTTTGGAACACACCTCATTATTGAAACTTAGGGCCTTCTTTCCAAACTTCAATTTGTTTTTACTCAAAAATTGCAATTGGGGGAAAAAAAATTGCAACTGGTTTTGAAGAGGGCTCCAATGCCCTGAGCCCAGCATGGAGCCAGGGTCACAGAGGTTCTTCTTCCCGAGCAGCATCTTTTAACTTCATTTCTCTTTTAGATCACTGCTCCTCAGCTCTACGCCCTCTGCACCCCCCCAACACTACCTACTCTCTTCCCTATTCCTGTCTTTTCCCCCAATGTTATTTTATTCTACCACACGAGAAGAGACTAGCATTATCTTTGATTGAAAACTGTTTATTAATTTGCCTGTCAAACATTCTATAGAGCTGTTCACATCTTACTACAGAAACCTCCTGGGTATATATTGACAGCTCAGCAAGTATTTACACAAAGCTCTGAAACATTTTTTGGTTCCTTCAGAGAGGAAGAAGCTGCTGCGTCAAGCAGAGAATTATCAAACACCTTTCCTACTACCTTTTCCCCTTTTATAAAGGGAACCTTCCTTCCAGCACACCTTTAATATGCCGAAATTACACTTCTAAACTACTAAGCCAGGAGGAGGGGGGAAAAAAAGAAATTCAGGTGTGCTAAAGAGAAAGAACAGCATTTCTAGGACCACTTGCAAACCACACCACACAGTTTCAAAAACCAGGGGTGTGAGGAAAGGCAATATACCTATGAAATTGACCCTGAGACTCTTAGCTTTTCCTGTTCTAGTCTCAGGAACTTTTTGCTCCTCTCTCAGCAAAATTTATAGGGCAAGTTCAGGCACTCAGATTACAACCAACTGCCCAAACCAGACCTAGACCTGCTCAAACACCAGAAAGTATGGAGAGCTTAATGCCACCTCTCCCATCTTCCTATCCTCCCCCCCAAAGAAGCAGTGTTAATGTTGAATTTATCAATGTCCACTCCCCATCCCTAATATACCTCCAAAATTCCCTCTTGGTAAATTTTGAAGAAACTATTTTTCATGTCTTCCTTTAATGAAGTCTGCCTAATTTTTCAATTACTATTTAGTGTTTATAAACCCCTAGCCAGGTGGAATGACTCATGACAGTCTGGTAGGACTTTTTCTGTAAAGGGCCACAGACCACCACTGCACCTCGCTGTTCAGAGCTTGTTTCTATAAAATCCTCAGGAGAAAACAGCCTTGAGTTTCTTAAGTCCAGGGTGAGAGGGATAGTCTCAAGACCCCTACTTATAAATGTACAGAAAGATGCTACCCTCATGAGTTAAATATGGAAGCACAGACAGATGTGTAGCATCACAGAGGGAGAAGGTCATGTAGTTCCCAACTTCACTTTACTGATGAAGGGGGGGGGGGGGACAGAAGGCAAATAATTTGCCCGTCACACAGCTTAATCTAGAACTATGTGTGGAATCAAAGCCTCCTTTTCCTCCAGAGTACTGTGCTCTTTACTCCTTACCACTGTGCCGTAGACAACTTGATTTGTATCAATAATGATAATGACCAATCTAAACAAGGTAAAACCCACAGATAAAAGCCAGGAATCAGGACTCCATTTCAGAGATGGGGGTGTCATCTCAGGTCACCGGCAGGAGAAAACTTTTCGGTGCCAATATATTTTGAATACCATATTTTAATCATACTTGCATGCTTCAGTTGCTTCTAGTACTTGGGGATTTGAAGCCAATCAATACATCCTTTGTGGGTGGGGGTAGGGCAGAATGAGAAGGGACCCAGACCATTACTTCGGTTAGTCTATTTCTACATTTAAAAAAAATTTCACTGCCTCTTTGCAAAAGACCTACTGTAGACATCACACCTTACAAGAGTCAATCCAACATATAAATGTTTAATGCAATCCAAGACATCTTGTTACAGCAGGTGCCACTTTTCGTGGTGACTCTGTCATAGACAAAGGAACCTTTATAAAGTTCTTGCAGGGCCCAATACAAAGAAGCCACCCTCAGTCCTATGCTTTCTCTTCTCTCACTGCCACTCCAACTTCCATCACCCCCAGTTCTCTCATGGGCAGTACAGAAACATGAAGCCCCACAATGAAGTGCCATCTCAGTGTGGTTTTCCTGGTCCCTCCTATTTGAGAGAGCTCCAAGAGTCCTGTATTTCCGCCAGACCAGAGTGTCTGCCAGTAGGCATTCCCATAACAAGCCCAGAATTCCTGCATTTGTTTCCTAGTAGTTTATCATTTGATATTTCCATAGCTAGCAGGAACAGCCAAATGTCCACAATCAAAACCAGCTTAATTGTGGACTACATACTCTATTTCACTTTTCTATTGTACTTTAATGAGCTAGTACTACTGTCAAGGTACTAGAACTATAAGCATACCAAATAAAAAGCTTTACATCAGGGTTAAGCATATAGGTGACCGAAAGTATTTCATCAGTAGCAGGATTCAACAGCTTAAAGAAAACGTATTTAAAGAAAAGGATAAAATTGTCTGCTGGGATCTTCCCAGCTCCTGTGAAAAAGACATAGTCACAATATACACATTTAGCTAATTTTTACTTTAAAAAGGCAGAACTAAATGAAAACATTACCACTTTAACTATGTTAATCAAGTCTCTGCAAAATAATCTGTAACCTAAGACTGAGTTAGGGAAAGGAGACAGAGCCAGACCCTATTATTTAAGAATACTTAAGCATAGGGCACCATAGTCTGACAAGAGCTTTATCCTTTTAAGTAGCAAAGAGGAATTCAGAACAAAATCCACCTATAACCCTCCTCTAGACTACACAGCTGAACTGAAGTAGCCCACAAAACTGGAATTTTCACTGTCTTCCACACTGAACTGAAATCAAACAGGAATCCACAGTGTATGAAGTGCCATGTTGAGTGATGTTAAAAAGGAATTAGAAAATTCACCCAAAGGCAGCACAGACAAGCTTCCAAACAAGGACTATATCTATTTTCCTACCTTTTTACCCAGCACAGATCATAGCACAAAGAAAGTGTTCAAATATTTGTTTAATGACTAAAAACAGAAATTACTATATGGCAAAACTTGGTTTTATCCAAAGAAACAAACAAAACACGTATTTGCCAAACCAGCAGAATTCAAATTAACTTTTGCTTTTAAATAACTCTTGACTTATCCCAAATTATTTCCTCTAATAGTTTAAGGTACATTTCTCACCATCCCCCACAAAAAAAAGGAATGAGGGGAAAAAAGTGTAGATTATAGAATGACCCAAAAACAAGAGGATGTTCTGTTTACTAAAGCAAAATACTTATCCTCCAGACACTAGAAATCCAACTGAAAATTCCCCAATTTCTGGCCCAGATGTACAACATCATGGAAGATATGGAGTCAAGGCACAGAGCTCTAAACCTGCCACCTAACACAACTATTCTCAAAATTCCCAACTCAAAAGAAAGGGCAGAAAAGCAGTTCTAGATGGGAGGGAATACAGCTAATTAGGCTATCTAAGTGAACAAAATCTCATACCACAAAGGTACAACTGGGTACTGCTGGGAGGGGGAAGATATGAAGGGAGCTTTTATTCTTCGCTTAAAAGATATATGACTCCACAAAATACCCAGTATTTCTGCCCAAAGTATTGGAAACAGACACAACAAAGAGGGAGGAAGAGCAAAATAAAATGCTTTAAAAAGTACCTAAAAGTTGTAACTTCTAAAAAATATGAAATATCATTGTAAATTACTTTTATTATCTTGAAAGATAGGAAAATACCTTAAAATGCAAAGAAAAAAACTGGCCAATCTCTATTTAAAGCTCTAAAGTGATATATAATGAAATAGAAAACTGGCCTTTTTGATATTCCAAGAACAAGTGATAAATTTCACCAAATCACCTGTTAGGATAAAGTCCCTCTCAAGATCATGAAAGATGTGTCACCTTCCCTTTAAATTAAGCAGCTTGCCCAAAGTTCAATTAACAAAAGAAAAGTGTTAACAAGATTCAACATGTAAACAAAGAATGAGGCCAGCCTTTCTTAAAACAGAACACTTGAACCTAATATGAAATTCTCTTAAAAAGCTTGCAGTCCCCCCTCCAGAAAAGTTTTCTCCTATTCCTCTCATAAATACCCCACATTTGCCACACAAGAAAAAGCCCAGTAAGATCATTTCAATTCTGCAAAGTGAACAGGGTCAAAATTACTCAAGACAAATGCATCTTCAGAGCCATCAAAGAAGTCATTTATACCATCAGGAAAGTCACAAAACCAAAACAAACAGCAAACCCATTGTACAGAAAAACCCAGCTACTGTTCTAACAACACAGAATCTATTTCAGGCTGCATAAAACGTAACAAAAAAATAAATAAATCCAAGGTACAAGCAAAATGCCACTGCCTCTTTTGTTTCGGACACAATGTAACAAGGGCAGCCTGTCTGGGGCTCTGCTCCTGCTGATACAGTATTACTGCTTAAACCTCCCTCCTCAAGGTCACAGCCAATTTCAGCTCTAGAATAAAAGGCAGATAGTGGCAGCGATGGTTTGGGTTATCACTGGCAGAAAAGCAGAGTGTAAAAGTTTATGAGCTCATCAGGATTGTTGTACCATTACATCAGAGGCAATTATAAATGGCCAAGAGCAGGAGATGGGGAGCCAATCAGATCACAGATAGGATGTCAACCTAAGACCAACTGTCTCCTGGCTTTGACAGAAGGATTTTACCTCCATAATTCAAATCCCAAACCAAAGCAATCTGCACTTACTACTCCAATCACTCAGCTGTTTACCAGCACTTCCAGGGAGAAGCCCAGGCCACTGGGCCCACGGAGACTAAGACAGGAGATGGCCCAGGCTACTCTGGGTGAGCCGCAGCCGGCTTCTAGCTGTCCCCAAGCAAGCCCCTGCCCTCCCTTGAGGTCCCCCAAGCCCGAGGGGCCCCTCCTTGAAAGCACGGATGGGGGACAGCCTGGAGGAAGGCGTAGGGGGTCAGAGAGAAACGGCAGGTGAGCAAAGAACTGTACATTCAACTCCCGAGCTCCTAGCACTGCCTACACCCCTAACCTAAGCCCCCAGCACTCTCTCACCTCGGACCAGGCCCTTCCCCGCACATTCTGCCTCGCACCCCCTTGAAGACCCCTGGAGTTCGAAGGGACCAGAGGAGAAGAAGAAGGGGAGCAGACACATCAGGGAAAGCCCCACACAAAGGCTGAAGGAGGGAAGGAAAGGAAGGGAGACAGGCAGCCATTTTAAGAGAGAAGAGCCAGACAATGGCAGCTCCCCAGCAGTGGGAGCCCCGGACTGGGGGTAACCCACGGCTGTGGCCCGGTCCCCGCAGCCGCCACCCACCCGACGGACCCCGCTCGCCCCAGCCCCCTCCCCATTCAGCTGTGTACCTGCGGGGTCCGGGCGAGCGGCTGCCCCCCGCCGCCGCTGCTCCCGGGGCTCATGGGCGCGTGGTGGCTCCTTTGTTGGGCCCCTCCCGAGGCGGCTGCCGCCGCCGCCGCCGCAGCAGCAGCAGCCCCCCAGCACTGCGAGGCCATGTCCGCCGGGCCCTTGCCTGCGCCCCCGTCCTGGGGCCCGCCGCCGTAGTCGCCCCCAGGGTAGCCCTGGTAGCCCCGGGCCGAGCTGGGCGACGTCAGCAGTTGGTTGAGGGTGGGGGTGGCGGTGGGCTGGGGGGTTCCCCCGCCGGCCGCTGAGGAGCCGCCTCCCCCCATGGCCCCGAAGCGCTGCTGAACGAAGGACGAAGACGACGAGGAGGCGGAGGCGCTGGAGGAGGGAGGCGGCTTGGAGCCGGCGGCTGCCGCCGCGCCGGAGCCCGGAGTGCCACCTCTCGGGGAGCTCAGCGCGTAGGCCTGGGGGGGCGGGGGGTAGGCGCTGCGGTTGGGGTAGTAGGAGTTGTACTGGTGGTTGGGGAAGCCATGGTCGTGCGAGTTCTGCTGGGGCCCCGCGTAGGGCTCCAGGCCCCCGCCGCCGCCACCGCTCTGCAGCGCTGCCAGGGCAGGGCTTTGTTGTCCGCCATGTTGTTGGTGGAAGACGGCGGCCGCCGCGGCGGCGACGGCAGACGGGCTCCGGCCGTAGGGTTGCCCGAAGCCGTAGGCTGGGGGTGGCAAGGCGGCCGCGGCTGAGTGAGGAGGCGCCCCCACCCCATCGCTGCTGCCGCCGCCACCGCCGCCGGGCGGCTCCGTGAGGTTATTGTTCAGGGCGGGCCTAGGGCCCGCGTTCCCATTCGAGTTCTTCAGGTCCGGCTCCACGCCGGGCCCGCCGCCGCCGGCTCCGCCGCCACCCCCATTGCTCTCGGCCCCGTCCTGCAGCTCCTTTCCCAGCGGCTGCGGCGGCCCCACGGCGGGGCCCTCGCTTTCCTGCCCGGCGGCTGCCTTCATTTCCCCGCGCTCGGCCGCTGCCGCCGCCGCCTCGCCCCCCGCCTCCTCCCGCTGCTGCTGCTCCGCTTTCTTCAGCTCCGAGGGCGGCGGCGGCGGGTTGCCCAGGCTGCTGGCGGCGGCGGGGGCGACCTGCGCGGCCATGATCCCCGCTGTCTCGTTCGCGGAGAGACCCGGCCCTGTCTTCGTCGTTTTCCCCCCTCCCACCCCGCCCCGGGGCCGAGTCCCCCGGGTTGCCCTCCCCACCCGCCCGGGCGGGCCTCGCGGGGCTCCGCTGCTGAGCTGCTCTCGCTCGCTCGCTCCTCTCCCCCCCGCCCCGCCGGCTCAGGCTCCGGGCTGGCGGCGGCGGAGGAGGAGGAGGCGGCGGCGGCTGAGGCGCCGGCGGCTCAGCTGCTCCCGGCTCTGTAGGCTCGGGACCCGGCTCTCCCGGCTCATTCCCCCCAAGCCCTTGCCTGGGAATGAGGGGGGCGGTGGAGGCTCCGCTCCCCAGGGCCTGGCCCCGCTGTGACTCTCCGCTTTCTGCTGCCGGAGAAAGGAGGAGGGAGGGAGGGAGGGAGGGAGGCGAAGGGGAGGGGGCGGGGAGGGAGCGGGGGGAGGGGGACCCGGGACGGGCGGGTTGGAGGGCGCGCGGCTGCAGCCCGGGCGCCGGGAGGCAGAGTCGGAGTGCGGGCCGGGCGCCCTGCCTCCCCTCCCTGGCCGCGATGCGGGCCGGGGCTGCTGCGCGGCAGCGGGCGGGCGAGCGAGCTGGCGGGCGGCCGGACTCAGCGGCTAGAGCGCCCCACTCTCCTCCGAGTCCCCCTCACTCCGACACGAGGCTCAGCACTGCCATTTTACCCAGCGCCGTCGCGGCCGCCTGGCAAACCCGGAACGGAGCCCGGAGCGGGCGCAGGCCGTGGAACGGACTCGCTCTCTTCCCCTCACAAAGAAGGAGGGGAGAGAACCTGCCGCAGCGGCGGCAGGCCCTGTGCCGCTTTCGCTCGGCAGCCCCGACTCCGAAAGCTTCGGGGAAAACCCGGCCCGGAGCTCGTGCCTCTCGGAGCCTGCGTCGCCTTCCTCCCGGCTTTCCTATCTGGGTCGGTCCCCTCCAGGCCACACCGAGGGAAGCGGACGACGTGAACTTTACTCGCGGCTGCAGAATTGGCCTGAGCCCGAGACCGCGGCCGCCTCGGCCCAGGCCTGACCCCCTGGCAGCGGGCCTCGGTCTCTTGGCTGCTACTTAGCACCTCTACAGCACTTTTCTTCTTCAAAGCCTTTTACAAACCCACTCTAAAGACCCAGCGGAGAGATAGGGGGGCGGGGACAACTTACTTTTACCCCCTTTGCTAGCCGAATGGAATGACAGATCATTGTTCAGACTTTCCGGTTTCCCTCTCCTCTGCCCTCAATAGCGGATCCTCACAAAGCTCTGGGGGCATGAGGTCAGATTATCCCCATTTTACAGAATTGAAAGACAGAGAGGGGAGGGGACTGCCCAATCACTTAAAGTTAGAGGGCAGAGGTGGGTGACTTAAAGCTATCCCTGTCTAGTTAGCCTTAAAAAAAGATGTGGTCAAGTTGTGTCATATACAACAATGGAATCAATAGCAGAATGGTTTTGAGATTAAAACTGGTCATTTCAACACTGATTTAAATGGTCACTGAAGGCTTCTAGCAGGATAATCCAAGCCCCATCATTGCACTTAAGAGAATTTAGCCCATAGTGACCAATAGCCCCAGTCTCCAAAGACAGTACTTAATGTAAACAGACCATAGGAGAGGCTCCAAGGACTGGAAGAACCACTGCAAAAGAGGAATAACCAGAGGGAAATAATTCTCTTTTTAAAAGGAGAAAGGGGGCAGTCTAACAGATCACTTAGAAAATGATGCAACCCCAATTTTTTTTTCTACCCTCCATTGAAAAGATTCTTTAAAGTTTTACTATTTATTACATTCTCAGAGATGCAGATTGAGCTGGAGGCCTATATAAAAAAATTCCAGCTCTATAGGCCCCACCAAATCCCAGAGCAGCCTTTTTTCCTCCTCAGGCCTACTTGGAATGCTCTTGACATGACAGTCTACAAAAGCCAGAGGGGATTCCAGCTCCTCACCAGGCCCAAGGCTACCTTGGGAGAAAGAAGTCCAGGCCTTGTAGTTATTAAACACCAGGGCCTCTTCTCCCCTCAGATTTTATAAATGGAGACTTCTTGGCCACAGAACACTATATTAGAACTTCCAAATTCTGCAGGCCCCTGGAGTTCGGGCTGTGTCACTGGTCACTGTGAATAATTATAAAAACCTGAACTCATTCCTACCCCCAAGAAAATTTAAAAGCATTTTACACATTAAAAGGCAAAACCTTCCTCTTAGCTAGGAGTGGTGCCCCCTCCCCCCCCCCCCCCCAAGTCAAGAATCAAACCGGCCTGCCAGGACCTGACTGACTGGAACAGGCCAGTGTCCTCTTTTCACTCACATTCAGTCCTCCGGGGCAACAACTCTCCTGGTGCATTAGGTCCTAGAAACCAAATTATAGGCTGCCTCATAAATGGTGCTTGGCTATTTAATCAACCGCCTTTGAGCTGGCAAACAGTTGAGTCCTGCACACAAATGAGGAATTTTTTACATGCAATTACCCTGCCATTTTCCTCAGAGCTGAAGTGTAATGGGAAACTTGTAGTCCATTGAAAACTGTAAACCAGAATGGATTTGTCTCCAGAGGAAGCCCTCATCCCCTTTCTTCAATGGCTGTGAAATTCTGCAAGTGCGAAAATCTCTTTCCTACCCGTGGGCAAGTTGTTTAGAAAACAGCTACCATTTTTATCTAGTAATAAGGTAAAGTGCACAAAAATCTATTCACCCTGGTTGGAAGAGGTAGTGTGGGATTTCCCCTTTCCCACTATTTTTTTTTTAATCCCAAAATCTTTAGCGTCTTCCTCCACCCCTCCCCTTAGAGCCCCACACCACTATTAGAGGGACTGCCAAGTTGAAGGGAACTTTCTTAGAAATTGGCCCACCAGCTTTCCCTAGGGGCAATGGCAGCGGGAAAAGGGGGAGGGGCGGAGCTGGGCACGTGGCTGGCCGGAGCTGCAAGCCCGGGTAAGGGGCTGTGGGTCTTCCCCTTCGTTGGAGTTTTCTCCCCCACGGCCCCTGCCTTTTAACCCCACACCCAGGCAGCTCAGGAATCCCGGCGCAGACTAAAGAACTAGGACTAGGACAGCTCGTACCCTCACGAAAGCGCCTCTGCCACCAACAGCCTGATGGCAAATATGGACTGAATCGTTGACATGGAAACCGGACTAAAGTCTCGCTTGCTCCCTCACAAGAGAGTTCTTATCACCATCCCCGACCACAGAGCATTTGGCAAACGTGGACTGGATTTCCGGCCTGGAGGATCAGACGGAATTTCTGCGCACAGCTTTAACTCCCGAGGCTGCCGCCAAAGGGGGTGGGGGGGCAGGGCTGCTAGGACCAACCGACTGAAATTGACAGAGGGTGTGCTCTCATTTTATCCCTCTGCACAGTGTGCAAGAATTGGGTCTGAGAACAAGGGAACAACCTATTAAAATCCACGCAGTCAACTGAAAAATGTGGAATTGAGGCCTGGAGAGTTTGTCAAGAGAGGGAAACTTTTGCAGGGAAACCAGCCCTTCCTCTCGCTCATGTTTTCCTAAGTGTCAGAAATACAAAACTCAACAACAAAAATGATCGGGTTTCGTTCCTTCCTTTCCCACTCTGTTTGGGGGAAGAAGTTTTAAGTACTGGGATCCAGTAAGGATTTGCCTCGGTTCAGAACTGAGGCCTGAGAATCGGTGGAACGTCGGGTTGTGGCCCCCACATATGTCCCCTCCGCAGGAAAGCAGCAGACACCCAGCGGAGCTTTCTCCAGTGCGAACCGGAGCTGCGAGTTTGAGCAAAAGGGCAACTATGTCAGTTGACGGAAGCCAGAGGCCGAGTTCAAAGCCTGGCGTGGATTTCCGCCTGGAGCAATCTGTTTCTTAAAGTTTGCAACTCCGTGTTCAGAAAGAGCCCCAGCGGAGGCTTGGGAGCAGTGTTAAAGTCTAGCACTACCATCTGACAGCGAGCTGAAAAACTTTGGGCTGCATATTAAGCGAGGAAAGTGGATTGAAGCGGAGAGTCTAGGCAATTTATTATATTACCGGCTCCCAGACGGAAGCTGTAAGATACGAACTGGATTACCACGAAGAAAAATGGAATGGAGTCTGAATGCAGCTCCACGGCTCCTCGTGGTAAAAGTGTGCTTGCCCAGCTCCTAAAACTCCCCAAAGAGCAATAACAGAGGCATCAGGTATAGTGAGTACTCAACAACCACTTGTCTAGATAGTGTTTCCTCCACTCATCACAAGTTTTGAACAATTTGAAGGAATTTACATTTCAGAATAAGAAGCAAACTTTGAGAAATGTTAATTTCTGAATAAGACTTTTTTTTTTCTACAAGAAAAGTAGCTCGGCAAAAATACCCTTAGACATTTAAGTCAGCTTGCTTTTTTTGTATCAATATAAAGTAAGAATTACCCTCACCATTACCTCCCCGAAAAACTAAAATCAAAAATTAAAAATAAAGGTCCAGGCTGGTCTGCTTTGTGGTGACTTTCAAATAAAACACAACAGAGGCAATTTAACACGAGGAAAAAGGTACCAACTCTTTTATACTCTAATTTGTATATTTTCCTTATCTATCAACTTATCTACCAATCTCATTGGTGAGCTTGCTGACAAAGTAAAACTATTAATATTTTAAAGCCAAACAAACCTGGAATGGAGTTTTATAAAACCAATGAGTAGATCAGAAATTTGAACATTTCTGCTGAGCCTCATTGAAGATTGATTTCCACAAACTGATCCAAAAATAATATATGAAAGCCTACTTGCAAAAAAGCTTGAAAGCCAATCCCCATCAGAAGAGAAACTTAACAGTTTTGTATTTTGTAGTTATTACACTGGGCTGTTTTTTTGTTTGTTTGTTTTTGTATTTTTCCAGTTAGAAGTGGGGAGGCAGTCATACAGACTCCCACATGGATGAGACTGGGATCTACCTGGCATGCCCACCAGGGAGCAATGCTTTGCCTATCTGGAGCATTGCTTCTTTGCCGCAGAAGCCATTCTAGCGCCTGAGGCAGAGGCCATGGAGCCAGCCTCAGCGCCCAGGCCAACTTTGCTCCAATGGAGCCTTGGCTGCGGGAGGGGAAGAGAGTGATAGAGAGGGAAGAGTAGAGAAGCAAATGGGTGCTTCTCCCTGTGTGCCCTGACCAGGGATTGAACCTGGGCCGACACTCTCCCGCTGAGCCAACGGGCCAGGGCGTATACTGGGCTGTTTTTAGACTTGAAGAGCTAAGCACCAACGATATTACCCAGGAAAAATAAAGCCACTAATCTTTTTTTATTATTATTACAGGGACAGAGAGAGAGTCAGAGAGAAGGATAGATAAGGACAGACAGACAGAACGAAGAGAGATGAGAAGCATCAATCATAAGTTGGTTTTTTTTTCATTGCGACACCTTAGTTGTTCATTGACCGCTCTCTCACATGTGCCTTGACCGTGGGCCTTCAGCAGACTGAGTAACCCTTTGCTCTAGCCAACAACCCTGGGTCCAAGCTGGTGAGCTTTTTGCTCAAGCCAAATGAGCCCACGCTCAAGCTGGTGACCTCGGGGTCTTAAACCTGGGTCCTTCCGCATCCCAATCCAACACTCCATCCACTGCGCCATTACCTGGTCAGGCAAAGCCACCAATCTTAATATTGAAGGCTATTGCTCAGGAACAGAAAAAGTCTATTATCTTTGGCTTCCCATATTAAACCAATGTAGGCTGTTTTTGTTCTGCTGTATTCTTTAAAATCAATCTAGAAATTTTTCACAAAGGTAAAATGTAAGGAAAATTTCTGAAAGTTGAGGGTAGAGAAGAAAATCAGAGGAAAATCAAATATTCTAAGTGGGCATTTCTCTCAACCCTGATTGCATAAAGCTCTTACTGACATTTTACTGAGGTAGAAAAAAATCTGCCTGACCTCTGGTAGCACAGTGGATGGAGCATCAAGCTAGAATGCTGGGGTTGCAGGTTCAAAATCCTGGGCTTGCCCTGTCTAGGCACATAGGAAAAGCAACTACTCAAGTTGATGCTTCCTGCTCCTCCTCCCCTTCTCTCTCTTTTTACTTTGTCCTCTAAAATCAATGAATAAAATCTTAAAAAGAAGAAGGAGGAGGAGGAGGAGGAGGGAAAATAAAGACTCAGAGTGGGTAAGTTTCTCACAACAACTCTGGAATGGATCTGGAATGGAATCTTTTGCTCCAACACAAGTTCTGTAGAAGAGAATTGGAAAGAGAAGGAAAAAGAGTATGAGCACTGACAAAATGGAAGGAGGCATCCTGTGAAACAGGATGGGGGGCTAAAACAGCAATGTACTGCCTGCTCACTGCAAACACCTCGAGAGAACAGGCCAGCATCATCATCCTCGGCTTTTTATGCAAGAATCAGAAAATCCAAAGAAACATATTAGGCATAGGACAGGAAGTGAATGGCCCCTAAGAGAAAGCATTCTGACTGGCTTTAATAGAGTTTAAACCTATCTATCCCTACAGAAGATAACTTCTTCCAAAGATAAAAGAGAATTGAAACAAAAGGAAAAGTAAGCTGTGGGATATTGTTGTAGTAGTGGTATGAAATGCAGAACTTATCAATGACACCAAAGGAAAACTGCCAGGAAAAATTACAGTGGGTTCTGGCACTTTTACAAATTATCACTTTCTGCCCTGATATTTAACAACATTGAAACTGAATTCAGAAGCCACCAGAGGGGCTGTTAGATGGGGACAAGCAGCTTGGTCCTCATTGGCCAACCCCTCCAAAGAGACTACTGCAGGCCTATGAACAAGTATGTTGTTGTTCCAGTCTTTCTGTGAAGGAAAAGAACAGGAGACAAAGGAGAAATAACCCAATATATTTCATTGAGCCTATCCAATAGGCCTTTTGAAAATAGTGCTGGATCCTGGCCAGTTGGCTAAATGGATAAAACGTCCACCTGAATGCCAGAGGTTGTGAGTTGGACTCCCAGTCAGGGTGCATAAGAGAAGCAATCAACAAGTACACAACTAAACAGAACAACTAAGTGAAACAATGAGTTGATGCTTCTCTCTCTCTCTCTCTCCCTCCTTCCCCCTCCCCCTTTCTCTCTCTCTTCTTTTCTCTCTCCCCCTTCCTCTCTCTCTCTCAAATCAATGAAAAATTAAAAAAAAACAAAACAAAAACATAGTGCTGCCTGTCCAGGCAGTGGTGCCGTGGATAGAGCTTCAGACTGGGATGCAGAGGACCCAGGTTCGAGCCCTGAAGTCGCCGGTTTGATCATGGGCTCGCTAGCTTGAGTGCCAGGTCACTGGCTTGAGCGTGGAATCATAGACATGACCTCATAGTCGCTGGCTTAAGCCCAAAGGTCGCTGGCTTAAAGCCCATGGTCTCTGGCTTGAGCAAGGGGTCACTTGCTCTGCTGTAGCCCCCAGTCAAGACACATATGAGAAAGCAATCAATGAACAACTAAGGTGCCACAACAAAAAGTGATGCTTATCATCGCTCTCCCTTCCTGCCTGTCTGTCCCTATCTGCACCTCTCTGTCTCTATCTCTCTCACTAAAAACAAAAGAAAAAGAAAAATAGTGCTGAAACATACACACATACATTCTTCTCCTCCATGATGTGTTTTCATTAATAGAGCCCATCCACAAACTACACTCAAACAAAAGCGTACATAAGGCCATACAACATTAGGCACTATTTTTGCCCCAAACACCAAGATCAAGATATAGAGTTCACATTTTTTCATTTGAAGTCCCCTTTGACCTAAGAATAAAGTCCAAGAGCTCATTTAAGTATTTTTTCCAAATCAATCACAGCTACCTAAAAATATGGACACTCCAGCAAAAGGTGGAGTTTATGGCTGATGTTGTGCTTCCCTTTAAGCCCAGCTAAAGTTGAAGGTCCAGAGTGTTCTAGAAAAGGATTCTAGTTGATTCTACACCTACTCTGTTTATGTATGAAATACTAGCAGCCAATGTTTCTAAGATGGAATCGTAGGAGAGTTCAGGTATTATATGGCTTTCACAAAGAAGGTATCCTCTAGGAAGAAGCTTAGACATAGGGAGGTCACAACCTGAGTGACTACTGGAGATTTTCAGTAATTCATCATTAGCACAATTTATAACTCATTATGTAGAAGTTAGGAACTTAACCAAATACTGCAGACCAAGGATACACAGTCTCTATCTTAAATACTGACCTTTCATGATAAAGCATCCTCATCCTATGCACCTACCCTTCTTCAGCAATCCTTGAGTTGCATGTGCTGTTCTGACTCAATTTTCACCAAAATGGATCTTCTACCGAGGTTGAAAAATCTTGTATGTTATTCTTTCAACTAGAAATTAATAGTATGACTGTTGCTAATAATAATATAATTCCAAAGCCATATTTATAAACATTATTAAGTACTTTGTTCCTTGCTTTAATTATCTCCCAGAATACTCATTAATGCTATCCTTGGCAGTAGACATTTCTAAAGTCCCACAATAAAATTCACAGGAGAGCCCTGCACTAGCAATAGCACTAGAATTAAATGCAATAGAAAACATGAGCAGTCATGCTAAGCCATAACCATTCAATGACATTTCCTTTTCACTGCTTGTGAGTGATTCATATCCTTAGTGATCTGCTAATTGAAGATGAATTAATTTAGTAAGTTCTTCACCATTGCACACACTATGCTATCTGACCTAGTCTGTCCCTTGCCTATACCACACACCTGCACACGCATTCACAGATGCCTCTGACATCATGTTTGGTGTGTAATGCCAAAATATGAGAAATATTTAACAGGAATAACAGGAGAATAATTAATTATATAATTAAGAGAGACAGGAAGGAGATAAGAGAGATAGAGGAACATCAATCTACCCTTGATTATGCCCTGACCAGGGATCGAACTGGCAACCTCTGCATTTCAGGATGCCGCTCTAACCAATTGAATTATCTGGGCAAGGGAAGGAGAAACATTTTTGAAACAACTAAAACTATAAAGGGGCTCTGGATAATAAGGGACAATTGTCTTCTTTTTCTTTTTCTTAACATAAGCATTTATCCTTTAAAAAAAAAAAATATATATATATATATATATATATATTTTTTTTTTTTTTTTTTTTTTTTTTTTTTTGTATTTTTCTGAAGCTGGAAATGGGGAGAGACAGTCAGACAGACTCCCGCATGCACCGGACCGGGATCCACCCGGCACGCCCACCAGGGGCGATGCTCTGCCCCTCCCGGGTGTCGCTCTGCCGCGACCAGAGCCACTCTAGCGCCTGGGGCAGAGGCCAAGGAGCCATCCCCAGCGCCCAGGCCATCTTTTGCTCCAATGGAGCCTCAGCTGCGGGAGGGGAAGAGAGAGACAGAGAGGAAGGGGGGGGGGAAGCAGATGGGCGCTTCTCCCATGTGCCCTGGCCGGGAATCGAACCCAGGTCCCCCGCACGCCAGGCCAACGCTCTACCGCTGAGCCAACCGGCCAGGACCCTTTAAAATATTTTTAAAGATTTTATTTATTGACTTTAGAGAGAGGAGAGAGAGAGAGAAAGAAAGGGTGTATGGGGAGGAGCAGGATGTATCAACTTGTAGTAGTTGCTTCTCCTATGTGCCTTGACTGGGCAAGTCCAGGGTTTCAAACCAGTGACCTCAGCATTCCAGGTCAATGCTTTATCTACTGTGCCACCACAGGTCAGGCTTTCTTTTTCTTTTATTTATTTTTAATTGAGTTTATTGGGGTAACAATAAAATTATATCAATTTTAGGGATACAATTCTATAATACATCATCTGTATATTATATTGTGTGTTCACCACCCAAAGTCAAGTTTCTTTCCATCACCATTTATCCCCCTTTACCTCTCTCCACCCCTTTTTCCCTCTGTGTTTTCTATTTTATTTGAGATTTTTACTTTTATACTTCAACCTAGAACAACAGACACACATGTGTGTATGTACATATATATATATATTTTTTTTTTACAGAGACAGAGAGAGAGTCAGAGAGAGGGATAGACAGGGACAGACAGACAGGAATGGAGAGATGAGAAGCATCAATCATCAGTTTTTCGTTGCAACACTTTAGTTGTTCATTGATTGCATTAAAAGCTATCTCAACATTTGAGGTAAGTATCCAGACTTTCATTGTAAGTCAAAATTCCAAGTGTGTATATTCATTTACAAACTGTAATGATCAAGATTTCAAATAGACTCACAGAACCTAGTCATATGGACTAGAATGCTCAGAAGCATCAGAGCTGAGGTTCCCTATGAGTCAAATAACTATTTTTTCATTATAATGCTTTGAATGAGTCTAGAGTTTTTCTTTTTTCTTTTTCTTTTTCTTTCTTTTTTTTTTTTTTTTTGTGGCAGAGACAGGAAGAGTCAGAGAGAGGGACAGTTAGGGACAGATAGACAGGAAGGGAGAGATGAGAAACATCAGTTGCAGCTCCTTTGTTGTTCATTGATTGATTTCTCACATGTGCCTTGACCGAGGGGCTATAGCAGACCAAGTGACCCCTTGCTCAAGCCAGCGATCTTGGGCTCAAGCTAGTGAGCCTTGCTCAAACCAGATAAGCCCATGCTCAAGCTGGTGACCTCGGGGTCTTGAACCTGGGTCCTCCGTATCCCAGTCCAACGCTCTATCCACTGCGCCACTGCCTGGTCAGGCTAGAGTTTTTCTTTTCTTTTCTTTTTTAAATAAGAAGAGGGGAGATAGAGAGACAGACTCTCACATGTGCCCTGACCAGGATCTACTTGGCAACCCCTGTCTGGGGTGATGTTCGAATCAACCGAGCTATTCTCAGAGACTGCGGCTGACACTGGAACCAATTGAGCCACTGGCTGCGCTAGGAAAGAGAAAGAAAAGGGGGAGAAGGAGGAGAAGAAAAGCAGATGGTCTCTTGACTGGGGATCGAACCTGGATGTTCGTACTCTGGGCTGACGCTCTATCCACTGAGCCAACTGGCCAGGGCTGAATTTTTCACTTTTTTTTTTGTATTTTTTGTATTTTTCTGAAGCTGGAAATGGGGAGAGACAGTCAGACAGACTCCCGCATGCGCCCGACCGGGATCCACCCGGCACGCCCACTAGGGGCGATGCTCTGCCCCTCCGGGGCATCGCTCTGCTGCCACCAGAGCCACTCTAGCGCCTGGGGCAGAGGCCAAGGAGCCATCCCCAGCACCCGGGCCATCTTTGCTCCAATGGAGCCTCAGCTGCGGGAGGGGAAGAGAGAGACAGAGAGGAAGGAGGGGGTGGGGGTGGAGAAGCAAATGGGCGCTTCTTCCATGTGCCCTGGCCGGGAATTGAACCCGGGTCCCCCGCATGCCAGGCCAACGCTCTACCGCTGAGCCAACCGGCCAGGGCCAATTTTTCACTTTTTGATTTTGGATGTCAATTCTCTCATTCAGTTTACTATAAATGGGAGGTCCTCTGACAACCTGCTATGATGTTCAACACTATATATACATTACCTTGGTACCTACCAAAAAGTACATTATAGGATGATGTCTACCTAAGAGGAAAGGCATACTTCCCAAATAGATAAGTCTTTTTCATTCAAAATTTATAAGTTCCTGGCACTCAGGTCAAGATCCCTTATTTTCCAAGGAGGCTGAACAAAGAGAAAAGAAAAACAAGAAAAATTTTAAGAAGGGCAATTCCGCCTGACCAGGTGGTGGCACAGTGGATAGAGCATCGGACTGGGATGCAGAAGGACCCAGGTTCGAGACCCCGAGGTCGCCAGCTTGAGCGCGGGCTCATCTGGCTTGAGCAAAAAGCTCACCAGCTTGGACCCAAGGTCGCTGGCTCCAGCAAGGGGTTACTCGGTCTGCTGAAGGCCCGCGGTCAAGGCACATATGAGAAAGCAATCAATGAACAACTAAGAAGTTGCAACACGCAATGAAAAACTAATGATTGATGCTTCTCATCTCTCTCAGTTCCTGTCTATCTCTGCCTCTGTAAAAAAAAAAAAAAAAGAATGGCAATTCCCATTCTATGGGACGTCAAAGAGATTTTGGTTCCCTGGCTGGATAGCTTGGTTGGCTAGAGCATCATTTCAATAGGCAAAGGTTGTGGGTTCAATCTCTGGCCAGGGTATATATAGGAATAGCTTGATGTTTCTGTCTGTCTCTCTATCTCCTTTTCTCTCTCTCTCAAATTAATAAATAAATTGAAAAAAAAAGGAGTTTTTGGTGAGTACAAAGAAAATAATGGATGTTAAAAGATCACTGGCCCAATTATCTCTGTTTTTGTTTTTTGTTTATGTGTTGTGCTTTTTCACTGGTCCATTTATCAAAGGTATTATTATTAATATTACTAATGCTGTTACATTCAGTTATGTTTTAGTCATTATTTTTCTGCCTAGAGGAGAAGAGAACTAAAATAACTTCTCTACTCTTGTGCCTCCCTCTTCTCTCTCTTTTTCTTTTCTTTTTCTTTTGTCTCAGTACCACATAGGCTCTCACATTGGGTAATATATACTTGGAATAATGGTACAAAAATGCTTACAAGGTACAGTTTATCCCACAATGGCTGCTCTCAAAGCTCATGCAGCTTGGTATAACAGTGCTCATGCCGGGGATTCCTGCATCAATTGGAACCTAGTGCTCCTAAAGCAGCTACATGGAGTTATGAGATACTTGTTCTACCTATCTGGCTGACTCTGCGGTTAGAATGGTCTTTGGTCTTTGTAACAAGAGAAACAACTGTCCACCAAAATGAATGGCTAAGATGTATAACATCAAATAATGACCTTAATTGGACAGACGAGAAAGGAAAGAAGAAGCCTGACTTAGAATCCATTTAATTGCAACTCTCCCTCAAAATTGTGGTGCTAGATGAGGAAACAGAATACAGCCTTCTAGCCTTTTGACCCTTGCTACTGAAGATGAGAATTTGAGCACTTTTTTTAATTTTTCAAAAAGTTTATTGTTGTTAGACGGAGGAGGAGGGAGGGGAAGGAAGAGAGGGAGAGAAGCATCGACTTATTGTTTCACTTATGTATTTATTGGTTGATTCTTGTATGTGCCCTGACCAGGGATCAAACCTGCAACTTTGGCATATTGGAACAATGCTCTAATTAACTAAGCTACCTGGTCAAGGTGAGAATTTGAGCTTTAGATCAGCGTTTAGGGAGTTTCAAAATTAGTGACCTGGAAAGTTCCTGGGCCAGCAGCTATCACTTCCTCACTCCATGAACCTGTGGCTGTCCCTTTCAGGGGGCTGGTGCTTCCACTTTAGCTTTTTTGAGCACCTCATGCAGCAGTGACACAGAGCAGAACTGTTAACGGAAGAAATCCTAAATATTCAAAGCTGCAGTGAACAGGCAGCATCTCTTGTTTTCTTTTTCCAATTGAAAATTTGTATTCAACAAAATTCTCTAAAAACAGATTTTTAAAAAACGGCATCTCCAAAACCAGTTTTCTATTATAGTATTTATAAAAGTTGGAATGATGTTTACCTTAAACTCTAAACATTTACCACTTGACAGCACTTAACTCTTCTATAATTTAAAAAACAAATAGAGCCCTGGCTACATAGCTTGGTTGGAGCATTGTCCTGCAATGCAGAGGTGGTGGGTTCAATTCTTGCTTAGCACACAGACAGAAACTGATTGTTTCTCTCTCCCTCTCTCCCACTTCCTCTCTCTGAAATAAATTATAAAAATAAAAGAATAAAACACAGATAGAGAAGAAAAAATGTGAAGTCTTCATACTGCTTAGGCCTTCATATAACTAATGCTGAGTACACAGTGATAGAAATATGTTGGCAAGAGGTTAAATCAGGGGTCGGGAACCTTTTTGGCTGAGAGAGCCATGAACGCCACATATTTTAAAATGTAATTCCGTGAGAGCCATACAACATGTTTAACACTAAATACAAGTAAATGCGTGCATTTTATGTAAGACCAACACTTTTAAAGTACAATAAGTCTCTGAATTCTTTTTAATAAGGTTGTTATGCTATTGCTAACCAATGATGAATAAAGTACTTCTTACCATTAATGCGACTTCTGGTGCTGCATGGTTTTGCTGATGGCTTTGTAGTCTGGTTGATACATGGTGAGGTTAAGCTTATGCAGGCGTTGAGACTTCCATCCGTTAAACATGATTGTAGGTTGGTCTTAATGTTCTTTAGATGTGAGAAAGACTGCTCACATGCATACGTAAAGCCAAACATTGTCATACAGCAATACTCACACACTGTAGTGTGTGGTATGTGACAGGAAGCGTGTTCCAAGCTTTGACAATCAGCTGGTCCGTGGGTTGAAGTTTTTTCATTTCTCCCCACTTGTGTTTGCTTGCCAACTCTGCTTGCTGTCGTGCAAGTCTTTCCAAATCTTCACTCAGTGACTTGAACTTATTCACCCACATGTCTGAGGCCTCAGGTCAGCAGCTTGTAGCTCAAAATCTCTGACGGAGACACCGGGGATGTAACTCAGTTTGGCGCTGTCCACTGCACACTCGTGTGAATGGGTGATGAACTTAAAAACACGAGTGCGCTCATAAAATTCTCCAAAGCGTGCTTTGAATGACTGCAGGAGATTAGATGTAAAACCTGCTAGATGCTGGAGATCGAGATGTTGAGCAGGGTCACTTGCTGTGCATACATCTTTAAACTCCCCCAGTTTTTCAAAATGTAGTAAACGACCTAATTCAATGTTGGTGATGTAGAGTTCCAGCTTGTTTTCAAATGCAAACACTGCTTGTTGAAGGGATAAGACTGTATTTCCAATGCCTTGCATTTTCACACTGAGCTGGTTCAGATGTTCAGTCATGTCCACAAGATAGTAGAACTTCAGGAGCCACTCAGTGTTAGCTAACTCAGAATGCTCGACGTTTTTCATTTCAAGAAAAGTCCGGATTTCACTCAGAGAAGCCGCGAAACAGCTGAGCGCCTTCCCTCTTGACAACCAACGCACATTGTTGTGCAGAAACAGACCAGGATAATTATTCCCAACTTCATCCAGCAGTGTTTTAAACTGGCGATCATTTAAAGCTCAGGTAATAATAAAGTTGACCACTGGAATGACCAGCGACATCACCTCACCAAGCTGCTCACCACACATCTGAGCACAAAGTGCCTCCTGATATAGGATGCAGTGAAAACGTAGGATGGGTCTCTTTTCATGTTCACTAAGAAGCACTACAAATCCTCTGTTTTTCCTCACCATGCATGGAGCACCATTGGTACACACTGAAATAAATTTATCCATCAGTAGATTTTTTTTTCTTTAGTGAACTCAGTGAAAGACTTGAATAAATCCTCCCCTCTTGTTGTCTCTTTCATAGGCAAAACAGCAAGACTTTCCTCATGTAGTGTATCACCGACAGCATACCTTGCAATCACACTGAACTGGGATAAATGGCTTACGTCTGTTGACTCATCCAAAGCGAGAGAAAAGAATGGTGCTGCATTTATGTCCTTCACTTGTATTGCCTCAATTTGATTCGCCATCATGATGGTACGATTGTGAACAGTTCTTGCCGACAGAGGCATGTCTTTTATTCGTTTGATTATCTTGTCTTTATCCAAAAAGTCGTCAAAGAGTTCATTGGCGACATCAAGCATGAATGTTTTGGCATACTCCCCATCTGTGAATGGCTTTCCGTTTCTCACAATTGCTAAAGCACCAGCAAAGCTAGCCGAATTCCAGTCACCTTGTTGGGTCCAAACACGGAGTTGCTGCTGACTAGCTTGCACTTTACACAGTAGCTCTTGACATGCTTTCTTCCTGCTGTCCCCCGCTGGATATTTTGATGCAAATGTAGTATGGCATGTGTCAAAGTGCCGCTTTATATTTGACCGTTTCATCAATGCAATTTTATCATTGCATATTAGACACACTGCAGAACCTGCTCTCTCCACAAAGGCAAATTCCTCTGACCATTCCTTCTGAAAAGTATGATACTCCTTATCTTTTTTTCTTTTAGCCATCTCCTTCATCAAAAGGTTTCTGCAATTAGCTAGCTGACTACTTGATTAAAAGGAGGGAATTTTACTTCCTGACCTCACAACGACCCGTGAACATTACACACCAATAAAAATTTGGTGTTGTCCCGGAGGACAGCTATGATTAGCTCCAGCCACCTGCAACCATGAACATGAGTGGTAGGAAATGAATGGATTGTAATACATGAGAATGTTTTATATTTTTAACGTTATTATATATTTTTAATTAAAGATTTGTCTGCGAGCCAGATGCAGCCATCAAAAGAGCCACATCTGGCTCGCAAGCCATAGGTTCCCGACCCCTGGGTTAAATGTATAAAAGTGTAACAAAAAAAATGAATTACTTAACAAAAAGGAAGAAACAAATTTTGTTAACACTGCACACCCCAAACTTGTCAGTGACAATTAGTATTTGCCACATTTTCTTCCAGAAACCAGGAAAACCAAGGAGATAAAGTCAATGTAAAAGTAGAAAGAATATAAAAACAAAAGGAGCCTGACTGGTGATGGACCAGTGGATAGAGTGTCCACCTGGAATGTCCAAGGTCACTGGCTTGAGCAAGGGGTCACTGGCTCAGCTTGAGCCCCCCCCCAGTCAAGTCACCTATGAGAAACAATCAATGAATAACTAAAGTGAAGCAACTACAAGTTGATGCTTCTCATCTCTCTCCTCTCTCTCTCTCTCTCTCAAAAAAAAAGGGGGGGAGATACAAACACATTGGGCAGCCTCTTGTATCTCTTTAACATTCAGAGAATAGCCTAAGTATGATACAACAGGGGAACAAGGCACCTGGTGCTCATTTATTGCTGCAGTCCATGGACCCCCAGGTCATAGCGCCTCCAGAAGGAAGAGGCAGCAGTCCTCACTCCAGCCCAGGCTGTGTGCTTGTGATGTCATGTAGTTTGCAGCAGGAATCCCTCTTCCATGGAGAGCTATTGAGGAGCAACTCCGTTCTAATACAGGGTGTTCCAAATTGCCTAACTCTGTAGGCTTCCCAGAGGGCCAGGCATTAAGAGAACTTGCCTTCTGTACTGGTAAAGGAAAAGGAAAACAGAAGAGGTTCTAAAACAAAATTAAGTAACTCAGTATGAAAAACTTCTTAATAAAAATAAAAATCATTTTAGCCTTGCACTTCAGAATCAGGGAAACCAAAATTTCTTATTGAATATCTTGAACTTTTACTTTGAATCCCTTAATAGCAGAACCAGTCCTCCCCCCTCAAAAGCACACACTTACATATTTAAAAAGTATATTTCATATAGATTTTACCAGAGCAGAGCTCTAAACAACAATGCCTTCTTCAAATGGATGAAGAAAAATAATTTTAGGGAAGCATCTCCCATACAACCAAAATTTCAAAATTTAAATGAAAATATGGTGTGATGTAGACATGAAAAAGAAAGTGGGCTAGATCCTCCTATCACACAGATTTGATGACAATAATAGTTCTCTCATGAGTGAGTATTATTATGTGTGTGCCATGTAGTCTCTAGTACTCACAAAAATCCGCTATTTAAAAAAAATTTTTTTTTTTTTTTGTATTTTTCTGAAGCTGGAAAAGGGGAGAGACAGTCAGACAGACTCCCGCATGCGCCCGACTGGGATCCACCGGGCACGCCCACCAGGGGGCGATGCTCTGCCCATCCGGGGTGTCGCTTTGTCGCGACCAGAGCCACTCTAGCGCCTGGGGCAGAGGCCAAGGAGCCATCCCCAGCGCCCAGGCCATCCTTGCTCCAATGGAGCCTCGCTGCGGGAGGGGAAGAGAGAGACAGAGAGGAAGGAGAGGGGGAGGGGTGGAGAAGCAGGTGGGCGCTTCTCCTGTGTGCCCTGGCTAGTAATTGAACCCGGGACTCCCGCACGCCAGGCCGACGCTCTACCACTGAGCCAACCGGCCAGGGCCACGCTGAGTATTATTATGTCCATCTCATAAGTAGAGAAACTGACGCTCAGATAGATTAAGTAATCCAAGGCCATGACACTGATAAATGGTAGATCCAGGATTCAAACCTAGCTCCCTTACAAAAATTCCAAATCTTGAGCTTTTCAATAAAATGGATAATTCTATAATGTTAGTAATGTAGTATTTCAAGATACCAGTATTAACTGTTGTTGGATGCATCATATATATATTATGCCACTAGCAAGTATGATTGGTATTTTAACTTCAGTAAAGCACTGATACAATACTGATCTCAAAGAAAAAATATAATTTCATTGTGTCTCTTAAAGCCTGTCTAGTCAAAGTGTGATTTCAGGACTAGCAGCTTCAGGATCATCTAGGAGCTTCTTAGAAATGCACAATCTCAGGCATTTTTACTAACAGCTTTATTAAGATACAGTTACAATTCAAGGGTTTTTAGCTTATTCAGAATTGTGTGACTATCACCACAGTCAATTTTAGAACATCCCATCACCCCCAAAGGAAACCACATACCCTTTGCAGTCACCCCTTATTCTCCCTAGCCCCAAACCCTAGGCAACCACTAATCTACTTTCTGTCTCTATAGATAGGCCTATCCTAGACATTTCATATAATGGAGCGGTACAATATATGGTCTTTTGTGATGGCTTCTTTCACTTACTGCATTTCAAGATTCATCTATATTGTTCATCAATTCATCTTCAGCCTTCCTTATAATAGGCTAGTATTCTTTCAACAGATATGTGGGTGCTAGGCAATGTGACCCTATCACCCACTGCTTTTTGTGGGGCTCCTGAGTGCTACCACTTCCCTAGGAGAAGACTTTCTACTCCCATTACTAACTACCCTAATATGGACTTCTTTAACAGAGTTCCTTTTTTCCATGTTCTCCCTGGGACTTAGCAGCTTAAGTACAGCTGGCCCTTGGCCAAGTTTCTCTCCACAACACCTGCCGGCACTATCAGTGCTGCCACCTTATGCCCATTTCCTGAAGTAGTGGACACTGGGACAGGCACTGTCTTCCTCCCTAAGAGCCCCACTCTCTGCTGTTTCCACAGCAATCAAGGTTGTGACTCATGACAGTGTGACCAGGAGAAGTCGAGGGTGTGCTGTGTGGGAACGCATGCCTGGCACTTTCAAACAACCAAGAGGCAGAGAAAGAAGTGCAAATGCACTTGGTGCTAAAGGGGCACATGATTTTGTAATCTCTCTTGCTGAGTCTCTTGAATGTTTCTTCGGCTCCCATTTCTCTTCCTCTCCTCAGTTCACTTTCATTTCCCTATGTTATTCTTCACAGAATAAGGAACCTAAACATCTCTCTCCCTGTTCATTTCTACCTGGATTCTTTGCTCTTGCCCCTTCCACTAGCACAACAGTTGTGTGTTTAGATATTTGAGCATGCTAAGTTACTTCTATAAAAAAAAGAGAGTCAGTCTAAACATTCTGCCTTACTGAACAGCAAAACATGGAAATACTTTTCTGTTCTCCAAAATCAAGATGTCTTCTTCAATAAATGAAGCTTTCCAAAGCCAAATTTTTCTTGTCTTTTCTTTTTTAGTTTTAAAAAAATTAATTTTAATGGGATGACACTGATAAATCAGGGTACATATGTTCAGAGAAAACATCTCCAGGCTATTTTGATATTTGATTATGTTGCGCACCCCTCACTCAAAGTCAAATTGTCTTCTGTCACCTTCTATCTGGGTTTCTTTGTGTCCCTCCCCTCTCTCATCCCCCTCCCTCACCTTCCTCCCCCAGTAACCATCACACTCTTGTCCATGTCTCTGAGTCTCATTTTTATGTCCCATATATGTATGGAATCATATAGTTCTTAGTTTTTTCTGATTTACTTATTTCGCTCAGTATAATGTTATCAAGGTCCATCCATGTTGTTGTAAATGATCTGATGTCATCATTTCTTATGGCTGAGTAGTATTCCATAGTATATATGTACCAAAGCTTTTTAATCCACTCGTCCACTGACGAACACTTGGGCTTTTCCAGATCTTCACTATTGTGAACATTGCTGCCATAAACATGGGGGTGCATTTCTTCTTTTGGAACAGTGCTATGGTGTTTGGCCCCTTAACATTTCCTGCAGCATTGGTTTTGTTGTAATGAATTCCTTGAGGTTTTTTTTTGTCTGGGAAGCTTTTTAATTCTCTTTCAATTTTAAATGATAGCCTTGCTGGATAAAATAGTCTTGGTTGTAGGTTCTTGTTCTGCATTACTTTGAATATTTCTTGCCATTCCTTTCTGGCCTAAAGTGTTTCTGTTGAGATGTCGGAAGTCATCCTTATGGGGGCTCCTTTGTAGGTGATAGTCTTTTTTTCTCTAGCAGCTTTTAATGTTTTCTCTTTATCACTTAGCTTTGGTATTTTAATTATGATGTATCTTGGCGTAGATTTCTTTGGGTTTCTCTTTAGAGGAGTTCTCTGTGCTTCTTGAACTTGTGAGAGTTTTTCCTGCATTAATTTTGGGAAGTTTTCAGCTATTATATGATTGAACAAAGTCTCTATCCCTTGTTCTTTCTCTTCTTCTTCAGGAACCCCTATGATGATGCGGATGTTATTTCTCTTCATGTTGTCACAGATCCTCTTAGAGTTGCCTCAGACTTTTTGAGTCTCTTTTCTTTTTTCTGCTCTGCTTCCATGTCTTCGTTCAACTTGTCCTCCAACTCGCTGCTGATTCGCTCCTCAGCTTCACCCATCCTGTTTTTAATTCCTTCCATTGTGGTCTTCATTTCTGATATTGTATTTGTCATCTCCGACTGATTCTTTTTTTTTTTTTTTTTTGTATTTTTCTGAAGCTGGAAATGGGGAGAGACAGTCAGACAGACTCCCGCATGCGCCCGACCGGGATCCACCCGGCATGCCCACCAGGGGCGATGCTCTGCCCCTCCGGGGCGTCGCTCTGCCGCGACCAGAGCCACTCTAGCACCTGGGGCAGAGGCCAAGGAGCCATCCCCAGCGCCCGGGCCATCTTTGCTCCAATGGAGCCTTGGCTGCGGGAGGGGAAGAGAGAGACAGAGAGGAAGGGAGGGGGGGTGGAGAAGCAAATGGGCGCTTCTCCTATGTGCCCTGGCCAGGAATGGAAGCCGGGTCCCCTGCACGCCAGGCCGACGCTCTACCGCTGAGCCAACCAGCCAGGACCTGATTCTTTTTTAATATTTCAATGTCCTTTTTTATACTTGCTATTTCTTTATTTAGGTGTTCGCAGTGACCATCCATTGTTGTTCTAAGATCCCTAAGCATCCTAACAATCATTATTTTAATCTCTGCATCTGGAAGTTTGGTTATTTCCATATCACTCAGTTCATTTCCTGGAGGTTTCTCTTGTGGTTTCATTTGGATTGCACTTCTCTGTCTTCTCATTATGCCTGTGTGTTTGGGTGTATTGTTTGCAGAGCTGGTTGAGTCTAAGCTTGGTGTTGTCTGCCTCCAATTTTCAGTTGTGTTATTTTTAGGTCTTCTTGGGTTGGCATCAGCTGTTATTTCCAAATTTTTCTTATGAGACATAAATTATTGATCTCTACCAACAACTAGCATATAACAAAAGCACTTTCCCTAGATGTTTATGCCTAGATTTGGGGCCTTGTCTGAGTTCATTTTGGGGCCTATGGTTCCATTACAGATCCTTGTATACTACCTTGTATTTTCTTAGTAGTCCACATATTCCTCCAAGTCATACCCTTATACCTGGGAGAGGCTTTCCAAATCAAGGTTTCAGGCCCTGGTCTGATAGCTCATTTGGTTAGAGCATCCTCCTAAAACATGAAGGTTATCAGTTTGATCTCTGGTCAGGGCACAAACAGGAATGGATCAATGTTCTTGTCTGTCTCTCTGTCTCTCTCTCTCTGTTCCTTTTATCTCTCTAAAATCAATAAATAAAATTTAAAAAATGGTTGGAAAGTCTATATATTTTTATTTATTTATTTATTCATTTTTCTGAAGCTGGAAATGGGGAGGCAGTCAGACAGACTCCCACATGCGCCCGACCGGGATCCACCCGGCATGCCTACCAGGGGGGCGATGCTTTGCCCCTCTGGGGCATTGCTCTGATGCGTCCAGAGCCATTCTAGCACCTGAGGCAGAGGCCAAGGATCCATCCCCAGTGCCCGGGCCATCTTTGCTCCAATGGAGCCTCGCTGTGGGAGGGGAAGAGAGAGACAGAGAGGAAGGAGAGGGGGAGGGGTGGAGAAGCAGATGGGTGCCTCTCCTGTGTGCCCTGGCTGGGAATCAAACCTGGGACTCCTGCACACCAGGCCGATGCCCTACCGCTGAGCCAACTGGCCAGGGCCTGGAAAGTCAATACTTTAAAAAAAATTAAGGTTTCAGGTACCTCAAGCTCTCACTGCTACTCAACCATATTCATTCAAACAATGTTTAGATAGTACTGCATGCCAGCCCTGTGCTGTACACTAGGCAAACAGGTTCCAGCTTTCACAAGGTTTTGTTCTGGGAGGGGTGGGAGTATGGGTGCGGATGGGAAGAATATATAATAGTAGACTGCTACCCTAATAGATCTGTCATGTGGTTGGCTAATTCCCTCAGCGTGTCTTGAGTCTTGCTCTTCCTGAGTGAGGCAGACAAGAAAGGAAGAAAAAGCAGATGGACTCATGCAGTCCTGCCTGGTAGCCTTGCAGATCTTTCTGCTTTCAGCTTTCAGCCCTTGAAACTCCCTGAGAACCATAGAGGTATCACAAAGGCTGAGAACCATAGCATTAATGGACTTTGTGACATCATTGAATTCTTAATCAATAGCTTATATGCCTTGGTCAGTTAGCTCAGTTGGTTTGTGCACTGATCCCATATGCCAAGCTTGTGGGTTCAATCCCAGATCAAGGCACATACAAAAGTCAAGCAATGAATGCATAGGTGAATGGAACAACAAATTGATGTTTCTCTTTCTATTCCTTTCTAAAATCAACAAAAATAAATAATAAAAATTTTAAAATAAATGATAAAAACAAAAACAATAGCTTATATGTATTAGGCATTGCTTAGAAATTGTTCTTATATATTATCTTTGTTAATTAAATAGTTTCATATTATTCAGCAGTATAAATAATTTACATTGTGAGTTTGTATGATCATCTTTTAAGCGTTGGGAACTCAAAGCAAGGTGTTATATAACTTTCCTATTTTCTTCTCTTTTTGTCTTTCACAGAGCTGGGCATACCAAGGGGAGCTTGTTAAAGTTTTACAGTTAGTCAGCTTGTAGAAGAATACATTATTAATTCTCTTTTGCTTGGGGGTCAAAGCAACCAACCAGATCTAAAGACACATTTGGAAGACCTGTTGATGTAAACAGGTTTGTATATATTTACTCTGACTTTACTATTACAATCTAGAAATCTTCATCTTTTTACCCTCCTTCTGGTACCCAGACCTAGAAACTCTTTACAGGAAAATAAAATAAATTTTACTTATTTAGCACCTTTGGAAAATATGAAAAGTCTGATTTAATTTTTTAAATAATAATTGATATAATTTCTAATTATCTCAATTGAAATTATTTTTAATAATTGAAACTACAGGCCTGACCTGTGGTGGCGCAGTGGGATAAAGCATCAACCTGGAACACTGAGGTTGCCAGTTCAAAACCTTGGGCTTGCCTGGTCAAGGCATATATGGGAGTTGATGCTTCCTGCTCCTCCCCCTTCTCTCTCTCTCTCTCACACACACTCCTCTCTCTCTAAAAATCAATAAATAAATAAAATAATTGAAACTACAAATTTTATTTATTTATTTATTTTGTAGCAGAGACAAAATCAGAAAGAGGGACAGATAGGAACAGACAGACAGGAAGGGAGAGAGATGAGAATCATCAATTCTTCATTGCAGTTCCTTAGTTGCTCATTGATTGATTTTTCATATGTGTCTTGACCTGGGGGCTACAGCAGAGCAAGTGACCCCTTGCTCAAGCCAGAGACCTAGGGCTCAAGCTGGTGAGCCTTGCTCAAACCAGATGAGCCCACGCTCAAGCTGGCAACCTCGGGGTCTTGAACCTAGGTCTTCCACATCCCAGTCCGACGCTTTATCCACTATGCCACTGCCTGGTCAGGCAAAACTACAAAAATTTTTTAAAAATACAAAAGGTTGAAATAAGATATTTTAAGTAAAGTAGTAAAATTTTCTTTCTGGGTTTTTCCCCCCTTTTTTATTAAGCTATTAGATAATACCTCTTTTTACTTCCTGGGTGCCTGGTTTTGGCAGTTCTCTTCCTAATCTGTGTCCTAGGAAACCAGATAAATAAGTTTATTAGCATTGTGTGTAAAGTAAGAGTAAATAGGTTTGGAATATGAGCATCTTTCCTGGAAGTGAGTAGCACTGGTTTTTCAAAAGAAGTTTTATATCCCTTTTCTCTTGCTTCAATATTCTTAATTCCCCTACAGTTGCTCTGGATTGTTGGATAAATTACTTTCTGTAGAAAACGAGGGTACTTTTCTGCTAACACAACTCAACAAGATATGATTTTCTCTATCAAAAGTTCTCCTTTGTTTCTAAACTATTCTTTTTAATTTCTCCTGATTTCAAATCATTAGTCCTTAAGATATGGGCATAAAGAAAAGCTAAATAATTTAGAAACCTGCCTGACCTGTGGTGGCACAGTGGATAAAGTGTCGACCTGGAAATGCTGAGGTTGCCGGTTCGAAACCCTGGGCTTGCCTAGTCAAGGCACATATGGGAGTTGATGCTTCCTGCTCCTCCCTCCCCCTTCTCTCTCTGTCTCTCTCTGCTCTCTCTCTTCCTCTCTGTCTCTCTCTCTCCATTTCTCTCTCCTCTCTCTAAAAAAATAAATAAATAAAATTTAAAAAATAATAATAATAATTTAGAAACCTGGTAAGATTTAAAGATCTTCTATAGATTACAGGGAGCTTTTCAAATCCTTTTTTTTCCTGATAGAAAAAAGGCTCAAGTTGTACTCTTAAGTTAAAGTCAATGTATTCAATTTTTAAAATGTAAAAGCTACCATTTAAAACTGAGTGTCCGTTATATGCAAGATATACATATTTTCTTTCCTATACTTCAAACAATGCTGCGAAGTATGCACAGCAACCCTACTTTATATTTGTGGGAAACTGAAGCTAATAGACATTAAGTGACTTAACCAGGATCAAAGGAATAATAAGTATAAGAGCTGAGATTCAAATTCAACCCTGAATCAAAAATCTTCATTCTCTTTTTAAAATAAAAAACAGAAATTTATTTTTCAAATAATAGTCTGGAAGATTTCAGAGAGCAGACAACTCTCTTCCACCTGGTCAGTCAAGGACTTGGGTTTTTCTCACATCAAAGCTCAGTCTAAGACACATCCAGCATGCTCTGGAGCAGCAGTGGCTAGACAAGGGATTCTTCAAGTGCCTGTGTGTTATACAAAAGGAGGAATAGGGGATCTGGGAGACCCTGGATGAAGAAGAAGGGTTAAAAAGTGGGAGTACCCATCTCTTTACCCACCTCCTTCTGGTACCCAGACCTAGAAAGCTACTCTCGAAGTCTGTTTGCTTTTTATTATATCCAGTTGCCTTCCTTATACTATTGCTGAGAGGTAACAAGAGGTTATTTATCATGTATTCTGGTAATGTGGTCAACTTGACCATGGACCTATTGGTAATAAATGCTAACCAATCAGTTGTGTTTGTAATCAACAATTATTATTAAGTATAAAGTAAAAGTGGTTCTTTTCAGCTGCCAGAATCATCCCCTGAGGGAGAGAGTTTGAGAGTGACTTGAACTAGCTAGCCCAGACTGGCCAAGTTTAAAGGCCAGGGTTGGGTTCCATAAAAGCAGATCTAAAGCTACCTAATGAAAGCTAAATGACCATCAGAGATATGAACAGCTCCCTCCAGAGTGCAAAGGCAAATATTAAATTGATAGAATATAGAGTTAAGACTTTGGTGAGGCCTGACCAGGCAGTGGCGCAGTGAATAGAGCATCAGATTGGGATGCGAAGGACCCAGGTTCGAGACTCCGAGGTCGCCAGCTTGAGCACAGGCTCATCTGGTGTGAGCAAAGCTCACCAGCTTGGACCCAAGGTCACTGGCTTGAGCGAGGGGTTACTTGGTCTGATGAAGGCCAACGGTCAAGGCACATATAAGAAAGCAATCAATGGACAACTAAGGTGTCGCAACGCTCAACGAAAAACTAATGATTGACGCTTCTCATCTATCTGTTCCTATCTGTCTGTCCCTGTCTATCCCCCTCTTTGACTCTCTGTCTCTGTGAAAAAAATAAAAAAAAATAAAAAATAAAGCAATCAATGAACCACTAAGGTGTCGCAATGAAAAACTAATGATTGATGCTTCTCATCTCTCTCCCTTCCTGTCTGTCTGTCCCTATCTATCCCTTTCTCTGACTCTCGCTCTGTCTCTATTAAAAAAAAAAAAAAGACTTTGGTGAGAACAAGTAGAGGGTACTTCAATAAGAAAAAGGTCTCACCTGACTAAGTGGTGGCACGGTGGATAGAGCATCAACCTGGGACACTGAGGACCCAGGTTTGAAACCTCCAAGGTTGCCAGCTTGAATGTGAACTCATCTAGCTTGAACATGAGATCATAGACATGACCCTTAGCCCAAAGGTTGCTGGCTTGAAACCAAAGGTCACTGGCTTAAACCCAAGGTCTCTGGCTTGAGCAAGGGGTCTCTGGCTCAGGTCCCCTAGTCAAGGCACGTATGGGAAAGCAATCAATGAACAACCAAAGTGCCGCAACTATGAGTTGATGTTTCTCATTTCTCCCTTCCTGTCTGGCTGTCCTTCTCTCTCTCTCTTGCTAAAAAAAAGAAAAAATTAAAAGTCTCATGTCATGATAAAGGCCATATATGATAAACCATCAGCTAACATCATATTATTTTTTTTTAAAATAAATTTTTATTGATGTTAATGGGATGACATTAATAATTTAGGGTACATATATTCAAAGAAAACATGTCTAGGTTATTTTGTCATTAAATTATGTTGCATACCCCTCACCCAGAGTCAGATTGTCCTCCGTCATCCTCTGTCTAGTTTTCTCTGTGCCCCTCCCCCTCCCCCTAACTCTCCCTCCCTCCCTCCTGCGTCCTCCCTCCCCCCACCCCTGGTAACCACCACTCTCTTGTCCATGTCTCTTAGTCTCGTTTTTATGTTCCACCAATGTACGGAATCATGTAGTTCTTGTTTTTTTCTGATTTACTTATTTCACTCCGTATAATGTTATCAAGATCCCACCATTTTGCTGTAAATGATCTGATGTCATCATTTCTTATGGCTGAGTAGTATTCCATAGTGTATATGTGCCACATCTTCTTTATCCAGTCTTCTATTGAAGGGCTTTTTGGTTGTTTCCATGTCTTGGCCACTGTGAACAGTGCTGCAATGAACATGGGGCTACATGTGTCTTTACGTATCAATGATTCTGAGGTTTTGGGGTATATACCCAGTAGAGGGATTGCTGGGTCATAAGGTAGTTCTATTTGCAGTTTTTTGAGGAACCACCATACTTTCCTCCATAATGGTTGTACTACTTTACAGTCCCACCAACAGTGAATGAGGGTTCCTTTTTCTCCACAGCCTCTCCAACATTTGCTATTGCCCGTCTTGTTGATAATAGCTAATCTAACAGGGGTGAGGTGGTATCTCATTGTAGTTTTGATTTGCATTTCTCTAATAACTAATGAAGCTGAGCATCTTTTCATATATCTGTTGGCCATTTGTATTTCTTCCTGGGAGAAGTGTCTGTTCATGTCTTCTTCCCATTTTTTTATTGGATTGTTTGTTTGTTTGTTGTTGAGTTTTATGAGTTCTTTGTAAATTTTGGATATTAGGCCCTTATCTGAGCTATTGTTTGAAAATATCATTTCCCATTTAGTTGGCTGTCTGTTTATTTTGATATCAGTTTCTCTTGCTGAGCAAAAACTTTTTATTCTGATGTAGTCCCATTCATTTATCTTTGCCTTCACTTCTCTTGCCATTGGAGTCAAGTTCATAAAATGTTCTTTAAAACCCAGGTCCATGAGTTGAGTACCTATGTCTTCTTCTATGTACTTTATTGTTTCAGATCTTATATTTAGGTCTTTGATCCATTTTGAATTAATTTTAGTACACGGGGACAGGCTGTAGTCGAGTTTCATTCTTTTGCATGTGGCTTTCCAGTTTTCCCAACACCATTTGTTGAAGAGGCTTTCTTTTCTCCATTTTGTGTTGTTGGCTCCCTTATCAAAGATTATTTGACCATATATATGTGGTTTTATTTATGGGCTTTCTATTCTGTTCCATTGGTCTGAGTGTCTATTTTTCTGCCAATACCATACAGTTTTGATTATTGTGGCTCTATAATATAGTTTAAAGTCAGGTATTGTAATGCCCCCAGCTTCATTCTTTTTCCTTAGGATTGCTTTAGCTATTCGGGGTTTTTTATAGTTCCATATAAATCTTATGATTTTTTGTTCCATTTCTTTAAAAAATGTCATAGGAATTTTGATGGGAATTGCATTACATTTATATATTGCTTTGGGTAATATGGCCATTTTAATTATATTTATTCTTCCTATCCAAGAACAAGGAATATTTTTCCATCTCATTGTGTCTTTTTCTATTTCTCTTAGCAATGCCTTGTAGTTTTCATTATATAGGTCCTTTACATTCTTTGTTATGTTTATTCCTAGGTATTTTATTTTTTTTGTTGCAATCGTGAAGGGGATTATTTTTTTGAGTTCGTTTTCTAATATTTCATGCTAACATCATATTAAATGGCACAAAACTGAAGGCTTTCCCCCTTAAATCAGGAACAAGACAGGGTTGTCCACTCCCTCCACTCTTATTTAATGTGGTACTAGAGGTTCTAGCCAGAGCAATCAGACAAGACAAAGAAATAAAAGGCATCAATATCAGAAAAGAAGAAGTAAAGGTGTCACTTTTTGCAGATGATATGATCCTATACATCAAAAACCCCAAAGAATCCACAAAAAGACTACTAGAAACAATAAACCAATACAGTAAGGTCGCAGGATACAAAATTAACATACAGAAGTCCATAGCCTTTCTATATGCCAACAATGAAACATTTGAGAATGAACTAAAAAAAATAATCCCCTTCACAATTGCAACAACAACAACAAAAATACCTAGGAATAAACATCACAAAGAATGTAAAGGACTTATATAATGAAAACTACAAACCATTGTTAAGGGAAATTGAAAAAGATATAATAAGATGGAAGAATATTTCTTGTTCTTGGTTAGAAAGAATGAATATAATCAAGATGGCCATATTACCCAAAGCAATATACAAATTTAATGCAATTCCCATCAAAATTCCAATGACATTTTTTAAAGAAATGGAGCAAAAAATCATCATATTTATAATGGAACTATAAAAATCCCCGAATAGCCAAAGCAATCCTAAAGAAAAAGAATGAAGCTGGGGGCATTACAATACCTGACTTCAAACTATATTATAGGGCCACGACAATCAAAACAGCATGGTATTGGCAGAAAAATAGACACTCAGACCAATGGAACAGAATAGAAAGCCCATAAATAAAACCACATATATATAGTCAAATAATTTTTGATAAAGGGGCCAACAACACACAATGGAGAAAAGAAAGCCTCTTCAACAAATGGTGCTGGGAAAACTGGAAAGCCACATGCAAAAGAATGAAACTGGACTACAGTTTGTCCCCTTGTACTAAAATTAACTCAAAATGGATCAAAGATCTAAACATAAGACCTGAAACAATAAAGTACATAGAAGAAGACATAGGTACTAAAAGCATGGACCTGGGTTTTAAAGAGCATTTTATGAATTTGACTCCAAAGGCAAGAGAAGTGAAGGCAAAAATCAATGAATGGGACTACATCAGACTAAGAAGTTTTTGCTCAGCAAGAGAAACTGATAACAAAATAAACAGACAGCCAACTAAATGGGAAATGATATTTTCAAACAACTGCTCAGATAAGGGCCTAATATCCAAGATATACAAAGAACTCATAAAACTCAACAACAAACAAACAAACAATCCAATAAAAAATGGGAAGAGGACATGAACAGACACTTCTCCCAGGAAAAAATACAAATGGCCAACAGATATATGAAAAGATGCTCATCTTCTTTAGTTATTAGAGAAATTCAAATCAAAACTGCAATGAGGTCCTGGCCGGTTGGCTCAGCGGTAGAGCCTCGGCCTGGCGTGCGGGAGTCCCGGGTTCGATTCCCAGCCAGAGCACATAGGAGAAGCGCCCATCTGCTTCTCCATCCCCGCCCCCTCCTTCCTCTCTGTCTCTCTCTTCCCCTCCCGCAGCCGAGGCTCCATTGGAGCAAAGATGGCCCGGGCGCTGGGGATGGCTCCTTGGCCTCTGCCCCAGGCGCTAGAGTGGCTCTGGTCGCGGCAGAGCGACGCCCCGGAGGGGCAGAGCGTCGCCCCCTGGTGGGCAGAGCGTTGCCCCTGGTGGGCGTGCCGGGTGGATCCCGGTCGGGCGCATGCAGGAATCTGACTGTCTCTACCTGTTTCCAGCTTCAGAAAAATACAAAAAAAAAAAAACAAAAAAAAAAAACTGCAATGAGATACCACCTCACACCTGTTAGATTAGCTATTATTAACAAGACAGGTAATAGCAAATGTTGGAGAGGCTGTGGAGAAAAAGGAACCCTCATTCACTGTTGGTAGGAATGTAAAGTAGTACAACCATTATGGAAGAAAGTATGGTGGCTCCTCAAAAAACTGAAAATAGAACTACCTTATGACCCAGCAATCCCTCTACTGGGTATATACCCAAAAACTCAGAAACATTGATACGTAAAGACACATGCAGCCCCATGTTCATTGCAGCATTTTCACAGTGGCCAGGACATGGAAACAACCAAAAAGCCCGTCAATAGATGACTGGATAAAGATGTGGCACATATACACTATGGAATACTACTCAGACATGAGAAATGATGACATCGGATCATTTATAGCAAAATGGTGGGATCTTGATAACATTATACGAAGTGAAATAAGTAAATCAGAAAAAACCAGGAACTGCATTATTCCATATGTAAGTGGGATATAAAAGCGAGACTAAGAGACATTGATAAGAGTGTGGTGGTTACGGGGGGTGGGGGGAGAGGGAGAGGGAAAGGGGAGGGGGAGGGGCACAAAGAAAACTAGATAGAGAGTGACAGAGGACAATCTGACTTTGGGTGATGGGTATGCAACATAATTGAATGACAAGATAACCTGGACATGTTTTCTTTGAATATATGTACCCTAATTTATTGATGTCACCCCATTAACCAAAAAAAAAAAAAAAAAAAGTCTCATGTCATTCCCAGGTGGTTCAGTTGGTTGGAGTATCATCTCGATGTGCTAAAATAGTGGGTTCAATCCCTGGTCAGGGTACATATAGGAGTCAATCAAGGAATGCTTGGATAGAACAATTGATGCTTCTCTCTCTTTCTCTCTCCCTTCTTCTCTATAAAATCAATCAGTACATTAAAAAAAATTTTTTTAAAGAAAATCTCAGGCAACTTTTTTTTTTCCTGAAGTTGGAAACGGGGAGACAGTCAGACAGACTCCTGCATGCGCCCGCATGGGATCCCACCCCACTGGGATCCACCTGGCATGCCCACCAGGGGGCAATTCTCTGCCCATCTGGGGCATTGTTCTGTTGCAACCAGAGCCATTCTAGCACCTGAGGCAGAGGCCACAGAGCCATCCTCAGCGCCCGGGCCAACTTTGCTCCAATGGAGCCTTGGCTGTGGGAGGGGAAGAGAGAGACAGAGAGGAAGGAGATGGGGAGGGGTGGAGAAGCAGATGGGTGCTTCTCCTGTGTGCCCTGGCCGGGAATCGAACCTGGGACTCCTGCATGCCAGGCCAATGCTCTACCACTGAGCCAACTGGCCAGGGCCGCCAATTTGTCTTTTAAGAAGCAATTCAACCTGACCAGGTGGTTGCACAGTGGATAGAGCATTGGACTGGGACGCGAAAGACCCAGGTTCGAAAACCCAAGGTGCCAGCTTGAGTGTGGGTTCATCTGGTTTGAGCAAAGCTCACCAGCTTGGACCCAAAGGTCGCTGGCTTGAGCAAGGGGTTACTCGGTCATCTGTAGCTCCACAGTTAAGGCACATATGAGAAAGCAATCAATGAACAACTACAGTGTCGCAACAAAAAACTGATGATTGATGCTTCTCATCTCTCTCCGTTCCTGTCTGTCTGTCCCTATCTATCTCTCTCTCTGACTCTCTCTCTGTCTCTGTTAAACAAAAAATAAAAAAAAAGCAATTTCAGCATAATGGTAAAAGCAAAACTTGGAGTAAGTTCAAGATAGACTGAAAAAAGAGGAATTAAAAACATTGATTAGACAAGCAACAAAAGAAAAAAAATAGATAAACTGGACTATATCAAAATTAAAAACTTTTTGCTGTAAGTGATACCATCCAGAAAGTGAAAAGACAACCTAAAATAGGGAAGAAAATACAAAATTTACAAATCTGATAAGGGACTGGTATTCAGAAATATATTTTAAAAACTCTTATGACTCAACAATAAAAAAACAAATAACTCAATTTTTCAAATGGGCAAAGGACTTAAATAGGGACCTCTCCATAGAAGATTTGTAAATCATTAGCCATTAGTGAGCCTGACCTGTGGTGACACAGTGGATAAAGTGTAGACCTGGAACACTGAGGTTGCTGGTTCGAAACCCTAGGCTTGCCTGGCCAAAGTACATATGAGAGTTGATGCTTCCTGCTCCTCCCCTCCTTCTCTCTCTCTCATTCCCCTCTCTAAAATAAATAAATAAATAAAAATCTTAAAAAAATAAGCATGAGCCATTAAAGAAATACAAATCAAAACCACAATGAGAAGTCACTTAACATTCACTAGGATGGCCTATAATTAAAAAGAAAAATAATAACAAGTGTTGGTGATGATGCAAAGAAATTAGAACCCTCATATATTGCTGGTGGGAAGGTAAAATGATGCAGCATTTTGGAAAACAGTTTTGCTGTTTCATAAAAGTTAAATACCCTGGCCAAGTAGCTCAGTTGGTTAGAGCATTGTCCCCATATACCAAGGTTGTGGGTTCGATACCTGGTCAGGGAACATCAACCAATGAATGCATATATAAGTGGAATAATGAATCAATGTCTTCCTCTCTCTCTCTCCCCCCCCCTTCTTTGTTTTTCTAAAATTAATAAATGAAAATAAAACCCTAGCTGGATAGCTAAGTTGGTTAGAACATTGTCCTGATATGCCAAAGTTGCAAGTTCAATCCCTGGTCAGGGCATATACAGGAACAGATTGATGTTTCTCTCTCTCTCCCTTTCCCTCTCTCTAAAATCAATAAATAAATATAAAAATGTTAAACATAAAGTTATTCTATTAGATGAGGGACCCTCCATGACCTAGGAATTCCACTTCTAGGTATATATCCAAGAGAAATAAAAATATATGTCCACACAAAAACTTATATACAAAAAGGTGTACATTAGCCTGACCAGGTGGTGGCGCAGCAAATAGAGTGTTGGACTGGGATGCAGAAGGACCCAGGTTCAAGACCCTGAGGTCGCCAGCTTGAGCGTGGGCTCATCTGGCTTGAGCAAAAACTCACCAGCTTGGACCCAGGGTCGCTGGCTCCAGCAAGGGGTTACTCAGTCTGCTGAAGGCCCACAGTCAAGGCATATATGAGAAAGCAATCAATGAACAACTAAGAAGTCGCAACGCGCGAAAAACTAATGATTGATGCTTCTCATCTGTCTCCATTCCTATCTGTCTGTCCCTGTCTATCCCTCTGACTCTCTCTCTGTCTCTGTAAAAATAATAAAATAAATAAATTTAAAAAAAGGTGTACATTAATGTTCACAACAGCATTTTTTATAATAGCTTAAAAAAATGAAAACAATACAGCCTGACCAAGCAGTGGCACAGTGGATAGAGCATTGGACTGGGATGTGGAAGGATCCAGGTTCAAGACCAGCTTGAGCGTGGGCTCATCTGATTTGAGCAAAAGGCTCACTGGCTTGGACCCAAGGTTGCTGGCTCCAGCAAGGGGTTGCTCGGTCTGCTGAAGGCCCACAGTCAAGGCACATATGAGAAAGCAATCAATGAACAACTAAGAAGTCACAACGCGCAACGAGAAACTAATGATCGATGCTTCTCATCTCTCTCCGTTCTTGTCTGTCTGTCCCTGTCTATCTCTGCCTCTGTAAAAAATAAAAAAATAAAAAATAAATGAAAACAATACAAATGTTCATTAACTGATGGAGGATAAATAAAAGTGGTATATGTAAACAATGGAATGATTATTCAGCAATAAAAAGAATCAAGGCCTACTGGTAGTGGTGCAGTGGATAGAGCGTCAACCTGGGATGCTGAGGTCCCAGGTTCAAAACCCCATGGTCGCCAATGTGAGCATGGGCTCATCTGGCTTGAGTGCAAGCTAATCAGCTTGAGTACTGGGTCGCTGATTTGAGCATGAGATCATGGACATGATCCCATGGTCACTGGCTTGAGCCCAAGGTCACTGGCTTGGCCTGAGCTCTCCCTCACCCTCCCCCCCCCCCCGTCAAGGCACATATGAGAAGAAGTCAATAAACAACTTAAGTGTCACAACCATAAGTTGATGCTTCTCATCTTTCTCCCTTTCTGTCTGTCTCTCATTAAAAAAAAAAAAAAAAAGAAATCAAGTACAGATATAAACTGGAAAACATTATCCTAAATGAAAGAATTCAGTCACAAAACCACATATTATATGATTTTATTATTTAAATGTCCAGAATAAGCAAATCCATAGAGACAAAAAGATTAGTGATTGTGTAGTGTTCTGTAGGATGGGGAGTGATTAATAGGAACGGGGTTTCTTTTTACAGAGAGAGAGAGAGAGTCAGAGAGGGACAGACAGGAACAGACAGGAACGGAGAGATGAGAATCATCAATCATCAGTTTCTCGTTGTACATTGCGACACCTTAGTTGTTCATTGATTGCTTTCTCATATGTGCCTTGACCGCAGGCCTTCAGCAGACTGAGCAACCCCTTGCTCGAGCCAGCAACCTTGGGTCCAAGCTAGTGAGCTTTTGCTCAAACCAGATGAGCCTGCGCCCAAGCTGGTGACCTCGGGGTCTCGAACCTGGGTCTTCCACATCCCAGTCCGACGTTCTATCCACTGTGCCACCACCTGGTCAGGCAGAAAGGGGTTTCTTTTGAGATAATGAAAATATTCTAAAATTGATTATAGTGATGGTTGTACAACTCTGTGAATATATTTAAATCATTAAATTGTACACTTTAAATGAGTGGATTTTGTGGTATGTGAAGATTTTTAAAAATTGCAAAGTGATGTAGATACTTAACATCAACATTGGGAAGTCAATTCTAAGTGTATCTGACTGCGAAGCCTGTGTGTTCTTTACTCTGCTATGCTGCCTCCTAAAGATTATTTCCTCAGGTTAGATTCCCAGATGTAGAATTCTCAGTAATTACTGAGACAAAGAATGTGAACAATTAACTGGAAGGGCTGAAGAAGTCCATGTAACCATCTAGGCTTACCAGGTATGTGGTCCCCTTCTAGGCAAAGTAAACTGTTCTTTGCTGCTCAAATGCTATGACTCATACAACCTGTTTTGAATGAAACAAATCCTGCTATCCTAGCTGACTGACCAGCAGCTAAGACACAAGCCAGAGGCAACTATGTTCAAGCTAGCAACTGCCACTGAGGCAGCAGCAGTAGCTTAGTGTGTTCCAAAGCAGCATTAAATAATGAGTAATGGCAAATCCACCCAATCAAATTCTTTTTTTAGGGACATATAAATGCCAGATGAACAAAGAAAAGGCAGGCAACTCAAGCCCAAGTTGTTGAGCTTTTTGCAACTGTGTGGTAAGTACAGAAAGTGAATTATTTGCAGAAAAGCTTTCCCTTGTCATCCAAAGAATGAACCCAAACACCTCTTTTTTTTTTTCTTTTTCTTACAGAGACAGAGAGAGAGAGGGATAGATAGAGACAGACAGACAGGAACAGAGAGAGATGAGAAGCATCAATCATTAGTTTTTCATGGCGCTTTGCAACACTTTAGTTGTTCATTGACTGCTTTCTCATATGCGCCTTGACCGTGGGCCTTCAGCAGACCGAGTAACCCCTTGCTCAAGCCAGCGACCTTGGGTCCAAGCTGGTGAGCTTTTGCTCAAACCAGATGATGAGCCTGCGCTCAAGCTGGCTACCTCGGGGTCTCCAATCCTGGGTCCTCGGCATCCCAGTCTGATGCTCTCTCCACTGCGCCACCGCCTGGTCAGGCCAAACACCTCTTGAAGACAAGGTCACTCCACTAGGAACCCATGAATAGCACATTGAGGCCAAGTCATTTACACTCATCTAATCAAATAAAGCATTCTCCAAGGATAAAGGGTTTTTTCAAAGGGAAATCAAGTCATTATGTCAGATTGAATCATTGTATCAATAAAAACTTTAAACAAATTATCTTTTGTTCCAGGACAGAAGGGTAGGGGTGGGCAGGAGGACAGGTGGAGGTAAACAGAAGTTAGAACATTGAATCCAGTAAGGATTCTACACCTTCTAAATAGTCATCTTTCCTTAAACCTTAACAACATCCTCCTGCTTGAACTCTGAATTTGCCTTTTATGTCACAGAGAAAACACAGGCAATCCGATAAAAACCTTCTCATCTTCTCACCACCAAATCCACCAAAATCTGCATCAGCACCCATATTCTCTGCTTTCTCCCCTTTAACAAAGGGGGAAGTGTCTTTATTCCTCCTAAAGGTTAATCATCAGGCCCTTGGCTCAGTGGCAGAGCATAGATCAATTCCTCTCTTTCTACTGAAAACATGCAACCAGGCTTTAAGGTCTCCTTCCCCATACTTAAAAAATTCTTCTGGGAAATTTTCTCTTAAACTTTATTTTGACAATGTTTCCCAGTGTTCTTATTATTCTCATGGAGAAGAACATTTTCTTTTTTTTTTAAGATTTTATTTATTGATCTTAGAGAGAGAAAAGTAGGGGGAGGAGTGGGAAGCATCAACCATTCTTGCCTCTTGTATGTGCCTTGACCGACCAGGGTTTCGAACTGGTGATCTCAGCATTCCAGGTCGATGTTTTATCCACTGTACCATCACAGGTCAGGCTCTTTTGAGAAATTTTTTAAAATACTTTTGGAGTGGAGAAGGTTTTTTGTTCATTTTTAATTGAATTTATTAGGCTGACACTAGTTAACATAATTATACAGGTTTCAGGTGCCCACTACAACATCTCTGTACACTGTACTGTGTGTTCACCTACCCCTCCCTAAGTCAAGTCTTTGTCCATCACCATTTATTTTTTTTATTTTTTTATTTTTTTCATTTTCTTTTGCATTTTTCTGAAGCTGGAAACAGGGAGAGACAGTCAGACAGACTCCCGCATGCGCCCGACCGGGATCCACCCGGCACACCCACCATGGGGCGACGCTCTGCCCACCAGGGGGCGATGCTCTGCCCATCCTGGGCGTCGCCATGTTGCGACCAGAGCCACTCTAGCGCCTGAGGCAGAGGCCACAGAGCCATCCCTAGTGCCCGGGCCATTCTCGCTCCAATGGAGCCTTGGCTGCGGGAAGGGAAGAGAGAGACAGAGAGGAAGGCGCGGCAGAGGGGTGGAGAAGCAAATGGGCGCTTCTCCTGTGTGTCCTGGCCAGGAATCGAACCCGGGTCCTCCGCACGCTACCATCACCATTTATCCTCCCATATCCTCCTCTACCTTCCTCCCTCCCCACAATCACCACACTGTTGTCTGTATCCGTGAGAATTTATTTTGTCCTTTTTTGCTCCATCCCTTTACCTCCTTGGCCCAGTCCCAGGACCCCATAGTTGTCATCCTGCTCTTTATATATTTTGCTTGTTGGTTCATTTTATTCATTAGATTTCACATATGAGTGAAATCAAATGATACTTGTCTTTCTTTGACTGGCTTATTTCACTTAGCATAATGCTGTCTAGGCCTATCCATGCTGTCACAAAAGGTAAGATTTCCTTCTTTTTTTATGGCTGAGTAGTATTCTATTGTGTGAATGTACCACAGTTTTTTAATCTACTCATCTACTGATAAGCACTTGGGCTGTTTCCAGATCTTGGCTATTATAAATAATGCTGCAATGAACATAAGGGCACATATGTTCTTTCGAATTAGTGTTTCAGGCAGGATTCTTAGGACATATTCCCAAAAATGGGGTCACTGAGTCAAAAGGAAGTTCCATTTTTAACTTTTTGAAATAATTCCATACTACTTTCCATAGTGGCTGTATGTGGGAATCTGCATTTCCACAACAATGCATGAGGGGTCCCTTTTTTTCACACCCTGACCAACACTTGTTTATTTATTGATGACAGTCATTCTGACAGGTGTGAGGTGATATCTCACTGTGGTTTTAGTTTGCATTTCTCTGATAATTATTGACATTGAGCATCTTTTCATATGTCTATTGGCCATCTGCATGTCCGCTTTAGGAAAGTATCTATGCAGGTCCTTTACTCATTTTTTAATTGAATTTTTTTGGTATTGAGTATTATAAGTTCTTTATAAATTTTGGGTATTAATCCCTTATCAGATGTATCGCAAATATACTGCTCACAAAATTAAGGGATCGGGGAACGTGCAGATACTCCAGTACTTTCAGCCTTTTGTATAGTGAATTTTCACCAATGAAATGAAAGTGGATTTTGCATCTCATTTGCATAATTGAACAACTATCTTTGACTTGTCGTTTGCTTTTCTTATGTTCTTTTTTTTTTAACTTTTTGTTGTTGTTTTTAATTTACAGAGACAAAGAGAGAGTCAGAGAGAGGGATAGACAGGGACAGACAGACAGGAATGGAGAGAGATGAGAAGCATCAATCATTAGGTTTTCGTTGTGACACCTTAGTTGTTCATTGATTGCTTTCTCATATGTGCCTTGACCGTGGGGCTACACCAGACCGAGTAACCCTTGCTCGAGCCAGCGACCCTGGGTCCAAGCTGGTGAGCTTTTTGCTCAAACCAGATGAGCCTGCGCTTAAGCTGGCAACCTCGGTGTCTCAAACCTGGGTCCTACGCATCCCAGTCCAACACTCTATCCACTGCGCCACTGCCTGGTCAGGCTCTGATGTTCTTAATAAAAAACAATCAAATGCTTTTTTTTTTTTACTGTTTCATATTCATTTTGAAATATCCCCTAATTTTTGTGAACAGTGTATGTTCTTTCATTCAGTGGATTGTCCTTTCATTTTGTTGATGGTTTTCTTTGTTGTGCAAAAACTTTTTAGTTTGACATAGTCCCATTTGTTTATCTTTTCTCTCACTTCTCTTGCCCAAGGAGATACATCTGAAAAAATATTGCTGTGAGAAATGTCTGAGGTTTTATTGCCTATGTTTTCTTCCAGGAATTTTATGGTTTTGTATCTAATATTTAAATATTTAATTCATTTTGAGTTTATTCTTGTGTGTGGTGTAAGAAGGTGGTCTGGTTTCATTTCTTTTGCATATGCCTGTCCAATTTTTCTAAACACTATTTATTGAATAGATTGTCTTCACCCCATTGTATGTTCTTGCTTTCCTTCTCAAATATTAATTAACCATATAAATGTGGGTTGATTTCTAGGCTTTCTATTCTGTTCCATTGGTCTATATGTCTGTTTTTATGTCAGTATCATACTGTTTTTGTTATTATGGGCTTGTAGTATAGTTTGATATCAGTAGCATGACTACTCCAACTTTGTTCTTCTTTTTCAAGATTGCTGTGGCTATTTGGAGTCTTTTGTGTTCCATAAAAAATTTTAGAATATTTGTGCTTACCCTGTGAAGTATAACATTGGTATCTTGATAGGACTTGCATTGAATCTATAGATTGTTTTGGATTATATGGATATTTTAATGATGTTAATTCTTCCTATCCATGAAGATGGTATATACTTCCACTTATTGCTATCTTCTTGAATTTCTTTCTTCAGTGCCTTTAGATGACTTTTTTTTAAGATTTTTTATTTATTCATTTCTTTTAGAGAGAGGAGATGGGGCGAGGAAGGAGCAGAAAGCATCAACTCCCATATGTGCCTTGACAGGCAAGCCCAAGGTTTTGAACTGGCAACCTCAGTGTTCCAGGTCGATGCTTTTACCCACTGTGCCACCGCAGGTCAGGCTTTTCTTCAGTATCTTATAATTTTCTGAGTACAGGTCTTTTACATCCTTGGTTAAATTTATTTTGTTCTTTTTGAAGCAATTATGCAATTATGTATTTTTTCTGGTATTTTTTTCTGAGTTTCCCTTTCTTTTCTTTTTTTTTTAAGTAAGAGGAGGGGAGATAGTGAGCCAGGCTCCCACATGCGCCCTGACCAGGATTCACTGGCAACCTTGTCTGGGGCTGATGCTCGAATCAACAGAGCAATTTTGAGCACCTGAGGCTGATAACAGTCAGGCCCTGAGTCATCCTTAGTGCCTGAGGCTAACCCTTGGACCACTTGAGCCACTGGCTGTGGGAAAAGAAGAGGGAAAGAAGGGGGAACGGAAGGGGAGAGAAGCAGATGGTTACTTCTCCTATGTACCCTCACCAGGAATTAAATCCAGGACATCGATACACTGGGCGAATGCTCTATCCACTAAGCCACCAACAAGGGCCTTCCAGTAATATGTTAAATAAGTGGTGATAGTGGACTTTCCTTTCTTGTTCCTAATCTTAAGGAAAACACTTGTAGTTTTTGCCCATTGAGTATGATGTTGGCTGTGGGTTTATCATATATGGCCTTTATTAAGTTGAGGTATGTTCCCTCTATTTCCACTTTGCTGAGAGTATTTAACATAAATGGGTGCTGAATTTTATCAAATGCTTTTTACGTATCTATTCATATGATCATGTGATTTTTATCCTTCATTTTATGTGGTATATCACATTCATTGATTTGCAGATGTTGTACTAATCTTGCATCTCCAGAATAAATCCCACTTGATTATAGTATATGACCCTCTTAACGTATTGATGGACCCACTTTACTAATATTTTGTTGAGTATTTTAGCATCTATGTTCATCAGAATATTGGTCTATAATTTTCTTTCTCTGTAATATTTTTATCTGGTTTTGCAATTAGGATAAAATTGACCTCATAAAATTATCTTGGGAGTTTTCCCTCTTCTTGAATTTTCTGGAATAGTTTGAGAAGTATAGGTGTTAATTTTTCTGTGAAGCCATTTGGTCCAGGACTTTTGTTTGTTGGGAGGTTTTTGATTGGTGTGGAGAAGGTTTTAAAAGTATTACACAAAACTCACATAAATTGAAGTATGCCAAAAAGAAATCTGCAGGAAAATAATCAGTATAAACAAAGTAAAAAGATATATTTGCAACTCATAAATATAACATGCTTGATATATTAAGGGCTCCTAAAAATCAATAGTAAGACCAACAACTCATTAGAAAAATGATGAGAAGATAGGGAAAGACAATTCAAAGAAAAAAATTATAAATAGCTTTTAAACTTTCCAGAATATACTCAACCTTACTCAAAATAAACAAAATACAAAATAAAAAAGACCATTTTTGGTGCAACACCACAAGACCATTTTTTATCTACTAGATTGGCAAAAATAAAAATTTTGATAACATATTGTATGGGGAAATAAGCCTTGTCATCATTACTGGTAGATAATATTGGTACAAATTATAGAAGCATTTTGGCTCCATATCTATCAAACTTACAAATGTACTTACCCTTTGACTCAGTATATTCTAAGTAATTTTATCCTATAGATATATTGTCATACATGTGAAATGACCTATGTGCAAAATTATTCATTGCAGCTTTATCATAGCAAAAGACTAGAGACCATTTAAATATTCATCAGTAAGGATCACTATTGAATAAATAGAAGATTCAATAAGTAAATTAGGGTACAACAATACAGTGCAACCATAAATAAGTAAAACAGAAGACTTTTATATATCTATATGGAATAATCTTCAAGAAATGTTGATAAGTAGAAAAACAAGGGGCAGAAACAGAGTATACAGTGAGCTTCCATTTGTGTGTTGGTTTAAAAGAGGAAAGGTAGCCCTGGCCGGTTGGCTCAGCGGTAGAGCGTCGGCCTGGCGTGCGGGGGACCCGGGTTCGATTCCTTGCCAGGGCACATAGGAGAGGCGCCCATTTGCTTCTCCACCCCTCCCTCCTTCCTCTCTGTCTCTCCCTTCCCCTCCCGCAGCCAAGGCTCCATTGGAGCAAAGATGGCCCGGGCGCTGGGGATGGCTCCTTGGCCTCTGCCCCAGGTGCTAGAGTGGCTCTGGTCGCAGCAGAGCGACGCCCCGGAGGGGCAGAGCATCGCCCCCTGGTGGGCGTGCTGGGTGGATCCCGGTCGGGCGCATGCGGGAGTCTGTCTGACTGTCTCTCCCCGTTTCCAGCTTCAGAAAAATACAAAAAAAAAAAAGAGGAAAGGTAGAAGAATACATATAAATATTTGCTTCTATATACATAGAATATTTCTGGAAGGATTCATGAGAGACTAGGAACATTGACATGAGGGAGGAAAACACTGTGTTTGAGGAAAAGATACAGAAGTGAGGTTTTTCACTGTATACTCTTTGTATCTTTAAAATTTTGTACTATATAATGTAATTTATTTAAAAATTTGGCTTTTTTATTTTTTTAATGTTTATTTTATTGATTTGAAAGGGAGAGAAAGGGGAAAAGAGCAAGAGAGACAGGAACATTAATCTGTTCCTGTATGTGCTATGATTAGGGTCGAACTGGCCAACCTCTGTGCTTCGGAACAATGCTCTAATCAATTGAGCTATCCAGCCAGGGCAAACATTTGTTTTTATTAAAAAATAGTTTTAGCCCTGGATGGATAGCTAGGTTGGTTAGAGCATTGTCCCAATACACCAAAGTTGTGGGTTTGATTCCCAGTCAGGGCACCTGCAGGAACAGATTGATGTTCCTGTCTATCTCTCTAAAATCAATAAATAAATTTAAAAATATATCTTTAAGCTCTTTCTCACAGCATCTTACTTCTTTATAAAACTACTCAAAGGGTTTGTCTCTATTTGCTGTCTCTACTTTCTCATCTCTATCTTCTCTTTTTTTTTTTTTCTTTATTCAGAGGCAGTGGGGCATGCAACCTAACTGGGATCAACCCAGCAAGCCCTTACCAGGCAATGCTTTGCCCAGCTGGGCCACAGCTCTGTTGCTCAGCAACTGAACTATTTTAGTGCCTGAGGCCACGGCCATGGAGCCATCCTCAGCGCCTGGGCCAACTTTGCTCGAATCATTCTAGCCATAGCTGTGGGAGGGGAAGAGCAAGAGGAAGAGCTAGAGAGAGAGATGGGAGGGAGAAGCAGATGGTTGCTTCTCCTGTGTGCCCTGACCAGGAATCAAACCTGGAACTTCCACAAGCCAGGCCAATGCTCTACCACTGAACCAACCAGCCAGGGCCTCTATTCTCTCTTTAATCTATTCAAACCTAGTCTTTTTCTACCTTCGTCTTAACCTCTCAACAGTATTCAACACTGTTGACTATTCCTCCCTTGAAATAATTTCTTTTATTTGCATCTAGGTTGCTTCTTTCTCTTATTTTTCTTCTTGCCCTCAATCATCTTAGTTGAATCTTCCTCTTCCTCTACTTAACTTCTAAAAATTGGCTCTGCCTTTGGCTCTTTTCTATTAGATCCAAACTTTGCCCTCGTTGATCCCCCCTGGTTCCATAGCTTTAAATATTGCCATTGATCTAATTTATAATCCAGCCTCACTTCTCTTCCCTGAGCTCCCAGACTCATAATATACACTGAACAAGTCTACTGGGTAGTAGACATCTCAAACTTAATATATCTAAAACAGAACTGATCTTTCTCCTTTAAATCACTCCTTCAGTCTTCTCTAGCTGAGAAAATGTTCTTCTAGATATTCACAGTTGCTGAGGTCCAAAACCTAAGAATTATCTCTGATTCCTCTTTTCCTGATACCTATATCTGATCACCAATAAGTTCTGTCAGTTTTACCTTTAAGATATAACCCAAATCCATTCATTTTTTATGTCAGCTTCCTAGTCTGAGGCACCATCATCTTCCTGGTGTGGTACTCATCCTTTTGCTATTCTTTGTTATTTATATTTCTACTTCCCCTAATATACCATGAGCTTCTCACAAAAGTAATATTTACAACTTAGTTATTTTTGTATTCTGTTATAATACAGCACTTAGTACATTATAGCTGCTTAATTAATGCTTGTCGAAAGAGTAAAGAAATTATTGGAAGAATTAATGACTGAAACATGACAAGTAAACCATGACTCAGCTAATAGCATGAATATCCAGTGCCTCCTGTCATTTCCTTAAAGTTCTTTGCTGGAGAGGCCACATCTTTACAAAATTTCATTATTAAGTACCCATTAGGTATTCTGTCCAGCATCCTATTTTCTGTGAACTGATTTCTCTACCTCTCACCATATTAAATTTTCCTGATAATGGTAATGGGTTCTTGGCAGCCATTTTGTGAAATTTTTGAATATCAAAAGACACCATAAACTAAATGAAATAGAAGAAAAAGAGCTAATACTATTCATGTAAAAAGAAAACTTCTATAAACAAATAACAAAATGATAAACAACCAAGCTAGAGAAAAAATAGGCAAAGGATAAAAGCAAGCAATTTATAAACAATGAAATATAAATGTCCAAAAAACAAAACAAGAGAAATGAAGAAAAAACAGAAGGTGATCACCGGCACTAGTAGTCAGGGATATACAAAATAGATTTTTGTTAAATTGAGGTAAAATATATATAACATCAAATTTATCATTTTACTGCTTTTAAGATTACAGTTCAGTGGCATTGAATATAAGTTCATTCACATTGTTGTGCAACCATCACCTCTATCTACCTACAGAACTATGTCATCATCCTAAATTGAAATTCCCATTCCCCCTACCGCTCTGGTAGCCCCTGGTAGCCACTATTCTACCTTCTGCCCCATGAATTTGACTATTCTAGGTACCTTATATCAGTGCAATCATATAATATTTGTCCTTTTGCATCTCTTATTATTTCACTTAGCATAATGTTTTTAAGGTTCATCATGTTGTAGAATGGGTCAGTACTTCACTTCTTTCTAAGGATGAATAATATTCCATTATATCTATTTACTACTGCATTTTGATTATCCATTCATCTGTTCATGGACACTTGGGTGCTTCCATCTTTTGGCTATTTTGAGTGTTGCTACTATGAACACTGACATACAAATATCTGCTTGAGTCTCTACTTTCAATTCCTTTGTAAAATATACACAAAAGTGAATCATGGTAATTCTATGTTTAATTTTTTGAGGAACCAAAAACTGAACTGTTTTTTAAAATATTGCACCATTTTACATTCCCACCAGCAATACATGAGGGTTCCAATTTCTCTACATTCTCACTAACATTTGTTAATCTCTGCCTTTATTATTATTATATTATTATTATTATTATTATTATAGCCATCCTGGTAGATGGGAAGTGACTTTTCACTGTGGTTTTGGTTTGCATCTCCCTAATAAACAGTGGTGTTGTTGTGTATCATTCATGTTCTTATTGGCCATTTATATATTTTCTTTGGAGAAATGTTCATTCAAGCCCTTTGCCCATTTTTAAATTAAGCTGTTTCTTTTTTTGCCCTTGTTGGTTTGTAGTTCTTTATGTATTCTGGATAATAATCTCTTACCTGGTGTACAATTTGCAAATATTTTATCCCATCTGTGGTTGCCTTTTTATTTTGTTGAGAGTATCTTTTGAGGCACAAAAGTTTTTAATTTTGATGAAGTTCAATTTATCTAGTTTTTCTTTTGTTGCTTGTGCTTTTGGTGTCTTATCTAAGAATCTAATCTAATCATTGCCAAATCCCATGACATGAACCTTTTCTATTATTATTATTTTTTTATTTTTGTATTTTTCTGAAGCTGGAAACGGGGAGAGATAGTTGGACAGACTCCCCCATGTGCCCGACTGGGATCCACCCGGCACGCCCACCAGGGAGCAACGCTCTGCCCACCAGGGGGCGATGCTCTGCCCCTCTGGGGTGTCGCTCTGTTGCGACCAGAGCCACTCTAGCGCCTGGGGCAGAGGCCAAGGAGCCATCCCCAGCGCCCGGGCCATCTTTGCTCCAATGGAGCCTTGGCTGCGGGAGGGGAAGAGAGAGACAGAGAGGAAGGAGAGGGGGAGGGGTGGAGAAGCAGATGGGCGCTTCTCCTGTGTGCCCTGGCTGGGAATTGAACCCGGGACCCCTGCACGCCAGGCTGATGCTCTACCACTGTGCCAACCGGCCAGGGCCTTTTCTACTATTTTTTATTTTAAGAGTATTATATGCCTGACCAGGCAGTGGCGCAGTGGATAGAGCATTGGACTGGGATACGGAGGACTCAGGTTTGAGACCCCAAGGTCGCCAGCTTGAGCGCAGGCTCATCTGGTTTGAGCGAGGCTCACCAGCTTGGACCCAAGGTCGCTGGCTCGAGCAAGGGGTTACTCGCTCTACTATAGCCGCACGGTCAAGGCACATATGAGAAAGCAATCAATGAACAATTAAGGTGTCGCAACGAAAAACTGATGATTGATGCTTCTCATCTCTCTCCGTTCCTGTCTGTCTGTCCCTATCTATCCCTCTGACTCTCTTCTGTCTCTGTAAAAAATAAAATAAAATAAAATAAACAAAGGTCAGAAAAGAAAAAAAAGAGTGTTATAGTTTTATTTCTTATATTCAGATCTTTGATCCATTTTGGGTTAATCTTTGTATATGGTATAAGGTAAGATATAAGGTAAGAGCCTTTGCATATGGATATACAGCTTTCTCAATATTATTTGTTTAAAAGACTATTCTTTCTCATTGACATTATTATGATACATTTGTTGAAAATCATTTGACCATATATACAAGGTTTCGTGTCTGGATTATCTCTTTTATTCTTTTGGACATATCTGTTTTTATGCAAAATAGATTTTTTGTGTGTGTGTATTTTTCTGAAGCTGGAAACGAGGAGAGACAGTCAGACAGACTCCCGCATGCGCCCGACCGGGATCCACCCGGCACGCCCACCAGGGGCGACGCTCTGCCCACCAGGGGGCGATGCTCTGCCCCTCCGGGGCGTCGCTCTGCCGCGACCAGAGCCACTCTAGCGCCTGGGGCAGAGGCCAAGGAGCCATCCCCAGCGCCCGGGCCATCTTTGCTCCAATGGAGCCTTGGCTGCGGGTGGGGAAGAGAGAGACAGAGAGGAAGGAGAGGGGGAGGAGTGGAGAAGCAGATGGGTGCTTCTCCTGTGTGCCCTGGCCGGGAATCGAACCCGGGACCCCTGCACGCCAGGCCGACGCTCTACCACTGAGCCAACCGGCCAGGGCCGCAAAATAGATTTTTAAGATACCATTTTTAACTCTCCAAATTGGCACTATATCAAAACATTGGTAACATTTAGTAGTGGAAAGAAAGTGGAGAGATGAGAACTCTCACACATTGTTGGGGGAAATGAGAATTGCTATGACCTTTTTGGAAAGTAATGTGGCAGTATCTTTCACAATTTAAGACATATCTTAATACAACATATGGGATTTTTTCTGTAGAAATAAAAATACTAGTGCATAAGCATATGTGTACAAAGATTTTTTTTAGATTTTATTCATTGATTTTTGGAGGTAGGGGAGAAGCAGGAAGTATCAATTCATAGTAGATGCTTCCTATATGCCTTGACCAGGCAAGCCCAGGGTTTGGAACCAGCGACCTCAGCATTCCAGCTCAAAGATATTTATTGTAGCATCATTTGCAGTAGGAAGAGGCTGAACTGAAAAATAGTCAGCTAGCTTTTCTTTATGTATCTTTCTCTCCCTGGAGTCACATGCTTTCTCATCTCTGTTTCTATCTGTATTTCTTCCTGGACTTGCAGATAGAGCAACAAGGTCACCAGACTTGAGTTTATCTGACCTTACAAATTTCAGTGTTCACCATGGTCTCAGCCTAGTTTCCATATTGTTCATTTATACTCTGCAATGTTGTTTTTTTTATGTCACTTTTTATAGTTTCTAGCTCTCTGCCAAGGTTTCCAAGTTTGGCTTTTTATCTCCTTGAATATAGTACACAGAGTTGTTTTATAGTCTGTGTCCAATAATTGCAGCACACAGAATCCCTTTGGATCTTTTTCTATTATCTGTTATTTCTCCTCCATACTCATGGTGCCTTGACTTCTCATGTGTCTGGTTATCTTTGTGCTGGACATCGTATTTGAAAAAAAAAAATCTAAACATTTAAGGCCTAGAATGATGATATTTTCCTTAAAAGAGGATTTTTATTTACTCTTGCCATGAGCAGTTAGGTCCAATTTAATACAGGTTCAGACCCTGAGATTCTAGGCCACTTAGATGATATGAAGTCAGCCTGCAGTCTGTATGAGGGTTAGTTTACTTCTAGTGCTACCTTATCCCTACAGAGAAGAGGGTGATCTATCAGGGTTATTACTCTTTATGGGTCCTGAACCCCCATTTTTGTTCCCATTGACTCTCAAGGCTTCAGAAGTGCAGTTTAGATTCCCAGTCCCTTCTCAATCAGTAAATGCCTCCAGACAAAAGCAGTTTGAGTTCCAGGCTCATCACTCCAAATTCCTTCCCTATCTAAAATCATAACCCAATAATTCCTCACTATGCCTGACCAGGCAGTTGTGCAGTGAAGAGACTGTCAGAGTAGGATACAGAGGATTCAGGTTCAAAACCCTGAGGTCTCTGGCTTGAGCCTGAGCTCATCCAGCTTGAGCATGGGCTCATTAGCTTGACTGCAGGGTTGCTGGCTTGAGCATGGGATCATAGACATGACCCCATGGTCTCTGGCTTCAGTCCAAAGGTCGCTGGCTTAAAGCTCAAGGTTGCTGGCTTGAGCAAGGGGTTACTCACTGTGCCCCCTGGTCAAGGCACATATGAGAAAGCAATCAATAAACTAAGGTGCTGCACCGAAGAATTGATGCTTCTCATCTCTCTCCCTTCCTGCCTGTCTGTCCTTATCTGTCCCTCTCTCTGTTTCAGTCTCTGTCTCTGTCACAAAAAAAAAAAAAAAAAAAAAAAAAAAAAAAAAAAAAAAAAAAAAATCCTTACTATCTTATTAATTGTTGGATGCTTTTAGATAAGGCTTTTTATATTTCATCTACCTTGTTTGGCTGTCTTCAGTAGGAGGGTTGACTTAAATTATATAGTCTGGCCCTGGCCAGATGGCTCAGCATTAGAGCATCGGCTCGGCGTGTTGAAGTCCCGGGTTCGATTCCCAGTCAGGGCACACAAGAGAAGTGCCCATCTGCTTCTCCACCCTTTCCCCTCTTCTTTCTCTCTATCTCTCTCTTCCCCTCCTGCAGCCGAGGCTCCATTGGAGCAAAATTGGCCCCGGGCACTGAGGATGGACAGCTCTATGGCCTCTGCCTCAGGTGCTAGAATGGCTCTGGCTGCAATGGAGTAGCACCCTAGATGGGCAGAGCATCACCCCCTGGTGAGCATACCGGGTGGATCCCAGTTAGGCGCATGTGGGAGTCTGACTGCCTCCTCACTTCTAACTTCAAAAAAATATTAAAAATATATATATATATATATATTATACAGTCTGCCATTACTAACAATAAAAGTTCATTTGCTTTATTTTATTCTTGCAAGAGAAAATCTCATTAGCTCCAGTCAAGAGCCCATTCTTGGTCTTGCGTCCAGGGATACGGGGTCATACAATACATATAAGCTTTGAGGAAGACAGGTTCCTAAGAAGAGAATATGAGCATAGGAGAAATGACTGGCATCTTGAATAGACCTAATTACTTGCTATTCTCTAAATTACCCTTCTATATCTTCTTCCTGTGTTTTCTCATATGCTATCACCTCAGCCAGAAGTTCTTTTCCTCCTGTTCACTAGGCAAACTCATATTTCTTTTTCAAGATGTAACTTAAGTATTGCTACTTCCTCTCAAAAACAAGTAAACAGGACCTGGCCGGTTGGCTCAGTGGTAGAGCGTCGGCCTGGTGTGCAGGAGTCCCGGGTTCGATTCCCGGCCAGGGCACACAGGAGAAGCGCCCATCTGCTTCTTCACCCCTCCCCCACTCCTTCCTCTCTGTCTCTCTCTTCCCCTCCCGCAGCCAAGGCTCCAATGGAGCAAAGTAGGCCCGGGAATGGCTCTATGGCCTCTGCCTCAGGTGCTAGAATGGCTCTGGTTGCAACAGAGCAACGCCCTAGATGGGCAGAGCATCGCCCCCTGGTGGGCATACCGGGTGGATCCCGGTCAGGCGCATGTGGGAGTCTGTCTGACTGCCTCCCCGTTTCCAACTTCAGAAAAATACACACAAAAACAAACAAACAAAAAACAAGTAAACAAACAAACAGAAAACCCAGACACCTCTTTCTGTGTACTGTATATGCTCTTTGTAATGTGCATTAACCTTTTTATAGCAATTATTCTATCTTTCAGGATAAGAATTATTTTTTCACCTATGTGACCTGATATTATGCCAGGCACATTCAACAAATATTTGTAGAATAAATGAATGAATGTGAGTAAAGAGCAATTCTTTCTAAGTTTTCTCAGGTCTTATGTTCCATGATTCTATAAATGCCAACTTCAAAAAAATAACTTATTTTGCTGGTTTGTCATTCCCTGGATTTTTTTTCTAATTTTTTGTATTTCCAGAGACAAAGAGAGAGTCAGAGAAAGGGACAGACAGGGACAGAGAGACAGGAACGGAGAGAGATGAGAAGCATCAATCATTAATTTTTTTCGTTTTGACACCTTAGTTGTTCATTGATTGCTTTCTCATATGTACCTTGACCATGGGGCTACAGCAGAGCGAGTAACCCCTTGCTCGAGCCAGCGACCTTGGGTCTAAGCTGGTGAGCTCTGCTCAAACCAGATGAGCCCGCGCTCAAGCTGGTGACCTCAGGGTCTCGAACCTGGGTCCTCCGCATCCCAATCCAACACTCTATCCACTGTGCCACCACCTGGTCAGGCCATTTCCTGGATCTTAACACTTACAAAAACTCTTCTCCTTCCTTCTAAGAACAAATAATACAGGTACTGATCATTTGAGCCATTTCTTTGATGTTTTGAAAGGTTTCCTTTTTGTAGTTGTAGCCTCTAGACCCCATAATTACTAGTGATAACCCAAGTGTCTTTTAATGGAATTTCCCAAGCTCTGCCTGGGAATTTTCAGCCATTTTGTTCAAGAATCTCACTTGCTCCAATTCAATATTTGTACTTTTGAATACAGAAGAAAAAAATTTTAAGTTATAGAAAAAACTAAAGAAAAGAGAGAATAGACCAACACAATTCCAAAGATTGCTTTGGCAAGTGCTGGGTGGATAAACAAATGGCTAGCAAGGAAGAAGCTTTAGGAGGGAAACCAGGCATGGAGCAAGTGGCCAGTCATCTCTCAGCACATTTTTTTTTTCTTTCTTTTTTTTTTTAACACATTTTTTTTTCTTTTGTGAGAGAGAGAGAGACTAAGAGAGAGAGAGAAAATGGACAGACAGGGACAGGCAGGCAGGGAGGGACAGAGATGAGAACCATCAACTCATAGTTGCAGCATCTTAGTTGTTCATTGATTGCTTTCTCATATGTGCCTTGACTGGGGGAGGGGGAGGCTCCAGCCAAGCCAGTGACTCCTTCCTCAAGCCAGTGACCTTGGGCTTCAGGCCAGTGACCTTTTAGCTCAAGCCCATGATCATGGGGTCAGTCTATGATTCCACACTTCAAAGTAGTGGTCTCAGGGTTTTGAGCCTGGGCCCTCAGCATCCTAGGTCAACGCTCTAACCACTGTGCCACTGCCTGAACATACTTTCTCTCTCTCTCTCTCTCTCTCTTTTTTTTTTTTTACAGAGACAGAGAGAGTCAGAGAGAGGGACAGACAGGCAGGAACAAAGAGAAATAAGAAGCATCAATCCTCAGTTTTTCATTGCGACACCTTAGTTGTTCATTGATTGCTTTCTCATATGTGCCTTGATTGTGGGCCTTCAGCAGACAGAGTAACCCTTTGCTCAAGCCAGCGACCTTGGGTCCAAGCTGGTAGCTTTGCTCAAACCAGATGAGCCCACGCTCAAACTGGTGACCTCGGGGGTCTTGAACCTGGGTCCTCCGCATCCCAGTTTGATGCTCTATCCACTGCACCACTGCCCGGTCAGGCTGAACACACATTTTCTTAAAAAACAACTGGTTACTTATGTAATGTTTTTGCCAAAAATGTTTAACTTTAATTATAAAGAAATAATCACATTAATCAAAATTAAGGCCTTGATGACAATATTATGAAAAAAAAAATAGGGAATTGTTTTAGAATAAAAGAAACTAAAGCACTAAAGACACCTGAGGACAAAATGCAGTCCAGAATTAATAATAAAACCCACACACTATAAATTATGATGACAAATGGGAATACTTAAATGTGGATCATATAATAGTAATAAAATTGTATCTGTGGCCTGACGTGTGGTGGTGCAGTAGATAGAGCATTGACCTGGAATGCTGAGGCCACTGGTTCGAAACCTTGGAATTGCCTGGTCAAGGCACATATGAGAAGCAACTACTACTAGTGGATGCTTCCTGCTCCTCCCTTACATCCCCTTTCTCTCTCTCCTCTTTCTTTTTTTTTTTTTTTTTTTTTTTTGGTATTTTTTTTTTCCTGAAGCTGGAAACGGGGAGGCAGTCAGACAGACTCCCGCATGCATGCGCCCGACCAGGATCCACCCGGCACGCCGACCAGGGGGCGATGCTTTGCCCATTCGGGGCGTCGCTCTGTCGCTACCAGAGCCACTCTAGCGCCTGGGGCAGAGGCCATCTTTTGCTCCAATGGAGCCTCGGCTGCGGGAGGGGAAGAAGAAGGAGAGGGGGAGGGGTGGAGGGGTAGAGAAGCAGATGGGCGCCTCTCCTATGTGCCCTGGCCGGAAATCGAACCCGGGACTTCCGCACGCCAGGCCAACACTCTACCACTGAGCCAACCGGCAGGGCCACTCTCTCTCCTCTTTCTAAAGTCAATAAATAAATAAATAATTTTTTTCAAAAGACTTTATTTATTCATTATAGAGAGGGGAGAGAGAGAAGAGGGAAGGATCAGGTAGCATCAACTCTCATATGTGCCTTGACCAGGCAAGCCCAGGGTTTTGAACTGGCAACCTCAGCGTTTCCAGGTTGATGCTTTAACCACTGCACCACCACAGGTCAGGCAATAAAAAAAATTTAATTGGATGTTTTCTTTTTTAATTTTTTTAATCAATTTGAGAGAGAGAGAAAGAGAAACATCAATTTGTTGTTCTGCTTATTTATGCATTCATTGGCTGATTCTTGTATGTGCCCTGAATGGGGAGGTAACCTGCAACCTTAGCTTATTGGGTTGGGGATGCTCTAACCAACAGATTTGGCTAGGGATTATCTGTGGGTTTTTTTTTTTTAATTAATTGATTTTGAAGAGAGAGGAAGGGAGAAAGAGAGAGAAACATCAACTGTTCATTAGTTGATTCTTGTATGTGCCCTGACCCAGATTGAACCTGCAACCTTGGCACACTGAGATGACACTCTAACCAACTGAGCTACCTGGCCAGGATTTACTTGTGTTTTCTTAAGGATGGCAATTGTATTGTGGATATGTAGGTGTACTGAGCTGAATGATAGCTCTCTCACCCAAAAGACATATCCACATTCTAATCTCCAGAACCTTTGCTATTAGGGGAAAGGGTCTTTGTAGATACAATTAAGTTAAGGATCTTGAGATGAGATATTGGACTATCTGGGTGGTTTCTAAATCCAAATGGCAGGTGTTTATATAAGAGATGCACAGAGGAAACAGAGAAGAGGAGGCAATGTGACCACAGAGGTAGTGATATGGGCAGAAGTCAAGGAAACCACCAGAAGGTGAAAGAGGCAAAGGAAGGATTCTCCCATAGACCCTCCAGAAGGAGTATGACCCTGCCAACATTTTGATCTTGGACTTCTGACCTCTAGCACTGTGCAAGAATACATTTCTGTTGTTTGTTTGTTTTATTTTATTTATTGATTTTACAGAGAGAGGAGGGGAGAGAACAAGAAGTATCAAGTCATAGTTGCTTCACTTTAGCTGTTCATTGATTGATTTTTGTATGTGCCTTGACCGGGCAAGCCCAGGGTTTTGAACCGGCAACCTCAGCATTCCAAGTCAATGCTTTATCCACCGCGCCACCACAGGTCGGGCATTTCTGTTGTTTTAAGCCACTAAATTTGTGGAAATTGTTACAGCAGCTACAGGAAACTAATACAGCAGGAAATGTATGTATGTTTTTCTTAAGCAATACATGCTAAAATATTTAACATGTTTAAGAAAGTGCCATGGTATCTATAACTTGCAATTTACTTTTTTGAAAGGATCATAAAATAATATTCTTAAAAGTATATATGTGGGCTTGACCTGTGGTGGCACATTGACCTGGATAAGACATTGACCTGGAACGCTGAGGTCACCGGTTCGAAACCCTGGGCTTGCCTGGTCAGGGCACATGTGGGAGTTGATGCTTCCACTCCTTCCGCTCCCCACTCTCCCTTCTCTCTAAAATGAATAAAGTCTTAAAACAAATATTTTTTTAAAAGGAGTATATATGTGTATATTTTAGATATAATACATTAACATACAAGTCAAAATATTAACATCAACAAGTGATAAATTTAGATAAAGGGTGTATGACACATTCATTACACTGTTATTTTCAACCTTAGGTAGACTTAAAATTTGTAAAAAATCAAATTTTGAAAAAAGAATAAAAGAATGTTTTTCTAGATTAAAAAATATATTTAGTGGCCACACTGGGGCTGTCAGTTATTAAAAACAGGATAGCTATTTCAAAAAGTTTCTTGGAAATCCCAAATCAAAATCAGCAGGATCTGCTGCCCTATATCCCTGACTCAGCCCTTGAGATAGAAAGGCTATGAAAAGTAGTTAATGCTTCTGAATGGCAGAGCTAAGCAGGCTCTGTATCTTACTTATAACTGGAGTGACAAGGAGAAGGTAGAGTGGCCAGTTTAAATAAAGCCAGCAAGAACTTAGAAAATAATTTCTGATTATTTCTGATAATTTATCTTGTTTCAGACTCATGATCATTTGTATTACCAGTAATTCCACCTGCACATTACGTCGTTCCATAGCCCACCTTTATGGAGCTAAGTACAGAGACTAAGTTGAATGGTGCTAATATGATTAAAGCCCTCTGGGCATGCCTGACCAGGCGGTGGCAGTGGATAGAGCGTCAGACTGGGATGCGGAAGACCCAGGTTCAAGACCCCGAGGTTGCCTGACCAGGTGATGGCGCAGTAGATAGAGCAACGGACTGGGATGCGGAAGGACCCAGGTTCGAGACCCTAAGGTCTCCAGCTTGAGCGCGGGCTCATCTGGCTTGAGCAAAAGCTCACCAGCTTGGACCCAAGGTCGCTGGCTCCAGCAAGGGGTCACTCAGTCTGCTGAAGGCCCGCGGTCAAGGCACATATGAGAAAGCAATCAATGAACAACTAAGAAGTTGCAACACACAACGAGAAACTAATGACTGATGCTTCTCATCTCTCCGTTCCTGTCTGTCTGTCCCTGTCTATCCCTCACCCTGACTCTCTCTCTGTCTCTGTAAAAAAAAAAAAAAAAAAAAAAAAAAAGCCCCCTGGGCAAGACACACACCCCTAAAGGGTTTAAAATAGTGTTTAAAAATAATAGAACTATTATAAGCAGTAATCAGACAAAACAAAATCAGAACCCCAGTTAAACTCCTTGCTTTCTTGCTCCAGCCAAATAGCTCAGTTGGTTAAGAGCATAGTCTCAATACACCAAAGCTGCATGTTTGATCCCCAGTCAGGAAACATACAAGAAACAACCAATGAATGCATAAATAAGTGGAACAACAAATCGATATTTCTCTCTCAAGTCAATAAATAAATTTAAATAATAAATCTTTGCTCTTAAAGTTGAAGTGAAAGCAAATTTTACAAGGAAATCAAGAAAATAAATGCTGTGAAAGTGAAGAAAACATGGACTAACATGCTCAATTCTGTGATGATATATGACCAAATGGTATTTGTTCAAGTGACAAATCATAAAATAAACCAACAACATCACTTCATAGCCTTTTGGCTAAGATATAGTGTAGTACAAAATAAACCAATAAAAATAAAGAATAATCTTTGAATATAATGTAGACTTTTTAGTTACAAAGATGTTGGTCTGCACTCATATGCATTGCTAATTTAAGGAGAGAATTAGGTAACTGTCTTTCTCTTTATAATAAAAATATAATCAATTATTCCAATTTTTCCATTCATTTATTCAAATAATTTTTGAGCACCTGCTATGTATCAGGCACTGGGGTTGGGGTAGCAAGGGATTTGAAAATACGAAGGTGAAAATGAGCTCCTAACTTCATGGTATATTTATTTATTTATTTGAGTGAGAGGAGGAGAGATAGAGAGACAGACTCCCACATGCACCTTGACCAGGATCCACTCGAGCCACCGACTGTGGGAGGGGAAGAGAGAGAAGGGGAACGGAGAGGGGGAGAGAAGCAGATGATCACTTCTCATGTGTGCCCTGACCAGAGATCAAACCCAGATGTTTGCTCGCCGACTCAATGCTCTATCCATTGAACCAACTGGCCAGGGCTTTATTTTATATTTTTTTAATTGACATAATACACATACCATAAATTTTACCCTTTAAATTCAAAGTGTACATTCAATAGTTTTGAGTATATTCACAAAGTTGTGCAAGTATAACTACTATCTAATTCCAGAATCTTTCATCACCTCTTGAAAGAAATTATGTATCTATTAGCAACCATCCCCCATTTCTCCCCCCCTCCTCCCCCCCCCCCCAGCCTCTGGTGACCACTAATCTACTTTCTGTCTCTATAGATTTTTGCCTACTCTGCACATTTCATATTCATGTAATCATACAACATGTGGCCTTTTGTGACTGACTTTTTACACTTAGCATAATGTTTTCAAGTTGTGTCCATGTTATAGCAGGTATCAGTATTTCATTCCTTTTTATTTCTCAGTAATATTCCATTGTATGGATATACTACATTTTATTTATCCATCATCAGTTCACAGACACTTGTCTTGGATTGTTTCCTCTTTTGGGTTATTACGCATTTATTTTGTGTGTGTGACAGAGACAGATAGGGACAGACAGACAGGAAGGGAGAGAGATGAGAAGTATCAATTCTTCGTTGTGGCTCCTTAGTTGTTCATTGATTGCTTTCTCATATGTGCCTTGACTGGAGGGCTATAGCAGAGCAAGTGACCCTTTGGGTTCAAGTGACCTTGGGTTCAAGTCAGCGATCTTTGGGCTCAAGCCAACAACCATGGGGTCATGTCTATGATCCCACACTCAAGCCAGCGATCGCACACTCAAGCTGGTGAACCCATGCTCAAGCCAGATGAGCCCATGTTCAAGCTGGTGACCTAGGGGTTTTGAACCTGGGTCCTCTGTCTCCCAGTCCAATGGTCTATCCACTGAGCAATTGCCTGGTCAGGCCTTATTATGTATATTGATGCAGTGAAAATTTGTGTACAAGTTGTGTAAAGAAAGTTAACTACTAACACAGAATGACTAATGTACTAATTATATATTAATTAGTGTATGAATGTATTAATACAGAAGTAACAGAATGTGGTAAGCATCATATAGTGGATTTTTATTGGTTTTGGCTATGCAACATTTATTCCTCCTTCTTGTTAGTAACAATACCCATAGTCTTATCTGTAGTTACAAGGAAGCTTCCAAGAAAGCTCATTTCACATCTAAATCCAGAGCAGACCTTATTTGGCTTAAGACCAGGATAATCTACCTCCAAGGACACTGATAAGTTTAGTGATGGTCAAGTGACCTAAACTCAGACCAATGAGATATAAAATGACCTTTGCTGGGACTTCACATTTCACCGATGGCATAGATGAAAAGAGAAACATAAGAAAAAACACCACACAAAATAAATGAAAACAAACCATAAAATAATAAAAAACAAGAACAAAAAAGAAAGGAGATAGACCTGACCTGTGCTGGTATAATGCATCAAGTATTGACCTGGAATGCTGATGCTGAGGTTACTGGTTCAAAAACCCAGGCTTGCTCAGTCAAGGCTCATATGACAAGCAATCAATGTACAACTAAAGTAAATAAACTACAAGTTGATACTTCTCGCCCCACCCTGTAAAATAAATAATAAAATCTTTTTTTTTAATGAGTGTATCTCTTTTATAAATATTTTCAAGACTTTATTTCTTTATTAGAAGGGGAGAGAGGGGGAAAGAAAGAGAGAGAGAGAAGGGGGTAGGAGCAGGATACATCAACTCCCATATGTGCCTTGACCGGGCAAGCCCAGGGTTTCGAACCGGTAACCTCAGCATTCCAGGTTGATGCTTTATCCACTGCGCCACCACAGGTCAGGCCAAATAAATAAAATCTTAAAGAGAGAGAGAGAGAGAGAATGCACAAGCTAAGGCTGCTCGGGAATGCAAAAAGACAAAAATGAGGGAATAAGAAAGTTCCAGGTGACTGAGTGAGAAGAAGTGGGAGCTAAGAAAAAGATAAGGGGAGGAAAGAGAGAAAGAGAGATTGACAGATAGACCCGAGTCCATAAAATTGAGCTGTAGAAAAGATAAGGTCTAGATAGAATGTGGGTGCTGATGTAGAAAGACCACTGTAATGGGAGCCAGGACATCTGCAATCTTGCCACACCTCTCACATATCAACTTAATGATGTTAGCTTCTTTACTCATCTGAAATATAGGGAGATTGAACAAAGTGCCTCTGATATTCCATTTCTAACTTTCTATGAATCACTGAAAGGATCCAGGTGTTAGAAGCTAATATAAGCCAACATGGAAAGTTGGAGGAATCTGAAGGCTAGAATGAATCTCACAGAGTGTATCAGGACAGACGAACAGCCAGGGTAAGAAAAGAAACCAAGAAGTTGAAGAGTCAAAAGCAGATACCACATGAACAATCTCCATTTTTCTACCATTGGGCTGTAAGAGAAAATACATCACTACCTAATACTATGTTTACTTCTATTAGGTTAAGACATATGAAATTGTTGATATTCAGTTGTTACTAAAAAATGGCAATTCCATATGGTTCAAATTAATATTTTCCATTATCTCATTTGGAGACAAGGAGTCCTCACATGATAACAATGACCTGTTTTGCATAGAAACTGGTAGATTTTATTTAATTTTTTGATAAAGCTGATATTAGTCATTAACTAATAAAACTGTTAAAAGGTCCCACCATCTATTATTGTGGTTAACCTCCTTATTTCATGACTATAATTCTGAGATGCTATATTCCCTTTTCTTTCAGTATATTATGCCTTCATTTTCCATTAATTAAGGAAACTGAGTCATAGAATCATAAAAATAAAAACATACAATTTTCTTTATTTAACATCGAAGAGACTTTGAAATCAAGTGGTTTATGGAAAGAAGTTTAAACAATAATACATCACTACTCTCTGGGAGAGGGGATACAAATAATGTTATATCAAAAATAGCTACCCATGTACAGAAAAAGGCTGGCAAGAAGGAAAATGTTGGACCTACAGGGCTATCTCAGCCGTACAGCTCACAAGCTTCAAATTTATCCTTGCTTAATCATGAAGGAACTGAAAGAAGCATTCAGTTGTTACTCTGGTTCTCTAGTAGAAGGAACTAGTTCTAAGGAACCAAGAAAATAAAAAGAGAAGTTAAAAGGGGTGGCTCAACCTTTGCCATTCAAACACAAACACCAACAAATTCAGTTGAAGACCTATGTCTGGAGATCTGAGTTTTGGCCGTAACCCTGTCGCTAACTTGTGTGACCTTGAACAAGTTCTCACTTTTCAAAATCTGAATTTTCTGCTCTTCAAAGTAAGGATATGGAATAAATTATCTCAGGCAATATAATTTCAAAGTTATAGAAAAATTTCAAGAATACTAGAAGAAACTCCCCTCAGTCATTTTTCTGAATTCAAAATTGTTTACCTTTTGCTCCATTTCCTTTATTATTGCCTCTTTACATACTTACAAATATGTGCATTTTTTTCTGAACCATTTGAGACTTGGCAACATCAAACTCTTTTACCCTTAAATAGTTCAGTGGGGAATTTAAATAAATAATAAAAAAGACTTTAGTGTGTTATTTATTAAGAACAAAGCCATTCTCTTTGTTACCACAGTATTAGATATAAAAATCAGCATATTTAACATTGATACAGTACCATTATATAATTCACACATATATTAAATATTATCAATTGTCCTAAAAAAATTATTTAGGCCTATTTTTATTTTTCTGATCCAAGATCAAATCTAAGGTCACACACTACGTTTAGTTTTCTTGTCTCTTTTAATCTGGACCAGATACTCGGCCTATTTTTGTTTCCTGGCCTTGACATTTTTGAAGAGTACAGGGCAGTTATTTTGTAAAATGGCCCTCAATTTGGGTTTGCCTGACATTTCCTCATGATTAGATTTAGTTTGTGCATTTTGGGCAAGATTACTACTGAGGAGATGTTGTGTCCCCAGTGCTTCTTATTAAGAGGTACATAAAGTCAGTTTGTCCCAATATCAGTGATGTAGGTTTGATGACTTGGTTAAAGTGGTGATTATTGAGGTTCTGTCATTATTTTCCCTTTGTGACTATTAAGTAATTTATGGAGAGACACTTCACCATGTAAATATCCTGCTGCTCATCAAAGTTTCACCCACTAGTTTTAGCATCCATGAATGAGGTTTTTTTTATTGAATTTATTGGGGTGACATTAGTTAATAAAATTATGTAGGTTTCAGGTGTACGATTCTGTAATACATCATCTATATTGTATTGTGTGTTCACCATGACAGTCATGTCTCCTTCCATTGCCATTTATCCCCTCATGCCCTCTTCTACCTCTCCTCACCACAAATGAGTTGTTTTTTTTTGTGTGTGTGTTTTTTTTTTACAGAGACAGAGGGAGAGTGAGAGAGAGGGATAGATAGGGACAGACAGACAGGAACGGAGAGAGATGAGAAGCATCAATCATTAGTTTTTTGTTGCGACATCTTAGTTGTTCATTGATTGCTTTCTCATATGTGCCTTGACTGTGAGGCTACAGCAGCCCGAGTAACCCCTTGCTCGAGCCAGTGACCTTGGGTCCAAGCTGGTGAGCTTTTTTTGTTGTTGTTGTTCAAGCCAGATGAGCCCGCGCTCAAGCTGGTGACCTCGGGGTCTCAAACCTGGGTCCTCCGCATCCCAGTCCGACGCTCTATCCACTGCACCACCGCCTGGTCAGGCACAAATGAGTTTTTTATTCCATAATTCCATCTATATTAATTAGTTGTCATTCTACTAAAAGAAAAAGCCTTCACTTTTCCAACACTTATATACTGATTCATCTACTTATTAATATCAATGTGGACTCATGGATTCTTCTTTTATTCATTGGTTTATAACCAAATACTAATAGTATTTATTTTTTATTAAAGCAATTCTTAATCACTTTTTGTACCATAGACCTGTTTAGCAGTGTGGAGAAGCCTATATAGACCTCTTCTCAGAATAATGGTGGGGTTTTTTTTTTTTTGTTTTTTTTTTATTTTTATTTTTATTTTTATTTTTTTTTCATTTTTCTGAAGCTGGAAACAGGGAGAGACAGTCAGACAGACTCCCGCATGCGCCCGACCGGGCTCCACCCGGCACGCCCACCATGGGGCGACGCTCTGCCCACCAGGGGGCGATGCTCTGCCCATCCTGGGCGTCGCCATGTTGCGACCAGAGCCACTCTAGCGCCTGAGGCAGAGGCCACAGAGCCATCCCCAGCGCCCGGGCCATCTTTGCTCCAATGGAGCCTTGGCTGCGGAAGGGGAAGAGAGAGACAGAGAGGAAAGCGCGGCGGAGGGGTGGAGAAGCAAATGGGCGCTTCTCCTGTGTGCCCTGGCCGGGAATCAAACCCGGGTCCTCTGCACGCTAGGCCGACGCTCTACCGCTGAGCCAACCGGCCAGGGCCTAGGGGTTTTTTTTGTTTGTTTGTTTGTTTTGTATTTTTCCGAAGCTGGAAACGGGGAGGCAGTCAGACAGACTCCCGCATGCGCCCGACCGGGATCCACCCGGCATGCCCACCAGGGGGCGATGCCCTGCCCATCCAGGGCGTCACTCCGTTGTGACCAGAGCCACTCCAGCACCCGAGGCAGAGGCCATGGAGCCATCCCCAGTGCCCGGGCCATCTCTGCTTCAATGGAGCCTTGGCTGCGGAAGGGGAAGAGAGAGACAGAGAGGAAGGAGAGGGGGAGGGGTGGAGAAGCAGATGGGCGCTTCTCCTGTGTGCCCTGGCCAGGAATCGAACCCAGGACTTCCGCACACTAGGCCGACACTCTACCACTGAGCCAACAGGCCAGGGCTAGAATAATGTTTTTAAATGCACAAAATAATTATGAGGATATTACATAGGTTTACAAAGGAAACCTCTTATACCAAAACAGTTATTTAAATATTAAAAATTTAATTTATGATACAGTAATAAATGTGTTTCTTTATCAACACATTATATAACAAGATCTAGAAGTGAGTATAAACTATATCAATGTGTCTGCAACAACCGCAATGTGATATGTAATGATCCTTTTTTTAAAATTTTTTATTGATTTTAGAGAGAGAGAAAGGGGGAGAGAGACAGAGAGAAAAAAATATCAATTTGTTGTTCCACTAATTTATGCAGTCATTGGTTGATTCTTGAATGTGCCCTGATGGGGTACTGCAACCTTGGTCGATAGAACAGTGCTCTAACCAACTGAGCTACCCAGCCAGGTCTATCTGTGTTTTCTATCTGACAGTCACAAGTAAGGCACTGTGGTTAATATTGCTGTGGTAATATTGCTGTGGTTTTGTTACTAACATTTAACTAAAAGGAAATTATAAATTTCAATTACAAATTAGTGAAAATAAAGATGTCATTTTCCTGTATCTACATTCATGGATCCAGTGAATTCTATCCTGATGCCAGGTTAAGAATTGCTGAGGTAGTCTCTTTATACCCCTAATCTCTCTAAGGCTCTACATTAAGATCACATCATTTTTCAAGCCTAAAATTTCAATCTCTCAATATAAAAGTTCTCTCATTAATGTATAAAAACTAAACAAGACTCAAAAGGACACAGAGTTGAGTAAAAGAAGAAATTGCTGTAATAATCCAAGGTCCTGCTGTCCTATGGTGGTGCAGTGGATAAAGTGTTGTCCTGGAACGCTGAGGTTGCCAGTTTGAAAACCCAGGCTTGCCTGGTCAAGGCACATATGAGAGTTGATGCTTCCTGTTCCATCCCCCCTTCTCTCTCTCTCTCTCTTTCTCTCTCTCTCTCTCTCTCCTCTCTCTAAAATGAATTTTTAAAAATCTAAAAAAAAGAAAGAAAGAAAGAAAGAAACCAAGGTCTTATAGCACTAAAGCAAAGAAGGAGCCCCCTGAAGAATGCAATAAAACTGTTGTGAGTCCAGCAAGACCCAAGGTAGAGAAACTGAAGCCATATAAAAAGAGTGACTTAACAAAAAACAACAACAACAAAAAAGAGTGACTTACCCAGGATCTGATAAAAGAATGAACTCAGAAGCAGTGACTAGAAAAGTCATCTTTAAAGGCCTGGTGATGAAAAGACTTAATGGGCATCTATTCATAGTGGATTCTAAAATGACTGAAGAAATAGAAGCCTTAGAATTCCAGCTTAGGTGTGAGACCAACAATAAGGATCAGTTTATGCTATATGAGACAGAGATCGAAAATAACCGGGGGAAAGACTTGGTTTTCATCATTATAAAACTGATGAGTTGTATCAATTTTTCTAGTTTTTAGTGCAAGGTGATTTTTCCTTAAGAAATCAGATAGGCCCTGGCTGGATAGCTCAGTTGGGTAGAGCACCATCCTCAAGCGCAGAGGTTGCCAGTTCAGTCCCCAATTAGGGCACATACAGGAACAGATCGATGTTCCTATCTCTCTCTAAAATCAATAAATAAACATTTAAAAAAACACATTAAAAAAAAACTAGCCTGACCTCTGGTGGCGCAGTAAATAAAGCCTTGACCTGGAATGCTGAGGTCGCCAGTTTGAAATCCTGGGCTTGCCTAGTCAAGGCACATATGGGAGTTGATGCTTCCTGCTCCTCCCCACCTTCTCTCTCTCTCTCCTCTGAAATGAATAAATAAAATAAAAATAATTTTTAAAAAATAACTAAAAAAAAGAAAGAAATTAGATCATGCCCTGGCCAGTGATGCAATGAATAGAGCATCCTCACGGAATACCAAGATTGCTGGTTCCATCACAGGGTCACTGTCTTGACCCTGAGGGCACCAGCTGAACCTCAGTCAGGACATGTATGAGAAGCAATCAATGGGTGCACAACTAAGTGGAACAATGAGTTGATGCTTCTCTCTCTCTCTCTCTCTCTCTCCCTTCCTCCCCTTTTCCTCTCCCCTTCTGTCTCTCAAAAAGAAAAAAAGAGCCCGACCAGTGGTGGCACAGTGGATGAAGTGTCAACCTAGAATGCTGGGGATGTCAACTTGAAACCCTGGGCTTGCCTGGTCAAGGCACATACAAGTAGATGCGAGTTAATGCTTCCCTCTCCTTCATCTCCTTTCTCTCTTTTTCTTCTCCCTCTGAAAAAATCAATCAATAAAATCTTTAAAAAAAAGAAAAGAAAAAGAAATCAGATAGTGTTACTCCTAGTTCAGTGATAATAAACCACAGCAGCTTGACTATGTCTGTGGGGAACTGTTACAAGTTATGGATATGAATACAGTCAAATAGAATAGTTCTGAAAATTATCCTTAGAATTAATAAGTAATACATTTTCTTGTGTATTTTTTTCATTTTACTTAAGAAAGACCATGTTCTTGGGGTTCTTACAATTTAACTTCTGAATTTAAATGTCAGAAATAAAATAGGGTTGAGCTGAAAAACCCAGTTACACTATTTTATAGTACCAACCCCATGAGAAGCATCAGTTTGCAGACCAAGATGTAACAGTAAGGTTGATGTTGCAGTGAACTGTACATGTAGAAGCAGGAGCCCAGCAAAATCACTTGAGTAGCTAAATGAAACTAAAGCTCATAAAATCACTGTAGAAGGTAAGTTTGAATAATAAAGTTCAAATGCAACGCTTTCTAAATTGGTCAAAAAGTATCTAGATTTACATTATATGTTTTATCTCTTGACTATACATGATTTTCTTTGGGGGAGAGTGGGTAAGGGTATTGGGTCTGTCTAACCTAAATCAAAGCATTCTCCCCTACTACATACTTTAGGAAGTTTGAATTCCACTGCAACTAGATTTTGCTTCTCTACCATTGGTCTTTCTTAAAACTCATCACCAAATCTATGTTGTTGTTTTTTTTGTTGTTTTGTTTTTTTGGGTTTTTTTTTTTTTTTGTATTTTTCCGAAGTTGGAAACAGGGAGGCAGTCAGACAGACTCCCGCATGCGCCTGACGACCGGGATCCACCTGGCATGCCCAGCAGGGGGTGATGCTCTGCCCATCTTGGGGCATCGCTCTGCTGCAATCAGAGCCATTCTAGCGCCTGAAGCAGAGGCCACAGAGCCATCCTCAGCGCCCTGGCCAACTTTGCTCCAATGGAGCCTTGGCTGCGGGAGGGGAAGAGAGAGACAGAGAGGAAGGAGAGGGGGAGGGGTGGAGAAGCAGATGGGCGCTTCTCCTGTGTGCCCTGGCCGGGAATCAAACCCAGGACTCCTGCACGCCAGGCCAACGCTCTACCACTGAGCCAACCGGCCAGGGCCAAATCTATGTATTTAGGCAAGTGCTTAAATTTTTTTCCTATTGATTTATTTTAGAAAGACAGAAAAGGGGCGGGGGGAGAAAGAGAGTAAGAGAGAGAGAGGGAAATATCAATTCATTGTTCCACTTATTGATGCATTCACTGGTTGATTCCTGTCTGTACCCTGGCCAGGGATCAAACCTATAACCCTGATGTATCTGGATGATGCTCCAACCAACCGAGTGACCCAGCCAGGGTTGTAGGAAAGTACTTGAATATAAGACTATTTTATCCTTCCTGAAATACAAACTGTTTGTGAACACTCATGAAAGTTAAACAGTAGATAATTCCTAAGGATTTCCCATTTTTCTTCAGTATTTAAAATCTGAAGACCTGGACATTCTTACTCTTAGTTTTCTTTCCTGCTATTCTTACAATCTTTTTTTTTTTTTAATTCATTTTAGAGAGGAGAAAGGGAGAGAGAGAGACAGAGAGGGAGAGAGAGAGGACAGATAGAGAGAGAGAGAGAGAGAGAGAGAGAGAGAAGGGGGGGAGGAGCTGGAAGCATCAACTCCCATATGTGCCTTGACCAGGCAAGCCCAGGGTTTCGAACTGGCGACCTCAGCATTTCCAGGTCAACGCTTTATCCACTGCGCCACCACAGGTCAGGCATTTTTTTGTTTTGTTTTGTTTTTTACAGAGACAGAGAGTGAGTCAGAGAGAGGGATAGACAGGGACAGACAGACAGGAATGGAGAGAGATGAGAAGCATCAATCATTAGTTTTTCATTGCGCGTAGCAACACCTTAGTTGTTTATTGATTGCGTTCTCATATGTGCCTTGACCGCGGGCCTTCAGCAGACCGAGTAACCCCTTGCTGGAGCCAGCGACCTTGGGTTCAAGCTGGTGGGCTTTTTGCCCAAACCAGATGAGCCCGCGCTCAAGCTGGCAACCTCGGGGTCTCAAACCTGGGTCCTCTGCATCCCAGTCCAACGCTCTATCCACTGCGCCACCGCCTGGTCAGGCTATTCTTAGGATCTTGCTTTTCAATACTGGACTATGACATTATTCATATTGCCATTAAATCACTGCTTATTCCTGCTCCTGCTGAGATGCTTAACTATTCAATGTTCCCATCTCTTGATGTATGTATTCAGAACCTGAGAACTGCACATAAACAGGAAGAAAAATTTTGGAAACCTCAAATAATATATAACTTAAATGCTTTAAAAAATAAAATAATCTGGAAATAATGAAGTTTACTGAGTTAAGCCTGTGGTAGAGAGTCTTATCTCCACTGCTAGATTGCTTTTTTAAAATAACCCTGTCTTGCCTGATTGGTGGTAGCACAGTAGATAGAGCATACACCTGGGATGCTGAGGTCCCAGGTTTGAAAACCTGAGGTCACCAGCTTGAGCATGGGATTTTAAACATGATCCCATGGTCCCTGACTTAAGTCCAAAAGGTTGCTGGTTTGAAGCCCAAGGTCACTGGCTTGAGCAAGGGGTCATTGGCTCAGCTGGAGCATCCCCCCCTTAAGACACACATGAGAAGCAATCAACAATTAAAGTGCAGCAACTACGAGTTGATGCTTCTGAACTCTCTCCCTTCCTGTCTCTCTCTGTTTCTCAAAATAAATACACAAATATATAAATAAATAATAGCCCTGTCTTGGCGCTGGTTGGGTAGCTCAGTTGGTTAGAGCATACTCCCAATATGCCAAGGTTGTGGTTCCATCCCTGCTCAGGGCACATTCAAGAATCAACCAATAAATACATAAATAAGTACAACAACAAAATTGATGTTTCTCTTTCTCTCTCACTTTCCCTTTCTGGTTCTAAAATTATAAATTAAAAAATGTTAATAGCCCTGTCTTGTCTAATTTTATATCGCACAAAAGATCTAACAGAGTGATATGTACACAGGAGGCATTCATTTACTGAATAAATGGTTCAGAAAGTGTTGGCAGGCCACCTTCTTAGTCTATCTAACAAAAGACTGTCTTTAAGCCCTGGCTGGATGGTTCAGTTGGTTAGAGTATCATCCCAAAGCACAGAGGTTACTGGTTCCATCCCCTGACAGGGCACATACAGGAACAGATAGATAGATCTTCCTGTCTCTCTCCTGCTCTCTCCCTTTCTCTCTCTAAAATCAATAAGATAAACCTTTTTTTAAAAGAAAAGACTGTCTTTAACAAATCTGGTCTGTTTTTTCAGACCATCTATGCTAAATAGATGCCAGCCCAATATATAATCTAGAAATACTTGAAATAGAGAAAAATCATGATAAAACTGTCATTTAAAACAAAACTTAGCCTGACCTGTGATGGCGCAGTGGATAAAGCACCGACCTGGAATATTGAAGTCGCTAGTTCGAAACCCTAGTGCTTGCCAGGTCAAGGCACATACAGGAAGCAACTACTATGAGTTGATGCTTCCTTTGCTAGCAGAGTAATGCAGTGGTAGCGAGCTGGGCCCATGAGTTGATGCTTCCGCTTCTCCCCCTTATTCTCTCTCCCTCTCTTTCTCTCTCTAAAAAATAATAAATAAAATCTAAAAAAAATTAAAACAACAAAACAGATCCATATTTACAATGCTTAGAATGAGAGTCTGGAGACATTTTAATCTGAAATAACGAACTCTCTAGATATACATAAAATTACACAAGTCTCCTGTTTCCTTTAATTCCCAGTTATACCTTTAAAGTTTGTGGTACACAACGTTGAGAAGCAGTCCTTTAAGATTCTGTATGGCTTCTCTTGCAAGTTTCTTATGAATCAGAGCTCAAACCCGGGAAGAATTGGCTTTGGGAGTTGGGGAGGCAGGGGTGGATAATAATAATAACCAATTATGTTAACAATAGTTATCTTTTTGAATAAAATTTTAATTATTGATTGACCTCAGAGAGACAGTGAAGAAGGAAATAGGCATGGGGTGGGGGCGGGGATGGGGGGGGCATTCATTTGTTGTCCCACTTAGTTGCGCATTCATTGGTGGCATTGGTATGTGCCCTTACCGGGGATCACCTTGGTGTTTCAGGACCACGCCCCGACTGAGATAACCAGCTGAGCTAAAATAAGTATTTTTTAAATCGAGGAGACAAATTCTGTCAAAGGGTTTTTGAAACTTTAAGAATAACCTCGAACGGGGAAAGGAGTAAGAAAATTACAAAATCTAAGAGAAAACATCACACATCAAGTTAAAAAACTGACTTTATATTAAACAAGTCACCTGCATCACCTCTAAAAGCCTGCTAAAATCTCCAGTTGGCCCTTCTTCTAACGCAATAATTGTTATGTAACTTATTTGGAGTAAATTGTTCCGTGGCTTTTGCTGATGTGGTTTGCCTTGAAGGACTGAGGGTTCCAAGAGAAAGATTTGGGGACTGGCTCTGCAAAGCTGCTTGAATTGCAGGAGGTCGTGAGCTACTCTTTCTAGTATCGGGCGTTCGAATTTGGAAATAGGTCGAGGAGCACATCAGAGCTCTGGACCTTAACTTCCCCATCTGTAAAATGGAGCAGGCGATCACGACGCTGAGGAAGAATACAGGATTATAACCCGTGGCTTGACCAACAGGAAAGCAGCCATAGTCAGTGGTAAGTAGGAGGCGGCGCTAAGAGAAGCGAGAACAGAACAATTTGCAGGAAGTGCTTTAGGGTTGGGAGGGGCGAGAGAAGGCGGAGGCGGGAATGTGAAAGCCGAGCCCTAGCTGCGGAGTTTGTACCGAAGCTCACGGGAGGCGGAGCGAAGCTGGGGTGAAGGGGTTAGTCAGGAGATCTGCAAGACGGACTACCTCCCCCGAATAAAGAGGGCAGGGAGTGGAGGTGGCTCGGAAGTGGCGGCTGAGGAACGTGGGGGTGAAGGGGAGAAGCGAACGCACTCAGGAAAGGGGCGGAAACCGCGCGCCCACCACACGCATGCGCGCGCAAGCTCCTCCAGCTCTCAGGCCTGGGCTTCCGACCGCGCGCACTGCGCGCCGACGGTGCGGACGTTAGAGGAGGAGGAACCAGGCGGCCCCTCCCCACCGTGCTGGGACCCGAGTTCCGCCGCGAATCCCTCCAGGTTGCGGGTTGCAGCTTGTTTCTCTAGTGGGGACTTAGGAAGCAGGGAACGGGAACACGTCCCATGCTCTTTTCGTCCCCCCACACCACGAAGAATAGGGTGGGAGGTCCTGGGCGTGTCAGGGAGAGTCCGCTCCGGGTTTTCCCGCCCACTTTAACTCTCTGAGCACTTCGCGCGGCGCTTCGCCGGAACTCGTTCCGCCTCCCCCACACATCTTTCCCCAGGAATGAAAAGTGGGAGCTCGGACCTCTTTGCCCGGGCTCCTCAGGCAAGGCCGCCACTCCCTATCTTTTGGGGAGTCCAACTTAGCCCCTGGCAACTAGAATTCTCTAATAAGATCACTCTGAGGGACTATTTGATGTCTTCGTGCGCTCAGTGGTGCGGCCGGGCTCAGAGCTCTTCCTGGAAACTCCCGCCTCGGGGAGCCAGGAGAGCCCGGCCGGGGGGAGGGGAGCGTAGGGGACGCACACGCCCCCTGTCCCGGGGGAAGGCTCCGCGCTCCCGCCCTCCTGCCGTTGCGGAGGGAGAGAAGGCGTGAGAGGGGGATGGGAGGAAACGGGGGGTGGGGATCGGCTTCCCGCCCCACCCCCCGCTTGCAGAACAACGGGTTCCCGCTGCTGCCCCCTGCCGCCCAGAGCGCCCCGCGCCCGCGCCCGCGCCCCAGCACGGCCCCGAGAGGGGCGCAGGGGGGCCGCAGCCGCTGGGGCCGTGGGAACCGGGGCCGAAACTTGTAAGAAGTGACCGGTTTCCTGTCAGAAAACTTCCAGTAACTTTAGAGAAGCCTGTTGGGCTAACTTGGTCCCAGCCGTGGTTGGCCACATTTCGCTACAGCCTGGTGACCTCCCTTCTACTTTAAAACAACAGGGAATTATCTTGGGGGAAGCAGTCGGTTGATAAAACCGAGAGTAACACGACGTCGTACCGCCCTGACTCAAAGGAAATTAAAAAATAGGTGATTGTGAGGAATTTTAAAGCTCTACTAACAGAAGGAATTCGGGTTTTTCAAGTTAAGGCTTTTTCCTCCCCGTATGTACACAAAGATTTAAGTCATGAGAGTTTATTACAGCAGTACATCTGCTTGTAAGCTGACGAGTTTGTGGCTTAAAAAAAACCTTTGTGAACTTTTAAAAGAGAGGCGTTTGTTTGTGAATCCAACAGGAAAAAAACCAATTCGAAAGAGCCTGAAAAGGTTCAATTAGAATAGCAGCCACATTTCAACATTTCCCAGATTTTGCAATATTAAACTGTGAGGGTTCGTGCCAAATTTTAAGGCAAGAATTCTTACTGCCAAAATTACGAATTTCTCAAAATGAGGGGCGTTCAACCAAATTGCTGCCAGACCCCATAAACAGGCACTAACATCACTGCTATAATTACACCTTATTATCTCCCTCTCAGCCTTATTTGATTCACTGCCGGATAAAATCTTCATTCCGGGTGTCACTAGCTGGCATTTTTCTGGGACTGAACAATCACATCTCCCATGCCTCAGGTCGTGTCCAGCGCCTTTAGCTTTATAACGAAGCCAAGCGCCCTCTGTTCAAGTCTTCAGTCCATCTCTTCCGAAAAAGCAACCCAATCAATGAGGTTATTTTCACCCGTTTTTCTAGGGACTAAGAAATGAAGAAGATGAAAACAAATTTATCAGAATTACAAGAAAGATTTCTCCTTTGAAGAAAAGGATTTAGGCCAAGGAACCAAATTTGTTGTTTAATTCGAGCCCCCTACAGGGATTTAGCATAGTGGATTGAATGCAGTTAAACCAGCTTAATCATTTTCTTTGTTCTGGGCTCTTTGCATTTATTTAATGTTGTATTTTAACACGGTTTGACACAACCTAAACTAATTTCTTATGTTAGTGTAGAGTCTACACTGTAGATCATACAACATAAGCAAATAATGTTTCTGTGGAATCTTTGATATTTTGTAGAATTCTGTACTAAACTGCTTTATGACCAAGACTTAAAAAGTGGTTTTGGTGTTTTCTGTGGGGTGGGGGTGGTGGAGGAAGTTATGTTTTCATTTTTTTTTTAATCCAGTGATTTTAAAAGATTGACCATTGTAGACTACTTATTTCTTTTGGTAGTATTTGTAACTCCACAGCCCTCACTAGGAACCCCATTTACTCATTTTTGCCTGAAAGTTTTTTTTTTTCAATAGAAAGAAAAAGATCTTATCTCTAGTAGATTTCAATTCTTCTAACCTTTACTCTCCCTCTTAAATAACAATTCTACTCTGCTTCCCACCAGCCCCAGATTGAGGGGCATTCATTCACAAATAATTTTGAGCCTCCTGATGTTTGCTTCCTTATAAAGCCAAAATCTCGGTACTGTGGCTCAATGAATTAAAGCTTGTAAAAGATGCAGGCAGAAAACCTAAGAGCCTGCAAGAAACAATCTCTTTTCTGTTCTACCTTCAAATTCTCTTCCAACATACAGGAATAATATCTGTCCTTTTACTACATAGCCATTACTACTAGCCAGGCACTATTCTAAGTTGTTGATATGAATTAACCCCTTGTGACCGGCCTAAAATGTGGGTACAATTGTTATCACTATTTTACAGACAAGGAAAATGAGGCAGCAGAAGAATTAAGTAACTAACACAAGATCCCCTAGGCTGGAGCCTACAGAACTAGGATTTTGAACCCAGGCTGCTTCCATTATGCTTATTATCCAAGCTCGTTTTCAGTTTAACTATTGCAGAGTAAAAAGTCACTATTAATTCACCACCTTTTACATTTAGGATGTCCCCTATATGACCAAGTCCTGGGCCATATATTTTCCTCTGGAACAACAGTAAAGTGAAATTTGTTGAGATTTGCTTAGGAACAGCATTCCCAAATCAGATTACTCTCTTGGAAGCCAGCCTCGAACTGTCAGCATATGCATTGTAAATGCTAACCAGGACAGACACATCCAACCTCACCAGATTCAGAACATGCTTACCTTACATTTTAAAGAAGCAAGATGGTTAGCGATTTGGATTCTCTGACGTTGAACTAGGTAGAAACCAGCAATTAAAATGGGAAGAAATAAGGTGATGGAATCCAAGAGAAAATAAATGTAACATATGTGCACATAGGTCAGTACTACACTGTAAAAATTATGATCAAGGTCATGCAGAAAAGAAGCATGTGGGCGTGTTATGACAGAACTGGAAAAGGAACATAAAGATGAAAACCAAATACATAGTAAGGAGAGGTGGTGGGGGTCAAGTTAGGGTGTTTTTTCCTCATATGGAACTTTAGATAAATACAATTTTAGGCTGGATTAATAGAAATACAGCATCTAGAACAAGGAAAGAAAGCTTCACTTCATTCTGTTAAACCACATCTAAGTAACATGTTCACTTTTAGAGGATTGTAATTAAGATAATGAGGATGTAACCAAGATAGTGAGACTTGAAACCCTGGATTATAAGAAAAAATTAAAGAAGTCATGAGTGATCAAAGGGCCATATTGAAATACCTGAAAGGGCCCTGGCCGGTTGACTCAGTGGATAGACTGTTGGCCTGGCATATGTCCAATTGAATTGTAGCACCATATTGCAATTCCAGTGGCAAATGACATGGTAAGATAATGTGGGGTGGCCCTGGCCGGTTTGCTCAGTGGCAGAGTGTCGGCCTGGCGTGCAGGAGTCCCAGGTTCGATTCCCAGCCAGGGCACACAGGAGAAGTGCCCATCTGCTTTTCCACCCCTCCCCCTCCTTCCTCTCTGTTTCTCTCTTCCCCTCCCGCAGCTGAGGCTCCAGTGGAGCAAGGATGGCCCGGGCGCTGGGGATGGCTCTGTGGCCTTTGCCTCAGGTGCTAGAATGGCTCTGGATGCAAGAGAGCGACGCCCCAGAGGGGCAGAGCATCGCCCCCTGGTGGGCACGCCAGGTGGATCCCAGTCGGGCACATGCGGGGGTCTGTCTGACTGCCTCCCTGTTTCCAGTTTCAGAAAAATGAAAAAAAAAAAAGATAATGTGGGGTGACTATGGAAAGGGTAGAGAAAATACACAATACAATCTCACAGACCAAGAGAACTCAAGCAGTAGAGCTTTGTGTTAAAGTTTGAAAAGCAATAGCAGAAAAGGTCAGCCTTATACTTCACATTACCATAGGCAGGTGAGATGGCTCATCTTAAGCAAAAGTTTTCATGAAGTCCATGGAACCAACTGGGTAAAGCTGGATACAGAGACAAAGACAAACCAACCCGTGAGCTTGCTGCCTGCTCACCCTGGGAAACTAGTTCTGTAAAGCTTTTACTATTTCATGGAGAATAAGGCTGACCTCAGCAGCATCTTTCAACAAAAGGAAAGCATGCGTGACATGAAGTTGTCTTAACAATCTTGTTTGGTTCTTCCAACCCAAAAGAGAAAATGGAGAGGCAGTATGACTGGAATAGAATAAACCTGGGACTAGAATCCCAGCTCTGAATCTGCTAGCCAAAGTTTTCTCATCTGTGGAATAGAAATAATAATACATACTTCATAGTATTGTTGTGAGGATTATATGATATATTACATGTGAAATATACCTAGGACAGTGCCTAATATCAGATTTAAGTTTTATTGGGGGAGGGGGAAGAAAGTGTGGCCATATTAATGTTTGTGATATAGATTCTGCCATATAAATATAGTAACATTATACAAAAGGAATAAAGAGCCATGACCATCATCACACAACCCTCCCCTTTTTGGTCACTGAAGGGCCTAAAGCTTAGAACTTCCATAACCTATAGGAGAAAGCCAACTAAAATGGAATTGCAAGTGTCCTTGCTCCCAATGCATGGTAAATGATTTCCCTTCTCTCTCTCCTTTGGTCCTGTTTTCCTCTTCATGCTTTAATCATTTTGACATCAAGCTGTACAAAAGTAATTTAAAATTAACATGTCTGACACTTGGTAGCTAGCAGAACCTGATTCTGAACCCTGCCCCCTCTCCAGGGCAGCCAAAAGTCTTCTTTGATTGGCTACTGGTCCTGCAGCAGCTGATGAAGGGTGCAAGAAAATACATCCAACAATTAATTTGCTAATTTAGTTTTCTGTTTAATTTGAAACCAGAAAAATTTCAATCACCCAGGAACTTGGCTTTCTGGCTCAAGCATTGGCTTCTAAAACTTCTTGTTCAGTAGTGAGCAAAAAGATACAAAAGAGAGGAGAAAGTTTACCCACCTAGGTACATACCATAACCTCTGTGCCCTTCTATTTTCAAAATGATTTTTTTTTTTTTCAGAGAGAGGGATAGACAGGAACAGAGAGAGATGAGAAGCATCAATCATCAGTTTTTTGTTGCGAAACCATAGTTGTTCATTGATTGCTTTCTCATATGTGCCTTGACCATGGGCCTTCAGCAGACTAAGTAACCCCTTGCTCGAGGCAGTGACCTTGGGTCCAAGCTGGTGAGCTTTGCTCAAACCAGATGAGCCCGCGCTCAAGCTGGCGACCTCAGGGTCTCGAACCTGGGTCTTCCATATCCCAGTTCGACACTCTATCCACTGCGCCACCGACTAGTCAGGCTCAAAATGGTTTTCTGTAGGATCACAATTCACAAGTTCTTTCACCAGGAGAATTCAGAACAACTCAATACATTCATACTCAATTTAGGTAAGCTGCTTCCTGAGTTATGGGGAATTTCCAGACCAATATGTGTTCAGAATTTAGAAAACTACCTTATGGTTACAAACAGAGCCAGATGGGTTTCTAGCATTAGAAGTAAGCATTACTCTAAATTGTGAAGCAGCTTCAGGTCCCCGTGGAACTTTTTACTGGTTTCAAAAGAAAGAGGCAAAGGGAATTTGTATCAGAAATGTAAAAGATTTGTATTAAGGAAAAGAAAAACACAGGTGGCTTCCCACAGGCCCCTCTGCTAGCTTTCCCTTGCTCAGAATTAAGAGGAGGAAGGGGTAGGCTTAATCTTCAAGTGTGCTCAAGAACCCACACCCTCTCTGCCACTCAGTATTTTGTTCAGTTGATGGTTTAATTTTACTCCTTGTTTTCCCAACTCAGACAGGTTAAACTCTTCTACCTGACTTCCAAGCCCATCTATGTATTATCTGTCCCAGCCCTACCTGTCAATCCCTATTTCTTCTTCTCCTCCTCCTCCTCCTCCTCCTCCTTCTTCTTCCTCTTCTTCCTTCTGCTCTTCTTTCTTCTCCTCCTTCTTCCTCCTTCCTCCTCCTCTTCTCTTTTTAAGTGAGAGGTGGGGAGACAGATAGGCTCCCGCTTCTGCTTCAATTAGGATCCACCCGGCAAGCCCCCTACCAGGCAATGCTCTGCCCATGGGAGCTGCTGCTCCATTGCTTGGCAACCGAGCTAATCTCCTGAGGCAAGGCCATGAAGCCATTCTCAGAGTCCAGTGCCAACTTGCTTGAACCATTTAAGCCATGGCTGCAGGGGGAGGGGGGGAGAGAAAGGGGAGGGGTAGAGAAGCAGATGGTTGCTTCTCCTGTGGGCCCTGACCAGGAATTGAACCTGGGACTTTCACATACTGGGCCAACACTCTACCGCTGAGTGAACCAGCCAGGGCTCCTATTTCTTATTCTTCATTAAAGTGTATATTCTAATTTTATCAGACTCAATATTCTGAGAACATACTTCTATGTTCCTGCTTCAGAACCTGTGTTCATTTCCCTACTGATTTCTCCCCACATGCTCCTCTCTCCTTTATTCAAATCCTTTTATTTTTAAAATTTAAATCCTTTTTGAAACTCAAGGTCTACCAAGATCTTACTTACTCCATTTAATCTTTCCTACCACTTCTCTTCTGTCTTCACATTGGTAATATTTGTGTAATGTACCACATATTGACCACTGTGATGAAACCATGTTCATTTATTTATTTATTTATTTATTGTTAAATTTATTGATTTTAGAGAGAGACAGAGAGAGAGAGAGAGAATTTGTTGTTCTGTTCCACTTATTTATGCATTTATTGATTGATTTTTAATTGAATTTATTGGGATATCATTGGTTTGCAAAACCATACAGGCTTCAAGTATACAACTCAATATAACACCATCTGACCAGGAGGTGGCACAGTGGATAGAGCGTTGGACTGAGACGCAGAGGAACCGGGTTCAAGACCCCAAGGTCGTCAGCTTGAGCGTGGGTTCATCTGGTTTGAGCAAGGCTCACCAGTTTGAGCCCAAGGTCGCTGGCTCGAGCAAGGGGTCAGTCGGTCTGCTGTAGCCCCCTGGTCAAGGCACATATGAGAAATCAATCAATGGACAACTAAAGAACTGCAATGAAGAATTGATGTTTCTCATCTCTCTCCCTTCTTATCTGCCCCTCTCTCTGACTCTCTCTGTCTCTGCCACAAAACAAACAAACAAAAAACAATATAACACCATCTGTACATCAGATCATGTGCCCTCCATCCCAGTCATTGGTTGATTCTTTTTTTGTGTGTGTGTGACAGAGACAGAGAGACAGACAGGATAGGCAGGACGGGAGAGAGATGAGAAGTATCAATTCTTCATTGCGCCTCCTTAGTCTCCTTAGTTGTTCACTAATTGCTTTCTCATATGTGCCTTGATTGTGGGGCTACAGCAGACTGAGTGACCCCTTGCTCGAGCCAGCAACCTTGGGCTCAAGCTGGTGAGCCTTGCTCAAACCTGATGAGCCGGCGCTCAAGCTGGCGACCTCGGGGTCTTGAACCCGGGTCCTCCGCGTCCCAGTCCGAGGCTCTATCCACTGCGTAACCGCCTGGTCAGGCAAATTTCTAAAGTCAGAGTCCAAATCATACACAGCACTTTGTTGGTATCCCTTGCAGGGGTTCTCCAAACTGGTCATCATGATAATCATTAGGTTTTTGTTTAAAAATAGGGCCTGACCTAAAAAAAAAAAAAAAAAAAAAAAAAAAATAGGGCCTGACCTGTGGTGGTGCAGTGGATAAAGTGTCGACTTAGAACGCTGAGGTCGCCAGTTTGAAACTCTGGGCTTCTCTGGTCAAGGCACATATGGAGTTAGTGCTTCCTGCTCTTCCCCACTTTTCTCTCTCTCCCCTTTCTAAAATGAATAAAGTCTGAAAAATAAATAAAAATAGGGACTATCAGATTGTACCCTCCCTGAGATTCTGTTTTGTTGGCTCTAAGATGGGACCCAGGAACCTGTATTTTTTTATTTATTTATTTATTTTTTACAGAGACAGAGTGAGAGTCAGAGAGAGGGACAGATAGGAACAGACAGACAGGAACGGAGAGAGATGAGAAGCATCAATCATCAGTTTTTCGATGCGACACCTCAGCTGCTCATTGATTGCTCTTTCATATGTGCCTTGACCGTAGGCCTTCGGCAGACCAAGTAACCCCTTGCTCGAGCCAGCGACCTTGGGTCCAAGCTGGTGAGCTTTTGCTTAAATCAGATGAGCCCGCGCTCAAGCCAGCGACCTTAGGGTCTCGAACCTGGGTCTTCCGCATCCCAGTCCGACGCTCTATCCACTGCGCCACCGCCCAGTCAGGCGGAACTTGTATTTTTTGTTCCAGGGTAGCCAGTTACCTGTTGGAGTTGGAGAATCACTGCTCACAGCTCATGGCATATGAGCCACTTAACTTGCCTGACTGATGTTGGTGCAGTGGATAGAGCATCGACCTGGAATGCTGAGGTCCCAGGTTTGAAAACCCCCAAGGTCGCCGGCTCATATGGCTTGAGCGCAGGCTCACCAGCTTGAGTATGGGGTCACCAGCTTGAACATGAGATCGTCGGCCCATGGTTGCTGGCTTGAACTCAAAGGTCGCTGGCTTGAAGCCCAAGGTTGCTGACTTGAACAAGGGGTCACTAGCTTGGCTGGAGCTGCCCCCCCCACCCCTGTCAAGGAATGTCTGAGAAGCAATCAATGAACAACTGAAGTGACGCCAAGGCACATATGAGAAAGCAATCAATGAACAACTAAAGTCATGCAACTATGAGTTGATGTTTCTCATCTCTCTCCATTCCTGTCTCTCTCTCTCTCTCTCTAAAACAAAACAAAACAAAAGCAAAAAACGTCACTCAACTTGCCTGACTGGTGGTGGTGCAGTGGATAGAGCATCAACCCAGGATACTGAGGTCATGGTTTGAAACCTCAAGGTCACCAGCTTGAGTGTGGGTTCATCAGATTGAGCACAAGGATGGTGGCTTGAGCATGGGATCGTCCACATGATCCCAAAGGTTGCTGGTTTGAGCCCAAAGGTCTCTGCTTGAGCAAAGAGTTGCTGGTTCAGCTTGAGCCTGAGGTCTAATCCCAGTCAAGTCACATATGAGAAGCATTGACCCACAGCTAAAGTGAAGCAACTATGAGTTGATGCTTTTAGCTTGCTCTCCCTCTCTGTCTCTTCCTTGTTTCTCTCTACCTTTCTGACTCTCTCTCTCTCAAAAAAAATCACTCACTTGAGTATAAACATTTGGTTATAAACTATCATATATGTACTTAATAATATCACATGATGACCTAATCAATGGTCACTCCTACTGTCAATTCTATACCTCAGGGCACAAGTTGGGAGGCAGATAACCTGGCTTACTTTCTGTGTTACCAGTTTGGTATGTTAGGAATTCAAATTGCCTCTTCCTCCTGAAAATCTCTTTGAAATTATAATTATGGAGAACAGGTTGATAGAATTGATGGAATTGTAGCTGTTAGAAACACAGATCCTCCTTGATCAGTTACAATCCATAGTATTTGTGAAGTGATATTTAAGGACAAGGGGAATTTGGTGTATGAAAAACATTGGTCATATTTTGCCCAGGCACGACTATAAAATTAGTAAAATGAGTGTTCCTGCTCAGTCCCTACCCGTTATCCTAAATCCAAATCAAGTGTAAATGATGAAGGATTAAGCTGTGATCCCCTCCTGGGGTACGTGGGTTTCAGAGGGAATCTTCTGGAAGTGGGAGGAGAGGATTATCTTAATGACTCCCAATTTTACTTGACGGGCAACTGCCAGAACCCATGATTTGGGAGAACATTCCCTTAAGAAGATAACCCCTGGCCCCAGCACACCACGGTCACATGTTTGATCCCTGGTCAGGGCACAGAGGAGAAGCAACCAGTGAATGCACAACTAAATAGAACAACTAAGTGGAACAACAAGTTAATGTTTCTTTTGCATGCTCTCCCTCTCTCTGCCTTTCCTCTCCTCCTTCTCTTCTCCTATGTCTCTCTCTCAAATCGATGGAAAAGTTAAAAGAAGAATATGATCCCCTGGGTATGCCTTTGCTTCTTCATGTACTCTACCACAGTGGTTTTCAACCATTTTACACTTGTGGACTGGTGAAAATAGGAGAATTATTTTGGAGACCACTAAGGCAGAAATCCCCCTAAGCATAAGTAAATTCAACTAGATCAGTAGTAGTCAACCTGGTCCCTACTGCCCACTAGTGGACATTCCAGCTTTCATGGTGGCGGTAGCAGAGCAACCAAAGTATAAATAAAAAGATAGATTTAACTATAGTAAGTTGTTTTATAAAGATTTATTCTGCCAAACTTAGCAAAAATTCGACATAAAGTACTTGGTAAGTAATTATTATTATATGCTTTAACTTGCAGTAACTCTGCTTTATAAATTTTATAAAGTAAAGTTACTTCCCTACTTTATAAATCACCATTACTGTGGAACCGTTGGGCAGTTAGAAAATTTTACTACTAACAGAGATACAAAAGTGGGTGGTAGGTATAAAAAGGTTGAGTACCCCTGAACTAGATCATTGGGTCTATAATCTTCATACAACATCAGTTGGTTAGCTCTTTGGCTGACTGGCACAAAATTTCTTGCAGACCAGTCTGTGGACCAGTATTTGAAAAGCACTGCTCGGCCCAGGCTGGTTGGCTCAGTGGTAGAGCATCAGCCTGGCGTGTGGAAGTCCTGGGTTCGATTCCAGTCAGGGCACACAGGGGAAGTGACCGCCTGTCTCTCCACCCCTTGTCCTCCCCCTTCTCTCTCTCTCTTCTCCTCCCACAGCCATGGCTTGATTGGTTCCAGTACATCAGCCCCAGGTGCTGAGGATGGCTCCATGGCTTTGCCGCAGGTGCTAAAAATAGCTCGGTTGCCAAGCAACAGAGCAAGTCCCACATGGGTAGAGCATGTCCCATAGAGGGCTTGCTGGGTGGATCCAGGTCAGGGTGTGTTAGTGGGAGTCTATCTGCCTCCCTGCCTTTCACTTAATACAGAAAGAAAGAAAAGAGCCTGACCAGGCGGTGGTGCAGTGGATAGAGCATCGGATTGGGATGCAGGGGACCCAGGTTCGAGACTCTGAGCTCACCAGCTTGAGCGCGGGCTCATCTGGTTTAAGCAAAAGCCCACCAGCTTGAACCCAAGGTCGCTGGCTCCAGCAAGGGGTTACTCAGTCTGCTGAAGGCCCGCAGTCAAGGCACATATGAGAAAACAGTCAATGAACAACTAAGGTGTTGCAACGTGCAATGAAAAACTAATGATTGATGCTTCTCATCTCTCTCCGCTCCTGTCTGTCTGTCCCTGTCTATCCCTCTCTCTGACTCACTCTCTGTTTCTGTAAAAAATAAATAAATAAATTAAAATTTTAAAAAAAGAAGAGAAAGGAAAGGAAAAGAAAGGAGGGAGGGAGGGAGAAAAGAAGGAAGGAAGGGCTTGACCAGGCAGTGGCACAGTGGATAGAGCGTCGGACTGGGATGCCGGAGGACCCAGGTTCGAGACTCAAAGTCACCAACTTGAGCGCCGGCTCATTAGGTTTGAGCAAGGCTCACCAACTTGAGCCTAAAGTCACTGGTTCGAACAAGGGGTCATTCAGTCTGCTGTAGCCCCCCGGTCAAGGCAACAAAGAATTGATGCTTCTCATCTCTCTTCCTTCCTGTCTGTATGTCCCCTCTCTGACTCTTGGTCTCTATCACAAAAAAGAAAAATAAAAGAGAGAGAGAGAAAAAGAAAGAAAGAAAGGTACTGCTCTTCCATCCTCAACAAAGTAAACAGTGACCATAAAAGTTTCCAATCATTGATCTCAGAGTTGAGAGAATGGGACCTTTTCAGTTTAAGTGTGGACATGTTGGTCTGCTGTGGCTGGTATTAGAAGCATCTGGGTACCAAAGAGTCCCATCACTGTTTTGTTGAAATGCCATATTTTAGATTTTTAATATACTTTTTAAAATAATTTTTAAACATTTTATTGATTAATTGATTGCTTTTATTTTAAAAATTTATTGATTTTAGAGAGAGGAAAGGAGAGAGACAAAGACAGAAACATTGATCTTTTCCTGTATGTGCCTTGACCGGGAATTGTACCAGCAACCTTTGCATTGCAGGATGCCACTCTAACCAGCTGAGCTATCCATCCAGGGCTGATTGATTTTAGAGAGAGAGGAAGGGGGAGAGAAAAAGAGAGAAACGTTTTTTGTTTTTCCACCTATCCATGTATTCATTGGTTGACTCTCATATGTGCCCTAACTGGGCATTGAACCAACAACCCTGGCTTATCCAGAGGACACTCTAATCAACTGAGCCACTCAGCCAGGGCTAGATTTTTTGTTTTCTTCTTTTTAGATTTTATTTATTCATTTTTAGAGAAAAATAAGGGAGGAGCAGGAAGCATCAACTCCCATATGTGTCTTGACCAGCCAAGCACAGGGTTTCAAACAGGCCACTTCAGTGTTCCAGGTTGATGCTTTATCCACTGCGCCACCACAGGTCAGCCTAGGGCTGTTAAATCCAAAGAGAAAACCCATGATGTGTTCTTTTATTCATGTCACAATTATTTACTGAGTGCCTATTATGTCCCAAGTACTGTTCTATTTCTAGAGATACAATGAACAGATAAAATACATGGAGGTTACATTATAGTGGGGAACAGGTGTGGTCAAGGGGCAAGATGTAAACAAAATAAATAATTACATAATATAGTAAATGATAAATGCTGTGGAGAAAAAAATAAGCAGAGAATAGAAATGAGGAATGTTGGGGAAGTTTATTTTTATTTATTTATTTTAAGTGAGAGGAGGGGAGATAGAGAGACAGACTACCACTTCTACCCCAACCAGGATCCATCTGGCAACCCCGTCTGGAGCTGATGGTCAAATCAACTGAGCTATCTTCAGCACCAGGGCCAATACTCGAACCAGCTGAGCTACTGGCTGCAAGAGAGGAAGAGAGAGAGAAGGGGGAGCAGGAGGAGAAGAGAAGCAGATGGTTGCTTCTCATGTGTGCCTTAACAGAGAATCAAACCCGGGGCATCCACATGCCAGGACACTGAGCAAACTGGCCAGGGCCTCTTAGGGAAGTTTTAAATTTTAAACTGAATAGGCCTGACCTGTGGTGGCGCAGTGGATACAGTATTTGATCTGGAATGCTGAGGTGGCCGATTTGAAATCCGGGCTTGCTGGGTCAAGATGCATATGGGAAGCAATCACTACAAGTTGATGCTTCCTGCTCCTCCCCACCCCCATCTCTCTCTCTCTCTCTCTCTCTCTCTCTCTCTCTCTAAAAATCAATAAATAAAATCTTTTAAAAAATAATTTAGATTGAATGGGCAGGGAAGCTCTCACTGAGAAGGTATCACTAGAAGTCAAGATCTGAAGGAGTGAGGAAGCGAGCCATGTTCATAACTGGAAAATAAATTCCCGATAATGTCTCATATAATAGGTGAAAAGTTAGGACTTGTGAATTCTAACCTAAGTCTAGTGTCTTTGCTAAATGCACAATAATTTCCCCTTTGAAAGTTATTCAATCTAGGCCTGACCTGTGGTGGTGTAGTGGATAAAGCATAGACCTGGAATGCTGAGGTTGCTGGTTTGAAGCCTTGGGCTTGCGCAGTCATGGCACATATAGGTGTTGATGCTTCCTGCTTCTCCCCACTTCTCTCCTTCTCTTTTCTCTAAGATGAATAAATAAAACCTTAAAATAAAAAACCTTAAAAAAATAAGTTACTCAGTCCTCAAAATTATAAAATCTTCTAAGCCTTAGTTGAAAATTTCATATTGGAAAGTACATTTTATTTTTTTTCCTGAAAGCCAGATAGTACTAACATAATCACTTACAGGTATGGAAGTCTACCCCCAAAATAAACAGATTTTCACTTGATCTTAGCCAAAAGGCTGATCAATACAAATTTTCCATTTTCAGCTAAAAGATCCTCATTTATGTTAATTAATTTTAATTTAATTAAAAATGCATTCACAGATATAGACATTGGATTTTATTTTACTTTTATTTTATTTATTAATTTTATTTTTTAAATTTCTTTTATTTATTTATTTATTTAATTTTGAGAGAAAAGAGAGAGAGAAAAGGGGGAGGAGCAGGAAGCATCAATTCCCATATGTGCCTTGACCAGGTAAGCCAAGGTTTTTGAACTGGCGACCTCAGCGTTCTAGGTCCACACTTTATTCACTGCGCCACCACAGGTCAGGCTTTATTTGTTGATTTTAGAAGAGAGAGAGAGATGGGGGGAGGGGAGCAGGAAGAATCAACTTACAATTGCTTCTCACATGTGCCTTGACCAGGCAAGCCCAGAGTCTCGAACTGCAACCTTTCATTTCAGGTTGATGCTCTATCCACTGCGCTACCACAGGCCAGACAACTATTATTTTATTTGTATTATTATTAACTATTTTTTAATATAGTAATAATCATGCTTCCTACTTATTGAGTACTTACCAGTCTAGCCTCTACTAGAGGATTTATTTATTTATTTATTTATACAACATATTTTTCACAATTCTAGAGGGTATATTTTATTTTATTTTCAACTAAATTTATTGGTATTTCAATTAAAGTTAGTGACATTAATTAATAAGGTTATACAGGTTTCAAGTGTACATTTTTTTTTCTTTTTATATTTTTCCGAAGCCAGAAATGGGAAGCAGTCAGACTCCTGCTTGCACCCGACCAGGATCCACCAGGGGGCGATGCTCTGCTCATCCAGGGCGTTGCTCTGTTACGACCAGAGCCACTCTAGCACCTGAGGCAGAGGCCACAGAGCCATCCTCAGTGCCCGGGCCAACTTTGCTCCAATGGAGCCTTGGCTGCGGGAGGGGAAGAGAGAGACAGAGAGGAAGGAGAGGGGGAGGGGTGGAGAAGCAGATGGGCGCCTCTCCTGTGTACCCTGGCCGGGAATCGAACCCAGGACTCCTGCATGCCAGGCTGACGCTCTACCACTGAGCCAACCAGCCAGGGCCTCAAGTGTACATTTCTATGATACATGATCTGCATATCGCATTGTGTGCCCATCTACCCAAAGTCAAATCATCTTTCAGCATCATATATTTAACCCCATGGATTTGAAATGAGTTATTTGGTTTTTAAAATTTATTTATTTAGTTTTTTTTTAATGTTTGTTTATTGACTTTAGAGATAGAAATGGAGAATAAGACAGAGACAGGAACATTGATCTGTTTCTGCATGTGCCCTGATTGGGGATTGAACCAACAACCTTGGGTTTCAAACAGGCGACCTGGATGTTCCAGGTCGATGCTCTAGCCACTGCACTACCACCAGTTAGGCGGATTATTTGATTTTTAAGAAAATGAAAAATAGAACTGTGGTGGCGCAGTGGATAAAAGCGTCGACCTGGAATACTGAGGTCGCCGGTTCAAAACCCTGGCTTGCCTGGTCAAAGCACATATGGGAGTTGAAGCTTCCTGCTCCTCCCCCCCTTCTCTCTCTCTCTCTCTCTCTCTCTCTCTCTCTCTCTCTTCTAAAATGAATAAATAGGCCCTGGGCGGTTTGCTCAGTGGTAGAGCGTCGGCCTGGCATGCAGAAGTCCCAGGTTCGATTCCCGGCCAGGGCACACAGGAGAAGCGCCCATCTGCTTCTCCACCCCTCCCCCTCTCCTTCCTCTCTGTCTCTCTCTTCCCCTCCCGCAGCCAAGGCTCCATTGGAGCAAAGATGGCCCGGGCGCTGGGGATGGCTCCTTGGCCTCTGCCCCAGGTGCTAGAGTGGCTCTGGTAGCGACAGAGCGACACCCCCTGGTGGGCAGAGCGTCGCCCCCTGGTGGGCATGCTGGGTGGATCCCGGTCAGGCGAATGCGGGAGTCTGTCTGTCTCTCCCCGTTTCCAGCTTCAGAAAAAAAATAATAAATAAAATAAAATAAAATAAAATGAATAAATTAAAAATAATTTTAAAAAAAGAAAATGAAAAATAGGGTTTCTTTTCATGTGGTTTTCCAAACAAAACTGTGAAATCTGCAAGACTGGTACTGTGCTCAATTTACACATGAGAATGTTAAGGCTCACAGAGATTAAGTGCCTTGTTTTAGGTCACACAGCTAATAAGTATTTGAGCCACAGTTAAAACTCAGGTCTCTTGACTCTAAATCCCATTTCTTCCCTCTATCGGAGCTGCTATTTTGGTTCCCAAATTAGGAAAACAGCTCCACCACAGTATTTACTTTCAGAATTTAAGCAACCTCTAGATGCCCTGTGAAACCACATCTGTCATATAAAAGAGAAATATCAACAGTATATTGGACAAGCTAGTTGTGAAGTTAAACTTAAAACTAAAAAGACAGCTGGCATCAGTTCCTAAAGTCCTAAAGGCTGAAAGTCTAAATCAGGCAGAAATATTATATCTCTCTACCACTGGGCTCTGGTACAAGGAATGCTTTCCACCTTGGGCAGAGCAGATGCTGAGAAGCAGCACAATGTTCCATTAAGTACTAAAATTTATCAATACCCTAGTTCAGGCAAAAGGAGATATAGATAAAGAAGTAGTTATATTTCTGGAATTTGGTTCTTTTTCTGTTTCTAAAACCACTAGTCAGGACCCTTGTCACTCCTCACATTTCTGTAAAAGCCTACCATCTGCTTCTCCCACCTCTCTCTCTCCCCTTTCTCTGACCTCTTTCCCAAACCCTTATTGTACATTCTCCAGATTAAGCTTCCTGAAGTGCCGTCACTCTTTTACATAAAAACGTTTAATGACCCCAAAATATAGTTCATTTCAAGAAAATATGATTCAGTCTAGCATTCAAAACCTTACTTTGCCTGACCAGGCGGTGGTGCAGTGAATAGAGCATTGGACTGGGATGCCGAGGACCCAGGTTCGAGACCCCGAGATTGCCAGCTTGAGTGCGGGCTCATCTGGTTTGAGCAAAAAGCTCACCAGCTTGGACCCAGGGTCACTGGCTCAAGCAAGGGGTTACTCGGTCTACTGAAGGCCTGCGGTCAAGGCACATATGAGAAAGCAATCAATGAACAACTAAGGTGCCGCAATATGGAACGAAAAACTAATGATTGATGCTTCTCATCTCTCCATTCTTGTCTGTCTGTCCCTGTCTATCCCTCTCTCTGACTCTCTCTCTGTCTCTGTAAAAAAAACAGAACACCTTACTTAATTCAGCCTGACCTGTGGTGGCGCAGTGGATAAAGTGTCGACCTAGAATGATGAGGTTGCCAGTTTGAAAACCTGGGCTTGTTTTTGTCTGGTCAAGGTACATATGTGAGTTGATGCTTCCTGCTCCTCCTCCCCTTTTCTCTCTCTATTCCTCTCCCCTCTCTAAAAGGAATAAATTTTTAAAAAAATTGTAATTAAAACAAAACCTTACTTAATGTTGCCTGACCTGTGGTGGCGCAGTGGATAAAGCGTCGACCTGGAATGCTGAGGTCGCCGGTTCAAAACTCTGGGCTTGCCTGGTCAAGGCACATATGGGAGTTGATGCTTCCTGCTCCTCCCTCCTCCTTCTCTCTCTCTCTCTCTCTCTCTCTCTCTCATTCTCTCTCCTTTCTAAAAATTAATAAAAGAAAAATTAAAAAAATTAAAGCAAAGAATTAAAAAAAAAATCTTAAAAAAAAACCAAAAACCTTACTTAATGCAATTTACTAAAACTGACACAAGATGCAATAGAAAATCTGAACTGTCCTGTAGCTATTAAATAAATTGAATTTCTTATAAACAATCTTCCCTAAAGAAAGTTCTAGGCCCAGATGGTTTCACTGGTAAATTCTTTTAAGGAAGACATAACACCAATCTTACATGAATTCTTTCAGAAAATAGAGAGGAAGGAACATTTTCAACTCATTAGAACTTATGTAGCCAACCTGATCTTTGTTACTTCTGCCCCAACCACCAAAAACTATGGGTGTTTCTTAATTATTCCACACATAATATCTGCATGCCATTGCTGATACTTTTTCCCTTTCTTGGAATGTCCCCCCACTCCCTTTGCCTCTACAAGTAATTTGGATGGATAAGAGTGGGAGTTTTTAGCCTGACCAGGTGGTGGCACAATGGATAGAGCATCAGACGCGGAGGACCCAGGTTTGAGACCCAAGGTTGCCAGCTTGAGTGCAGGCTCATCTGCTTTGAGCAAACTCACCAGCTTGAGCCCAAGGTCACTGGCTCAAGCAAGGGGTCACTCGGTCTGCTGTAGCCCCACGGTCAAGGCACATATGAACAACTAAGGTGCTGCAACAAAGAATTGATGTTTTTCATCTCTCACCCTTCCTATCTGTCATTCTCTCTGACTGTCTCTGTCACAAAAAAAAAAAAAGTTAGGGCTTTTAGATGAGTTAAAACTTAGTTTTTATTCTTAAAAAAAAAATTTTTTTTTTGCCTGACCTGTGGTGGCACAGTGAAACATTGAGGTTGGCTGTTCAAGACCCTGGGCTTGCCAGGTCAAGGCACATACAAGAAGCAACTGTGAGCTGGTGCTCCCCCCCCCCCCCCGTCTTTCTAAAATCAATAAATAACATCCATAAATTTTTTTTTATTTATTGATTAATTTTGAAAAAGAGAGATGAAGGGGGAAAGAGAGAGAGAAAGAAATAATTGATTTGTTATTTCATCTGTTCATGTATTCATTGGTTGATTCTTCCTGAACGGGGATGAAACCCGCAAACTTGGAGTATCCAGATGACACTAACCAACTGAGCTACCTGGCCAGGGCCAAAGCTTAGGACTTATTCTTTTGTTATCTGTCTCTAAAAACAAGTATAACCTTGACAAGTGAACACAAAAAAATAGAACAAACCAGTGTTAGTACTATATATAGATATTAAGTGCAACATAGTGTACACAAAAGAGTCAAGGGTCTTTCTGATTCCACAGAGAGAAGTGTTTCCACTCAGCAGAGAAACACGATACAGAGCTGTGAAAAAATGTAGAGAAAATAAGAGTTTTCCAAAAAAGAGTGCCCTGGCTGGTTTGCTCAGTGGTAGAGCGTCAGCCCAGCGTGTGGATGTCCCAGGTTTGATTTCCAGTCAGGGCACACAGGAGAAGTGACCATCTGCTTCTCCACCCCTCCCCCTCCTCTCTCTCTCTCTCTCTCTTTCTCTCCCTCCTGCAGCCATGGCATGATTAGTTCAAGTGAGTGGCCTCAGGTGCTGTTCCGTGGCCTCCGCCTCAGGCACTAACAAAATGGCTCTGTTGCTGAGCAATGGAGCAACAGTCTCAGAAGGGCAGAGCATCAAACCTTAATGGGCTTGCCAGATAGGCCCTGTGCATTCAAGAATCTGTCTCTCTGCCTCCCTTCCTCTCACTAATGAAAGGAGGGAGGGAGGGAGGAGGGGAGAGGGGGAGGGGGGAGAAGGAAAGAAAGGAAGGAAGGTAGCAGTGTACTAGTAAGAGCCTTATAGGTAAGTCACTCAATGTTTCAAGAAATATTTGAGAGCCAACTGTGAGCCAAGCATTGTGCCAAGCATTTTATATATACCCTGGTGGTTCCTGCCTTCATGGAACTTACAGTCTAGTGGATGAAACAGACAATAAACTGGTTGCTTCCCATATATGCCCTGACTGGGGATTGAACCCCCAACCTTAGCATTTGGAGATGATGCTCTAACCAACTGAACTAACTGGCCAGGGCTTTGGGACCTCTACCTTCTAAATCTAACTAACCCCTGTCACCATCTCCCCTGCTGCCACCCAAATTAAGCCACCATTGTTTCTCGCCTAGATTCCTGCATTTGCCTCCTAGCAGTTCTCCCTGCCTTTGCCCTTGCACACCTACCTTCTGTTTTCAACACAGTAGCCAGAATAAACCTTTTATAACATAAAACACAAGTCATTCCTCCAGTGGCTTCCCATATCACTTACAACAGGGGTCGGGAAACTTTTTGGCTGAGAGAGCCATGAACGCCACATATTTTAAAATGTAATTCCATGAGAGCCGTACAACAACCTGTGTATGTTACGCATTATCCAATAAAAATTTGGTGTTGTCCCGGAGGATAGCTGTGATTGTCTCCAGCCACCCGCAACCATGAATATGAGCGGTAGGGAATGAATGGATTGTAATACATGAGAATGTTATATATTTTTAACGTTATTATTATTTTTATTAAAGATTTGTCTGCGAGCCAGATGCAACCATCAAAAGAGCCACATCTGGCTCACAAGCCATAGATTCCCACCCCCTGACTTAGAATAAAAGTTAACCGTGCCTTACAAGGCCTTACAAATTCTGCCCCCTGCAATTCCACTTCCCTGACCTATCTCTTACATCTCTCTCTCGGCTCACTCCATTTAGCTCTACTGGTCTCCTTCAGCAGGAAACTCCTGTCTCAGGGCCTTTGCATTTGCTATACCCTGTATCTGGAATGCTCTTCCCCCTCCTGTTTGTATGGCTTGTTCACTAGTTGCTTTTGTCTCAGCTCAGGAAGTCCTCTGACCACCTTTAATAAAATAAAAAACTCTGCCCAAACCATAATCCCCAGTTCCCTTAACCCTGCTCTTTGATTCTCCATAACCTTATTACCATTTGGTAATATGTCTACTTATATGTTTATTGTTTGCCCCCCCCCCCAGAATGTAAATTCCAAGAGGACAAGAACTTTAATTTCTGTTCTTTTTTTTTATTTTTTAAGGTTTTACTTATTGATTTTAGAGAGAGAAGAGCGAGAGTAATCCTGAGGCAGGGGTGGGGGAAGAGTGGGAAGCATCACCTTGTTGCCTCTGCCACTCGTATGTGCCTTGACTGGGCAAGCCCAGGGCCTTGAACGGGCAACTTCAGCATTCTAGGTTAAGGCTCCATCCACTGCGCCACCACAGGACAGGCTCAATTTCTGTTCTTAGAACACAGTTTTCAGCTCCTAGAACACTGTCTAGCACATAGTAAGTGCTCAATGAATAGAGGCAAGTGACTAAAGAACAGACCCTCTTTTTTTCAATGACTGAATGAACAGAAAGGCAAAGTTATTCTGAGGATAGTAAAGCACTTTGTTAACTAGGAAATGGTGTAGAGGTTTATTTCTTTCAGTAAGTTCTTGGGTCTCTAAGCCAAAGCCTTAACTAAATTGAGTTGACTCAAATGATTTTGGTTTATGCAGTACTGACTCTTGCACAACTGGGAACTCAATCTTGCCCTTCCTGTCTTCTTGAGTTCAATGACAAAGCCAGCAAGGACCCCTTCTCTTTTCTAAGGCACTCTTGCATTTGGCTTTTGAGATATTTAAATTTTTTTATTATTATATTGATTTTAGAGAGAAGAAAGGAGAGAGAGAGAGAGAGAGAGACAGATCTGTTCCTGTATGTGCCCTCACTGGGAATCGAACCTACAACCTTTGCGTATTAAGAAAACGTTCAAACAACTGAGATATCTGGCCAGGGTTAGAGATTTTATTCTGGGCAATGGGAGAGATGGTTGGTACCCTATCTGTGGTTGGGATTCTATACAGGGAAAGCCATTCAATTAAATCAAGCAGTATTGAATACTTAATTGACACAAATGAGACAGACAGACAGCTGGAGGAGTGGGGGAGGGACAGGGAGCAGGTGCTCTGCATAATGCAGAAAGGGAGCGGAATATAAATTCAAACTGATGTTGTAGAAGCTCACTTGTGTGAGTCTAGATTTTGTACCACATAAAAGGTGAGTTTTGCCACAGCTTACTTCACATACAGCAGGAAGGACTCAGTGGTATGTTTGCCAATGATAAGGCAACAGGTTCCAACGATAAGGCAACAGTGTGCCATTCTGGCTGGCCTGATGGCCAAGTTGGCTTCTTTTCAGGTACTTTCAATCTGAGAATGACTCTTGGTAAAGCTGGGTTTTATTATTATTTTTTTTCAGGATAACCTTATGAGATAATGTTTGAATAAAATAAATCACTTTTTAGATTCCACTTCTAAAAAAAAAGAAAAGAGATTCTCAGCACATGAATTAGTAAGGTAAAGAAAAGGGTTTCTAGATCTTCAAATGCCAGTTATAGGGTATCCCTGCAGAAAAGGCAGGTTCCTTGACAACACTGGAATTTCCTCTGAGAATGTTGGGGGCATTTTTCCTTCTCAGCCCCCTCTTGGTCAGAGCTGTGACTCCCCAGCTCAGACAATTCTTCTCTGTATCCATGGGAATTGCTCCCATAATTAGCAGTGTCTCCTGCCTGGAACACAGGCAAGTAAATGTTCAAACCTGGCAGCTGATCCTGGGAAGGAGAGCTGATTAAATCTTTCCTGTTGAGAGGCACCTCTTTGATTTGAATGTGACACCTACATCCTCTACCTCAGTTTTGTCTGAGGGAAGCAGTTCCACCCATACTTCATAACCGGAGATCCTAATATTTAAAGACACATTTAATCTTAAAAGAAGCCCACTGGTTTCCTAAGTCAAGTGATTTAGAAAAAAGCATCGGCTTCTCTTCCCTCCCTCCTGGACCCTTCTCCACCCAACAGCACCCTGTATTTGGTGAGGTGAAAGCCCCTGCCGCATGGGTATCATCAAATGTCATGGGCCTTGAGAAGTAAAAGGAGTTCAGAACACCACTGATACACCCAAGTATTAACTATAAATGGAAGTGTGAACGAGCGGGCAAACTATTTCCTTAGAAGTTTTTAGCAAGACAGCTTGGAACCATCAAGCCCCAAAGTGAATGTTCTTGGTGATGTTATGATGCAGGAAAGCTTTCTGGGGGAGGAGGTGTAAATCTTATTATCTGGATATAGCTAGGATTATGTACTACCATTCAAACATTCACGAGAGACAATATTCATTTTCTTCTGACATCAAGGTAGCCTTTTAAGCTTATCCAGATTTATTTTGGTTAGTGCAATAAAAAAGCCATGTTGGAGAATGATATCTAACAAAAATAAAGCCATTGTATGCTTCAAGTTCCCCACTGAAAGCCTGCTTTTAAAGCAGTTTGCTGCTCCGCAGCTCTAGTCACCTCGCAATGCTTGTATTTAGGCAGGTTGGTTGTGAACAAAGCAAATTTGCTTCACACACAACAGCCCTAAACCTACACTCTCAGGACAAAAGTTTTTCTTAGCTATGTTTTCTACATGGGTCTGGTTAAGGGCCATTCACTTACCTCCAACCTCTTTCTCCTGGGAGACAAAGGCACCTTTGGGCTGCAGTGACATGGGAGAGTTAGAATCAGATTTGTTATCGACATTGCAGCCTTCAATTTCAGTAAGAAGCTAACTCCGTCTATTCCAACTACAGGAAGGCAGTCTTTATAACCCCGGGAGCACTTGGCCTATTATGCACCTGCAAATATACCATACAGGACATTTCAGGTTCCTAAGCACTTTGAAAACCGATACTTAAACAATCTCAGGGGATCCTATCACCCACCTTGAATAATAGCTGCTTTGGAATCTGTTGTTGGCACCAGAAAAAGAAAGAGTCCTCTGAAGTCATTCTAAAGCCATTTTTATTGTGCATTTTCAAACAAAGGACTTCACCAAAAGAACTTCTGTTACAAAATCAGGGTAGAAAGTCAAACTCATCTCATCTAAGAGTCAATTACCCTGGCAATTTTGTGAAGGGATGGGAAATGAGTGCTTGGGGAGAGGGTTGGGGGAGGGGATGGGATCAGCTTTTAAAATCCCCTGGGTGAGAAGGGTGTTCCCACTGACTCTAAAGTCTAACAATTACAACAGAAGGGCCTCTGTGACTTTCTGGCTATAAACTTTTTATGATTATTAACTGGGGAAATCTTGAATATGTGGAATTTTAACAATCGGCTTTCAACCTCCGTTTGCTTCTTTCTGAGAGATGTTTTTGCACAGACTGTAATAACCTAATGTTCAGAATTTATATTAGCTGCCTTGATATTCTTTGCTGAAAATTCACCTTCTAACTTATCTTACTTTCAATAAAGGGGCTGATGCCCTACATGCTGTTTATCTCAGGAAAAAAACACATGTGGGAAAAGAAGCAATTTCTTCTCGGTTGCAATTAAATTAAGTCACGACCACCTGTTGTGGGATTATCCTGCCATCTGCTGTTCTAACAAGAAACAACAGCAGAGAAACAGGATGGCCAAGGTAAGGGTTTCCATACAGTTAAGATCTTCCTTCCTTCTTTTAAGGCTATCAATAGCTCTCTATTATTACTATAGTGAGGGAGAAAAAATGTGATTAGTAGCAAGAGTGCTGATGGAGGGTCCAATCAATGTGGGTACAATCCTTTTTGAAAACAATGGACAATATTATATTAAGAGTGGTAGAGCCTGACCAGGCAGTTGCGCGGTGGATAGAGCGTCGGACTGAAACGTGGAGGACCCAGGTTTGAGACCCCGAGGTCGCCAGCTTGAGCATGGGCTCATCGGGTTTGAGCAAAGCTCACCAGCTTGGACCCAAGGTCGCTGGCTCGAGCAAGGGGTTACTCAGTCTGCTGAAGGGCCACGGTCAAGGCACATATAAGAAAGCAATCAATGAACTAGGGTGTCGCAATGTGCAACGAAAAACTAATGATTGATGCTTCTCATCTCTCTTCGTTTCTGTCTGTCTGTCCCTATCTATCCCTCTCTCTGACTCTCTCTGTCTCTGTAAAAAAAAAAAAATTTTTTTAAAAATGAGTGATAGAATGTTCTTTACTTTGACCTAATCGTTCTACTCTGGAAACCTGTTCCAATGGATGAATCCAAAATTCAGAGAAAGCCATGTGTGTAAAGATGTTAATTACAATGATGATTTTTATTATTTATTTATTTATTTATTTATTTATTTATTTATTTATTTTTGTATTTTTCTGAAGTTGGAAACCAGGAGGCAGTCAGACAGACTCCCACATGCGCCCAACCGGAATCCACCGGCATGCCCACCAGGGGGTGATGCTCTGCCCATCTGGGGCGTCGCTCTGTTGCAACCAGAGCCATTCTAGCGCCTGACGCAGAGGCCATAGAGCCATCCTCAGTGCCGGGGCCAACTTTGCTCCAATGGAGCCTTGGCTGCAGGAGGGGAAGAGAGAGACAGAGAGGAAGGAGAGGGGTAGGGGTGGAGAAGCAGATGGCGCTTCTCCTGTGTGCCCTGGCTGAGAATCGAACCCGGGACTCCTGCACACCAGGCGATGCTCTACCACTGAGCTAACCAGCCAGGGCACAATGATGATTTTTAAAAATTGTTTTAATTTATTGATTTTAGCCAGAGAGGAAGGGGGGGAAAGAGAGAGAGAGACAGGAACATCAATCTGTTCCTGTATGTGCCCTGACCAGGATTGAACCAGCAGCCTCTGTGCTGGGCCAGGGCACAGTGATCATTTTATATTGAGAGAAAAATATTTTTGTTTTTATGTGTCAGTACTTTTAATGTTGTATACATAAAATTATACTAAAAACATGACTATAAACAAGATATACTCCTCCATTTTCATGATCAGCACATTGCATTACAGTAAACCAAGTTTATAGTTCACCATCAAGTGTGGTTCTCCCATTGGTATGGGTCATTAAGAATATCTTCAGCCTGACCTGTGGTGGCACAGCAGATAAAGCATCAACCTGGAACACTGAGGTTGCTTGTTTGAAACCCTGGGCTTACTTGGCCAAGGCACATATGACAACCAATTAATGAACAACTGAATTGAAGCAACTATATATGAGTTGATATTTCTTGCTCCCCCCTCCTCTCTCTGTAAAATCAAGAAATAAAATCTTAAAAAAGATACATCTTCAAATCCAATAGTCTCATCATTAACCCTCAAAATATCCAGTGGAAGATTTGAGCTTGGAAGAAATGGCGGACTCTGAAACTATTGCACTACCTTTGGTTCCACCTGAAATTTTAGTGGAGCAAACAGACCCTGGATGTTTCTCAGTGTGGAAAAATTCATTTTATCTTGGTTGAGCTGGGAATTATTTTCTGATAATTCAAGAGGATGACTGGGCAAAAGTTCATTTTTCATACAAGTAAAACCTTTTTGAAGAAGATCATGTCTTTCAAAAGGTCCTCTTGCTGAAAATTCAGTAACTGGAATACTGTCCTTTAGCTGAAATCCAAGTCCTCTGGTGTTCATTTTCAGCTCGCTCTGAGCAGAGCCTCTCAGCTCCATTACCATCAGCCAGCCCTGGTGCTCCAAGAAAAATAATTTTAAGAAGCAACCCAATGCCTGACCTGTGGTGGCGCAGTGGATAAAGCATCAACCTGGAATGCTGAGGTCGCCGGTTCAAAACCCTGAGCTTCCCTAGTCAAGGCACATACGGGAGTTGATGCTTCCTGCTCCTCCCCTTCTTCTCTCTCTCTCTTTCTCTCTACTCTCCTCTAAAAATGAATTAATAAAAGAAATTTTAAAAAATGGATTGTCCACAGAATGTAGTTTAAAAAAAAAAAAGAAGCAGCAGCCCAAGCCCTGGCCAGATAGCTCGGTGGGTTGGAGCATTGTTCTTATAGGCAAAGGTTGTGAGTTCCATCCCTGGTCAGGGCACATACAGGAACAGATTAATGTTTCTACCTCTCTCTTTCTCCCTGTTCCTCTAAAATAAGTAAAGTAATAAATTTTTAAAAAGAAGCAATGCAAATGTCCACCAATTAGCAGATAGTTAAAACTTGGTGAAATATTCTAAATCTCTTAAGAAATTATATTGAAAATGTGAGACTACATGATGAAGTGCTTATTTTATAATAAATATAAACATAAAACAGATTAACAGAGCAGATTAAAACCTAACCATACTAGCCAAGAGTTTGCTTAAAGGCTTTTAATCACTGTAAAAAAAATAGAAGACTGGATAAAGAAGATGGGGCACATATACACCATGGTAAACTATTCAACTAGAAGAAATGATGACATCGGATCACTTACAGCAGAACAGTGGAATCTTGATAACATTATGCGGAATGAAATAAGTGAATCAGAAAAAAACAAGAACTGCAGGATTCCATACATTGGTGGGACATAAAAGCGAGACTAAGAGACATGGACAGGAGTGTGGTGGTTACGGGGGGGTGGGGGGAGGGAAGGAGGGAGAGGGGGAGGGGAGGGGTACAAAGAAAACTGGATAGAGGGTGACAGAGGACGATCTCTCTTTGGGTGATGGGTATGCAACAGAACTAAATGACAAGATAACCTGGAAATGTTTTCTTTGAATATATGTACCCTGATTTATTGATGTCACCCCATTAAAATAAAAATTTATTTATTAAAAAAAAAAACCTCTAGGCCCTGGCCGGTTGGCTCAGCGGTAGAGCGTCGGCCTGGCGTGCGGGGGACCCCGGTTCCATTCCCGGCCAGGGCACATAGGAGAAGCGCCCATTTGCTTCTCCACCCCCACCCTCCTTCCTCTCTGTCTTTCTTCCCCTCCCACAGCCAAGGCTCCATTGGAGCAAAGATGGCCCGGGCGCTGGGGATGGCTCCTTGGCCTCTGCCCCAGGCGCTAGAGTGGCTCTGGTCGCAGCAGAGCGACGCCCCGGAGGGGCAGAGCATCGCCCCCTGGTGGGTAGAGCGTGGCCCCTGGTGGGCGTGCCGGGTGGATCCCGGTCGGGCACATGCGGGAGTCTGTCTGACTGTCTCTCCCGGTTTCCAGCTTCAGAAAAATACAAACAAACAAACAAACAAAAACTCTACTGTAAATATTCAATGATCCATCTGAGAAACAGGCACATATATAGATCAATTGAAATTGGTTACACTAAGTCTTTGAATTGTGACTTTATAATAACATATCCAGTAAGTTATGTTATATTAAGTAATGCCCATTTGTAAGTATTTTATCATAACCTAAAAAATAAAATACTTTTTTATGGTATACGTTTTTTATAAAAAAACAAAACAAAAAAACAACCTAACCATACCCTGGCTGGGTAGCTCAATGGATAGAGTCGTCCCGGTGTACTGAGGTCACAGGTCCCATCCCCAGTCAGGCCACCTACAAGAAGCAACCAGTTGGGGTGGGGATGTATTCAGTGGGACACTTGAATCTATGTAAACACAATAAATTAAAATCATTAAAAAAAAAAAGAAGCAACCAGTGAGTGCACAATTAAATGCAACAACTAACAAGGAGTTGATGCTTCTCTTTCTCTCTCTTTCCTTTCCCCTTCCCTTCATCTCAATTTAATGGTGGGGGGAAGGGCTAAACGTAAAAAAATGAATATTTGGGGGTAAAAAAGCCACACCGAAATACTACTAGTAGTTCTTTGTGACGCTATGAGGGACTAAACATTTTTTCCTACTTTTTACTGTTTTCCAAATTGTCTTTAATGAGCACATATTAATTTGTGTGATGGAGGAAAAACTTCTTTTCTCTAAAAGATGCCTGGGTTCTAATTCCATATTTTACTAACCTACATCAAAGAAATAAATCCTGCATGACTATGGGCAACAAACTTTGCCTCTGTGAAGCTCAAGCCTTTCATCTATCAGTTGCTTCCCACCTCTCCCAGCGTGTTTCAGGATCAACCCAATAACGGCTATGAAAGTACTGTCCTTTGAAGAGCATGATATTCCATATGATTTATTAGTAATAATTTATATAATTTATTTTTTCTACAAGTTCTCCCAAATCTCATCCATATCTCTGGTGTCGTGCCTGGGAACAGTCCCTCACCCTTGGCAAAATAATAATTTCTAATCTTGGTTAAAACCATCACTTTCCACTCAGTACTTCAAGTTGTGTGGATGCCTCCTGAGAACTCTTGATCTGGCCATTCTAATTGTCTCCTATCTGATTCCCTATCTGGTCTCTTTCCCTCCACCATGTTGCTTACACTACTGCCGGCCAGAGTGATCATTCTAACAGGCAAAGTTGGGCAAACTATTCTCCAGCTCAGAATCCTTCAATGGCTTTCATTGCCTTATAGGATTAAGTTCAAACTCCTAGGCCTGCCCTACAAGACCTCTGTGTTGAACTTTCAAGCCTCCTGATATGTCAGGCTGTTTCATACCTCTTTGATTTTGTGCTATTTCCTCTGCTAGGAATGCTCTTTCTGGCTGTCTGCCTGACAAACCCTCCTCATCTCTTGGGACTTAGTTTAGGCATCAGCTCCATTTGAAAACTTCCCTGATGCCCTGCCCTGTACCATTGGCTCCCCTTGCCCACCATCCTTTAATAATATCAGTCAGGTAATTTTCTATTTCCCTGTGGCTCTCTCACTGGATTAAAAGCTCCTTAACAGTTTACAATCTTGTGTTAAGGTATATATTCCAGCACCTAGAACTATGCCTGGTTTATAGTAGAAGTTCATTCAGTAAATGCTTATTGAATGAAAAAAAATAATAATTCATCTAACATTTTCACTTCCTGAAGACTTTCATTATATTGTTACATATGATCCTTGGAAATTGCAAAGCAAGGACTTGAACTTAGCTTTTCTAAAAGAAGGGAAAAAACAAACCCTGTGGTAGATACTATTCTTGCTCATCCCAGATCACTCAGATCTCTTACCAGTTCCTCCCACCCTTCCCTTGGCTGCTGTTTGCTTTTGCTTCCAATAACCAGTACCCGAGGCTCTTCCTGGAACCAGAGGTTGCTAGTTCAATTCCCGGTCAGGACACATACAGGAGCAGCTCCATGCTCCTATCTTTCTCTCTCTCTCTCCCTCTCTCTCTCTCTCTCAAAAAAAAAAAAAAAAAGAATACCCTACTTATAGGAAATGTTAACAAAAAACACTTAGAACAGTGTCTGACACAAAGTGTGCACTAAAGAAATGTTGGCTATTATTATTATTGCTACTACTTATTAAACAGGTCATTCTCCATAGATTGTTTGTAAGTCCTTTTGTTCATATGTACATTATAGTGTTCAACCACAAAGGCTCAGGATGAACAGAACACTAACAAGGAGACATTCATTGAAGCCCTGGATGTAACATACTAACAAGAAGCCAGTTGCTCAGAGATCAATATTGTTATTTTAAAGTGGATAGATAAAAAATATATACTATTAAATTGTTTTCATGGTCCACAAGAGTTCATTCCTATTCCCTCTTGTGGTGACTCCTAGAATTACCATTACTATTTAAATCACAGACCTTATAGAACAGCTTTGGAAGACTTCTTAGAGACCTTTAGGAAGCCACATAGAGTTCAAAGTTTACCGTGCTGAAGTCCCAAACTCCTATATATCAGAGAAGGTGTTAATGAGTATTTTCAAAATTTGAAAAAGTCTAGATAAAATTGTTCAATTACCTATGACAGAAAAAAAATGTTTTCAAGCGTATTAACCCTTTCCATCCTCGTAACAATCCTTTGAGGTAAGGTACCTCATGATCATTCCCATTTTACAGATGGAGAGGTTGATACTGAATAACTTGCCTAAGGAAGCAAATAAAAGAGAAGAGTTTGAACCCAGGCAGTTGGCTCCAGGGCCTGCATACTCAGTTACCCTGCTGTACAGTTGTGGTGATGCTAGCTCTGTTTCCCCAGCACCATCTATGTGCCAGACCCCCAGCTAAGTTCACACCACATATCCTTACACAGCGAGCTGCATTTCGCAAATGAAAAAGCTCAGACTCAAAGGGGCACAAAGAAGCTTTTGTGGGTGAAGGATGTATTTATTACCTATTTGTGAAGATGGTCTCACAGGTGTACACAATCGTCAGAACTTACCAAATTGTAGCCTGTGCAGTTTGTTGAATTTCAGTTTTATCTCAATAAAGCTGTTTTTAAAAACAACATGAAGAGCCCTACCTGGATAGCTCAGCTGGTTAAAGTGTTGTCCTGCCAAGCCCTGGGAGGGCACAGACAAGAATCAACCAATGAATGCATAAATAAATGGAACAATAAATTGATGTCTCTCCCCACCCTTCCTCTCTCTATCAGTTAAAAAAAAACAAAAACATAGAGATAACAGTTTATAACATTAAACTGGCAAAAATTAGAAAGCTGGGTTATGTTAACTGTAAACCAAAATGGGGGAATATTGGGACTTTGTGGGAATATAGGTTAGTTAGTGCAGCCTTTCTGGAGAGCAATTTGCCAAATTAATTTTGGTTATAGCCCATGTCTCAGTAATTCTGCTCCTGGGTCAATATTTAAAAAAAAGAAGACTTCCATTATAGTGAAACTGCACAAAATCAAGGAAGAGAAAATACAAAAATATATGAGAGAAGGACTTAAACTTTTGGATATCAAGAATTACTATAGGCCCTGGTCAGTTGGTTCAGTGGTAGAGCGTCGGCCTGGCATGCAGGAGTCCCGGGTTTGATTCCCGGCCAGGGCACACAGGAGAAGCGCCCATCTGCTTCTCCACCCCTCCCCATCTCCTTCCTCTCTGTCTCTCTCTTCCCCTCCCGCAGCCAAGGCTCCATTGGAGCAAAGTTGGCCCGGGCACTGAGGATGACTCTATGGACTCTGCCTCAGGCACTACAATGGCTCTAGCCACAACGGAGCAACTCCCCAGATGGGCAGAGCATCGCCCCTGGTGGGCATGCTGGGTGGATCCCGGTCGGGCGTATGCGGGAGTCTGACTGCCTCTCCGTTTCCAACTTCAGGAAAAAAAAAAAAAGACTTACTATAAATACTATAAAGTTATGGTAGTCAAAATAATGTGGTGCTGCCAATTAGCTTGGTTGGTTAAAGTGCTGTCCTGAGGCACTAAGGTTGTGAGCTTCACCCTAGGTCTGGGCCCATGTGGGAGGCGGCCGGTGAGTGCACACTAAGTGGAACAGTGGATGAGGGCTCCCCCCCCCCCATCTCTCTGTTTTTCTAAAGTCAACCGATAAACAGAACAAAACAAAACAAAAACAGTATGGTATTATAAAGACATATCAATAGAATCAAGAGTTCAGGAACAGAGCTACACATATATGGTCAAATGATTTTCAACAAAATTAATTTTAAAACGGTTGTCTTTTCAAAAACTGGTGCAGAAACAATTGGATATCCATAAGAAATAAAAAATCAAGGCTTGTCTCATACCATACAAAAAAATAGTTTGAAATGGATCATAAACATAATCATAGAAGCTTTTTTATTTTTTGTGGCAGAGACAGGGAGAGAGAGAGAGTCAGAGAGAGGGACAGACAGACAGGAAGGGAGAGAGATAAGAAACATCAATTCTTCGTTGCAGCTCCTTAGTTGTTCATTGATTGCCTTCTCATATGTGCCTTGGCCGGGGGGCTACAGCAGACCAAGTGATCCCTTGCTCAAGCCAGCGACCTTGGGCCCAAGCTGGTGAGCTTTGCTCAAACCAGATGAGCCTGCACTCAAGCTGGCGACCTCAGGGTCTTAAATCCGGGTCCTCCACATCCCAGTCCGATGCTCTATCCACTGCACCACTGCCTGGTCAGGCAAGCTTAAACTTTTGCAAGAAAACAGAAGGAGGCCCTGGCTGGTTGGCTCAGTGGTAGAGCGTCGGCCTGGCATGCAGAAGTCCCGGGTTCGATTCCCAGCCAGGGCACACAGGAGAAGCGCCCATCTGCTTCTCCACCCCTCCCCCTCTCCTTCCTCTCTGTCTCTCTCTTCCCCTCCCGCAGCCAAGGCTCCATTGGAGCAAAGAAGGCCCGGGCGCTGGGGATGGCTCCTTGGTCTCTGCCCCAGGCGCTAGAGTGGCTCTGGTCGCAACAGAGCGATGCCCCGGAGGGGCAGAGCATCGCCCCCTGGTGGGCAGAGCGTTGCCCCCTGGTGGGCATGCCGGGTGGGTCCCGGTCGGGCGCATGCGGGAGTCTGTCTGACTGTCTCTCCCGGTTTCCAGCTTCAGAAAAATACAAAAAAAAAAAAAGAAAAGAAAAGAAAACAGAAGGAAATCCTTGAGACTTTAGGATATCAAAAGCTTTTTTTTTTTAGAACAAAAAAGAAAATTAACCATTAAAAACTTGAAAATTTTTCCCGGCCAGGGCACACAGGAGAAGCGCCCATTTGCTTCTCCACCCCTCCGCCGCGCCTTCCTCTCTGTCTCTCTCTTCCCCTCCCGCAGCCAAGGCTCCATTGGAGCAAAGATGGCCCGGGCGCTGGGGATGGCTCTGTGGCCTCTGCCTCAGGCGCTAGAGTGGCTCTGGTCGCAATATGGCGATGCCCAGGATGGGCAGAGCATCGCCCCCTGGTGGGCAGAGCATCGCCCCTGGTGGGCGTGCCGGGTGGATCCCGGTCGGGCGCATGCGGGAGTCTGTCTGACTGTCTCTCCCTGTTTCCAGCTTCAGAAAAATGAAAAAAAAAAAAAAAAAAAAAAAAAAGAAAAACTTGAAAATTTGACTTTATTGATGTTAAAATCTTCAGCCCTTCTAAAGCTACCATTAAAAAATGGAAAGTCCAGTTGAGTTGCAGACTAGGGGAAATATTTGTGAAAGGTCTGTATCCAGAATATGTAAAGAATTCATCAACTTAATAAGAAAGCACAGTGAGAAATAGACAAAAGATTTGTACACACTCTTTCTGTTCAAAGAAGACATATGAACAACCGATAATCATACAAAGAGATGCTTAACATCATTTAAGCATCAGGGAAATAAAGTAAACCACAGTGAGATATCTGTGCACATTCACCTGAATAGCTATAATTGAAACAGAATGATAATAGCAAGTGTTGGTGAGGATGCTGAGAAACTAGAAAACTCATATGCCACTGGTGGGAGTGAAAAATGATTTATACAAGCATTATGGGAAAAAGTTTGGTAGTTTTTTTCTATAAAATTAAACATACATTTAACTTATGATCCACTGCTTGAACATTTGCTTTGTGCTAAACATGGTGCTAATTTACTTAGTTAACCAAAACACCTCTGTGAAGTAGGTATATTACACAGAAGATGATAGAGGGAAAAACTGAAGTTTAGAAAGATTGATTAATTTGCTGAAAGCCATACAGCTAATGGGTGATGGAGCCAAGGTTTCAAACTTGGACCTAATTCCAGAGTCCAATCTAGTTGTCAGGACCCATTTGTACTTGGGGTCCTTATTTATATTTATATCTGATTTCCTTTCTTATAAAACACTACAGAGCAATAGCTTATTGATTTATGCATCTTCCTAGTGCCTCCTAGTAGGTGCTGTGCACATGATTGATGATCAATACTGTTTTTTGATTGGGTAATAAAACATGTGAAAAGTGCTTTAAAAGTATACAAACAATCCTTATTTAAAAACTTAAGGCTAAACCGCCCTGGCTGATAGCTCAGTTGGATAGAGTGTTGTCCTGAAGCACAGAGGTTGCCAGTTCAGTCCCTGGTCAGGGCACATATAGGAACAGATCGATATTCCTGTCTCTCTCTCTCTCCCATCCTCTCACTCTAAAATCAATAATAACATAAACATTAAAATGAAAAAACTTAAATTCAAACCAACAAAACTAAAACTCAGAGCTGTTCAGTGGCAAAATCACACTGTAAAAATAAGATTTTATCACAGGTTTTCTTTTGCCAAGTCCCGTGCTAGTACCAGCCTTACCACTTTCTAACAGGATGACCTTGGGTAGGTAATTAAACCTCAAACTCATAAGTAAAATGAATATAATCAAAGCTTCACTCCATAGGTGGTTAAGTAAAAGGCAGTAATACTTATAAAATACTTGGTACAGTGGTTGATACTAGATAAGCACTTAAAAAACATGAACTATTGTCTGACCTATGGTGGCATAGTGGATGGAGAGAATGTTGACCTGGAATGCTGAGGTTGTTGGTTTGAAACCCTGGGCTTGCCTGGTCAAAGCACATATAAGAGTAAATGCTTCCTGCTCCTCCCTACTTCTCTCTCTCTCTCTAAAAATGAATAAATAAAATCTAAAAATAGACCTGAGGTGGCACAGTGGATAAAGCGTTGACCTGGAAATGCTGAGGTCACCAGTTCGAAACCCTGGGCTTGCCTGGTCAAGGCACATATGGGAGTTGATGCTTCCAGCTCCTCCCCCCCTTCTCTCTCTCTGTCTCTCCTCTCTCTCTCTCTCTCTCTCTCTCTCTCTCTGTTTCTCCCTCTCCTCTCTAAAATGAATAAATAAAAAAATTAAAAAAAATCTAAAAATAAAATATATCTGTGTAAGTGATCAAGGGATATCAAATATTTAAAATTAAAAAAAATAAACTATTAACTAAGGGATTTAAGTTTTTTGATATTTTTGATTTAAGTTCTCTAACATTTCATTTTTTCATGTGTAAATGAAAATATTAATATCTCCTTGAGACTGGGCAAGCCCGCGTTTCGAACCGGCAACCTTAACATTCTATGTCAATGCTTTATCCACTGCACCACCACAGGCCAGGCCACTTTTTAAATGTGAGTTTGTAGCATTTTTTCCCCTGAATTCATAACTTCATTTTAGAAAGTTTGTCACATATTGAAAAAGCACAAAGAAAAGAATCATTGTGAATATTTTGTATCATTTTGGTTTCTTTTCTATACATATAACATTTAAAAAACAAAGTGATCTTATTTTTAAAAAGTGATCTTATACTGTACTTAAACACTTGCTTTTTATTTTACTTTCTTTTTTAATTTTTACTTATTGATTTGAGAGATCAAGGGAGGAAGGGAGAGAGAGAGAGAAAAAAAAAAACACATTGATTTGTTGTTCCATTTATTTACATAGTCATTGGTTGATTCTTGTATGTGCCTTGACCAGGGATAAAACCCATAACCTTGGTGCATCAGGATGACACTCAAATCAACTGAGCCACCTGGCCAAGGTGACAATATATATATTTTTTAATCAAATTTTTACAGGGACAGCGAAAGAGAGTCAGAGAGAGGGATAGATAGGGACAGACAGACAGGAATGGAGAGAGATGAGAAGCATCAATCATCAGTTTCTCGTTGAGACACCTTAGTTGTTCATTGATTGCTTTCTCATATGTGCCTTGACCGTGGGCCTTCAGCAGACCGAGTAACCCCTTGCTCGAGCCAGTGACCTTGGGTACAAGCTGGTGAGCTTTGTTCAAACCAGATGAGCCCGCGCTCAAGCTGACGACCTTGGAGTCTCAAACCTGGGTCCTCTACATCCCAGTCCGACACTCTATCCACTGCGCCACCGCCTGGTCAGGCTTAATCAAATTCTTAAGGATAAAGTCAACAGAAGATATGTAAGACCAGAACACTGAAGTCTACAAAACGTTGCTAAGAGAAATTTTAAAAAACCTAAATAGATAAAGATATACTGGAAGACTCAATATTGTTAAAATGTTAATTCTCTAAACTAAGCTATAGATCTAATGCAATTCCAGTAAAAACCTTCCAGATACTCAAAATTCCCAGAGCAACCATCACCTGGGCTTAAAGGTTAGGAGCAGGGGGTTCCAGATTAAACAGACATGAATTTAATCCCAACTCTGTTCCTTACTAGCTGTGTGACCTTGAGTACATTATTTAACTTTTCACCATTTTAGATCTTCTCATCTTTCAAGTGGAGGTGATAATTTACCTCACGGGGATCACTCTGGTGGTGGTGTGTGTGTGTGTGTGTGTCAGAGGCAGAGAAAGAGTCAGAGAGAGGGACAGACAGGAACAGACAGGCAGGAATGGAGAGCGACGTGAAGCATCAACTCTTCACTGTGGCTCCTTTTTAGTTGTTCATTGACTGCTTTCCCATATATGCCCCAACTGGGGGCTACAGTAGAGTGAGTGGCCCCTTGCTCAAGCCAGTGACCTTGAGCTTCAAGCCAGTGACCTTTGGGGCTCAAGCCAGCAACCTTTGGGCTCAAGCCAGTGACCATAGGATCATGTCTATGATCCCACGCTCAAGCCAGCAACCCCGCACTCAAGTTGGTGAGCCCTCACTTAAGCCAGATGAAACCACACTCAAGCTGGTGACATCGGGTTTTGGACCTGCGTCCTCTGTGTCCCAGTCCCATGCTCTATCCACTGTGCCACCACCTGGTCAGGCCACTCTGGTGATTTAACAGTGCTTGGTGCCAAGTCCTCAGTGATTGTTAGTACAATTTTCATTAAAATTATGGATTTCCCTTGAAAGAAAACCTTTGTGATCATTAGATATGTGGGGGAAAAAAACCTTTTTGGATAGAAAAAAATAAAATAAAAATGAGAAATAATTTGTATTTCATAAAAATTTTAAACTTCTGCCCTTCAAATAAAAGGGCAAGTCACAGATTGGATGAAAATATTTACAACACATATATCTGACAAAGAACTTGTATCCAGAATATACAAAGAATTCTATACCATCTATAAGATGAGTAATCCAATTTTTGTGTGTGACAGGCAGAGAGAGAGACAGAGAGAGGGACAGACAGACAGGAAGGGAGAGAGGTGAGAAGAAGCATCAATTCTTCATTGCGGCTCCTTAGTCTCCTTAATTGTTCATTGATTGCTTTCTCATATGTGCCTTGATGGGGGGGGGGGCTGCAGCAGAATGAGTGACCCCTTGTTCAGGCCAGCGACATTGAGCTCAAGCCAGCGACCTTAGCCAGTGACTTTTGGGCTCAAGCCAGCAACCATGGGGTCATGTCCATGATCCCATGCTCAAGCCAGCGCCCCTGCACTCAAGCTGGTGATCCTGTGCTCAAGCTGGTGACCTTGGGGTTTCGAACCTGGGTCCTCTGTGTCCCAGTCCGGGCTCTATCCACTGCACCACCGCCTGGTCAGGCTGAATAATCCTATTTTTAAGTGGGGCGAAGCCTTGAAGAGAAAAAAGAATATATAGGAATAGCCAACAAGTGCATGAAAAGTTACTCAGCATCATTAGTCATTAAAGAAATGCAAATTAAAACCACAAAGGGAAACCACTTCATACCCACTAGAATGACTAGTTAAAAAGACTAATACCAAAGACTGGCAATGTTTGAAATAGGAAGCAACTGGAACTCTCATACATTGCTAGTTAGAGTGTAAAAATGTAGTTTGGAAAACAGTTTAGTAAATTCTTTTTTTAATTTATTCATTTTAGAGAATAGAGAGAGAGAGAGAGAGAAGGGGGGAGGAGCAGGAAGCATCAACTCCCATATTGCCTTGACCAGGCAGGCCCAGGGTTTTGAACCAGCAACCTCAGCATTCCAGGTCGACGCTTTATCCACTGCGCCACCACAGATCAGGCTCAGTTTAGTAAATTTTTTATACAGTTAAACATACCCCTATCCTGGGATGCAGCAATGCCACTTCCATGTAGTTAACTAACAGAAATAAAAACATACGTCCACACAAAGATCCTACAGGAATGCTCATATTAGCCAAGAACGAGGGGGGGGGGGGAGTCCATTACAAATAAATGGATTGAACAAACTGTGGTATATTCACCCAATAAATACTACTCAGCAACAACAATTGATGAACATGCAACAGCGTGGATGAAGCTTCACAGACATTACATTGAACAAAAGAAGTCAGACAGAAAAGAGAATACATTGTATGATTCCATTTATACAATTTCTAAAAGCTATTTATGGTGACAAAAATCGGAGTAGTTGCTGCCTCTGACATCACAGGAGATTGAGAAGGGACATGAGAGAATTCCTGGGTAATGAAAATAGTTTACATTTTGAGAGTGATATGGGTTTCACAGGTGTATGAGTTTGTTAAAACATCCAAATGTACTTAAAAATCTGTGCATTTTATTATATGTAAATTAAACCTCAATATAGTTGATATAAATATACATGCGGAATTCCCTCGTACTCTGTGGCCTGTGTTGGAGTTTAAAGGAAGGGGAAGCCTCTCCTTGAGTCAGCTCAGAATAGGACTAGTCACAATGACCTGCCACCTGCAGGCAATTCATCAGTACACCCAGGTGGTGTGCTGACAGCTCCAATCTGGCTCCCTCAGTGTGATCTCCCCCGCCTTTCTTGTGGAATGCTCATCCTGTGGGTCTTGGCCAGCCAGAGGGAACCTGGGCAAGCCATGGACCTTAGAGGGCCCCTCTACTAAGATACAAAGTGGCCAGCTTTGCAAAGATCTGGGGTTCCAATCGCAGTAGTTGACTTTCTTCAGAAATATGTGACCTTGGTGAAATCACTACCCTCTGAAGGTCAGCACTCCAGAAGGTCAAGGAGCAATCGTCTTTGTATCTCCAGTGCCTGGAACATACATGTCTACTGAATGAACAGCACAGTTCTGGGATAGGAAGGCTGTTCTGTACACTTGTAAAGTAAAAGTTTTAGTTTATCTAGTCCCTTGGAGACAATGGTTCTTAACATTTTGGGGATCACAAACCCCATTAAGAATCTGATGAAAACCCTATATCCTCTTTCCCCAGAAAAACACACACATATATATATACCGCTTCACATAACATTTTCACATTCCTAGGAAGCCCATGAACCTCACCTTAAGATCCCGTGGTTCTGGAGGGTCTTACTCAGCTCTGAAGGTTCTATCAAGCATTCCTGCAACTCAGCTACTGTTTGTTCTGCACCTGATTTCAGCCAGAACCTTTACTCTGAAAACTCTTTAAGGATTGTTTGCAGATGAGGAAAATGAGGCTCAGAGAGGCCAAGTGATTTGCCCAAGATCACACAGCTGAAATTGAGATTTGACTTCAAGCTCATGCCTTCTGATTCCAACCCTCTACTTATTCCTCCAGGTGATAATTTATTTACCTTCAGGTTCTTTTGGAATCGTATGCAAAGAGGCTGATAAGTATAAATCTCTGTCGCAACAGCAGGAATGACTTTGCCCCAATCCACCCTGCTAAGAACATCTTGCAATGGATGAGTGATTCCAGTCCCTCACCCCTGTCAGGTACAGATCTCATGCCCAGCTCAAACAGGTGTCATTTTGCCCTTAATTTCTCAATTCAGCCTATTGCTGGGGTGGGGAGGGTATGGAAAGGAAGAGGGAAGAGAAACAGAGGAAATGACTTATAAAAAGAAGTTTCAGATTGAGTCATAAACATGAGTTATAACTCAAAGAAAGGCTCTGGGGTAGGAGGGGAAAAAAGAGAGCAGGTCCTTATGAGAGGGCTCCCTCCTCTCCATATGGGGTGAAGATGCTCAGATGAGTTGACTTCTCTCCATGCTCTGGGTGTGGTTCTCTCTACTAAAATAATAAAGAGAGAGAGAGAGAGAGAGAGAGAGAGAGAGAGAGAGACAACTGAGATGTTGAAATCTATGCTCTGGGAAGAGTGGTTAGTAGCCGACATGTATTAAACACTTCTCACGTGTCAGGCCCTATGCTATGCGCTTCTGATGCATTACCTTGTTTCACCTCCACCAAAGAGTAGATAATAATACTATTAACCCCATTTTAAAGATGGGGAAATCAAGGCAGAGAGGTTAAATGACTTGCCCAGTGTCACAGAGGCAAGTGGTCAAAATTGGATTCTAACCCAGGACTGCTTATACTTTAAGAAAAAAGTTAAACAACAAAACCAGGACAGTTTAACACCAGTCTGTACTTAACCACAATTCTAAACAGCTTCCTATATCCTGCTTGCTATTTGCTTATAACTGAGTGGTTCTATAGAAGCTTCACACACCCTCTCCTTTAAGGCTCATAGCCCTGATTGACAGTTGTGAAAACCTCAAAGCAGTGAAATGACTTGCCCAAGGTCACACAGAAGGTCAGTGTTGGATTGGGATGTGATTGCAGATCTGGCTCCATGTCTAGCGCTGTTCCCACTACCTGCTCACCCATGCCTTCATAGATGAGAGGGGCAAGAGTAGAGGCTGGAGAGAATACAGTAGGTGGGAGGCCCCTGCATGTTCCTGGGGAAAAAGAATGGCCCTCCTGCTCACTCCTCAGGGTCTTTCTTGCCAGCACAACCTTAGCACCTTTGCCTGCTGCTGTAGCTACCTCCACCCGGAGTGGGAGTGTGGGTGGGGGTGCTCATTTAGATTTCCCTTCTGCTGCTGTTGAGTCATCTCTCCATCGAGTTCTTTGGAGTTAGTGGGAACCCCCCAAGAAGTAGAAGCTACTCAGAAGACCTCAGTTCAAAGTGGAGGAACTTTCCAACCATGCAGGGGACTGCTTTGTGATGTGGTGGAGTCTCCGTTGCAGGTGGTACTTGAGCAGAAACCGGATAACCATCTATGGGAGATTCCTGTACTGGGCGGAGACCAGCCTTCAGGGCCCTTCTGACTGTGAGGTTTTATGAGTCACTGTGAGATAAAATTTAGCCCACGTGGTATAGTATGAGCTTTGGGACCAGACAGACTTGGGTTTAAAACTTACCTCAGCCACCTCCTTGATGGGAGACTGTGAGCAAGTTTCCTTTCTTAGCCTCAGTTTCCTTTTGATAAAATGGAAATTATAATACCTACCTCATGAGATCGCTTTGAGTATCGAGGATGAGTGTATTATAGCCAGTATAAAGCAGGAACTCAAAAAATCATGCCTACTATGATAGCCATTAAATGAATGGAAGTCTTTTTATTTATTTATTTATTTATTTATTTGTGGCAGAGATAGAGAGAGTCAGAGAGAGGGACAGACAGACAGGAAGGGAGAGAGATGAGAAACATCAATTCTTCGTTGTGATTCCTTAGTTGTCCGTTGATTGCTTTCTCATATGTGCCTTGACCGGGGGGCTACAGCAGACCGAGTAACCCCTTGCTTGAGACAGCGACCTTGGGCTCAAGCTGGTGAGCCTTGCTCAAACCTGATGAGCCCATGCTCAATTGGCGACCTCAGGGTCTCGAACCCGGGTCCTCCGTGTCCCAGTTCGACGCTCTATCCACTGCGCCACCACCTGGTCAGGCTGGAAGTCTTTTTTTAAAGGTTTGGATGAAAGAATTAAATCTATGTGTTAACCAAAGTACCAAATGTTTGGATACTTAATAGTATATATAGGAAACCAGCTTTTTCTCTGAGAGTATGTCTCAGAAGTAATCACGGAAAACAGAAATCATAAGTGGATAAAATGCAAGAACTGCTGAGGGACTTGAATGCCTGTGCCAACAACTGAGAATCTGAGTCGTTGACTCAGAGGAGGCATGTAAGGTCATCTAAACAGTCCCGGACTGGGAATAGGCATCTCCTCCAAGATCTTGACAAGTCTCATTGGTTCTCTGTGTGTGTAGCCCAGGTGATAGGGAACTTACTACCTCTGAGACTGTCCATAGGAAACTCCTCAAACTTCCCAGCTTGTTCTCTACTGTTTGCCAGTTGGGAAATGTAACCTTCTAACAACTTCAACCCCTAACTGACCAGACCCCAATATATATATATTGTCTTTTTTTCTGAAGTGAGAAGCGGGAGGCAGAGAGACAAACTCGCACATGCACCCGACCAGGATCCACATGGCATGTCCACCAGGGGGCGATGTTCTGCACATCTGGGGCGCTGCTCCCTTGCAACCGGAGACATTCTAGCGCCTGAGGCAGAAGCCATGGAGCCATCCTCAGCGCCCAAGCCAATGGAGCCTTGGTTGCAGGAAGGGAAGAGAGAGACAGAGAGAAAGTAGAGGAGGTGGGGTAGAGAAGCAGATGGGCGCTTCTCCTGTGTGCCCTGGTCAGGAATTGAACCCAGGACTTTCACATGCTGGGCCGATGCTCTACCGCTGAGCAAGCCGGCCAGGGTTCAGACCCCAATCTTATAGGAAACTTTATGACCACATGGCTGACTGAGGGGAAGAGTGATAACCAGACAGGACTGTGGAACATTGAAGTAGACATGGGGCATTCTCAGAAGCAGAGAGGTGGGGCAGGACCTTGGTTAAGGGTGAGTTTCAGAATCAACACAGATGTCATTTTGAGTTCTGTTCTTCCATTTAGCTGTGTCCTGGGTAAATCACCTAACCTCCAACCCTCAATTTCCTCCTGTATGAAACAGAATTAATCATATCTCCTTCACATAAGGATCAAATGAAATAAATGATAGAAAACATTTGGTGTCCAGCACCTCCATGTAGTATTTGTTTAATAAACTAGAGCCAATATTCCTTGGGGAGGGGCATCCTACAGGGTGGGAGCTCAAGGATTATTATTTGAGCATTAAAGGGAACAGTTACTGTGGACCTTAGGAACATTTGGATTGGCAATTTGTTTTCTCAAGCCAGTTTACTTCTATTAGTGGGTTTTGCCCAGAAGTCAGCCTGCAGAGAGGGAAGTTCCTGTCTGAGATGCTGGAGGCTGAGAACTGTGTTTCTGTAGCCTGTTTGAGTTCTTGGGGGACTGTCTTGATCTTGTAAAACTCAGAATAAACTTACCTGTACAAGCAGTACTTACTTTCTTTTTTTTTTTTTTTTTTTAGTACTTACTTTCTTGAACTTGTTCATATTCACTTGTTCATTTGATCTTCAGGTGACACTGCAAGATGGGTGTGAGTTATGATCCCATTTAACAAATGGGGAAACTGAGGCTCAAAGAGGTGAGGTATTTGGGTTCTGAGGTTTAGTTGACAAGGAAGCACCTGTGAACTCCCACTCCACCCATCATCATTTCCTGGTTCTTGAATCCTCCCTCTAGTGTGAAATCAAGACCAAGACCCTAACTGCTCTGTGCCTCAGAGTACTAGCTTCCCTTCCTAACTCCCCATATGCCTGTCCAGGCTCCTGTAACTCTGAGAGATAGTTTCTGTGCTTCCCCAGCACCATCAAGTTCAGGGTCCTGTGTTCTCTCTTACTCATTCAACAAACACTAGATGAGGACCAAACTATTGTGTGCTTGGTGCCGGCGGTCCAAAAATGAACAAAACACAGCTCATGCCCTCGAATTCACAGACTTGTGGGGAGAAAACACATCTAAAACAGTGTGATGTTCCTGACCTGTGGTGGCGCAGTGGATAAAGCGTCGACCTGGAAATGCTGAGGTCGCCGGTTCGAAACCCTGGGCTAGCCTGGTCAAGGCACATATGGGAGTTGATGCTTCCAGCTCCTCCCTCCTTCTCTCTCTCTGTCTCTCTCTCCTTTCTGTCTCTCTCTCTTCCTCTCTCTCTCTCCTCTCTAAAAAATGAATAAATAAATAAAATAAAACAGTGTGATGTACAGAGAGACAAAGCATGAGAGTGTCTGGGAATGCCAAAAGAGGGCTGTGAACCCTGTTGGGGCTGTCCTGGGTGGCTTCTTGAAGTTGTCATTTGGGCTTTTCTAAAGGATGAATAGAAGTTAGCTAGGACATGCAGCAGCAGAATCCAGTGGAAGGAGGCAAGTTCAGGACTGTGGGCAGTTTAGGGACAAGCTATGAGAGCTGATATTGGGCTCAGATCACACAGGACCCTCCTAGGCTAGGATGCCTGGGCTCTATCTTGTGGACAATGAGGAGCCATGCAGGCAAATGTTGGGTCAGACTTGTGATTCTAAATGGAGGATGTGGGAGACACAAAAGACTGGAGGGAATCAGGAGGCTGTGGCAAAAAAAAAAAAACACCACAATTAAGGAAGAGGACAGGGAGGAAGGAGAGAGGGGATAGAGCCTGGTAATATTTGGGAGACAGAACTGATGGGACCAGAATGCAGACTGAATGTGGGAAGTGCAGGGAAGAGGGATGATGCTCAGGATTTCAGCTGGGGTGATGGGGTCGAGTGGACATCCTTGGGTGGTAGGTGTGACAGGAAATATTGGTTTGCACAAATGGGGAAACCAAGGCTCAGAGAAGTGGAACACACACAAGTCAAGGGCTCACTCAGTCTGTGCTTGATCAGCTCTTGGGGATACAATATAGCCTTCCCTGTCTCTGTGGGGAGATCGCTAATTCAGAATCTTCATGCCTAGGTCAGCTCTGAGGCTGAGCTGCTAGTGTCAGAATTTCCTTCCCCTGTAACAGGACTTAATCACCTCTCAGACCTTGACTTTCTAATCTGTTAAGTGGGGAGCGAAAGGATCTGGCTCTTAAGGCTTTGAATCTTCCCAGACTGGCGGACCCTGCTCTAACATCTCAGTCTCCCACTGGCGGTCCCTCCTAGGGTTGCAGTTCCCCTTTTCATTCCTGCTCTCAGTTTCTTCAATAGCACTTCTCAAATTTTAATGTACATATAAATCACATGCAGATTTGGTTCAAAGATAGATTCTGACTAAGCAGGTCTGGGGATGGGCCTGAGAGTCTGCATTTCTAATAAGTTCCCAGATGATAGCAATGTGGCTGGCCCACTGACAACACTATAAAAAGGCCCAGCTTCTAGGCTCTGCAAACTTTCTCCAAACTAATGATTACCAAATTTACCCTTCCAATCCAGAACTCTCTCCAGAAGTCCAACTTTAATTACAACTCTTAGTTGACAGGTCTATTTGTATATTTGAAAGGCACCTCCCACAGAGTTCTCAAACTCGTTCTCCCCCAACTTCTCCCTTAGCACTTACCTGCTCAAGTCAAAAATCTAGAACAGGGGTAGTCAACCTTTTTATACCTACCGCCCACTTTTGTATCTCTGTTAGTAGTAAAATTTTCTAACCACCCAACGGTTCCACAGTAATGGTGATTTATAAAGTAGGGAAGTAACTTTACTTTATAAAATTTATAAAGCAGAGTTACAGCAAGTTAAAGCACATAATAATAATTACTGACCAAGTACTTTATGTTGAATTTTTGCTAAGTTTGGCAGAATAAATCTTTATAAAACAACTTACTATAGTTAAATCTTTTTTTTTTTTTGTATTTTTCTGAAGCTGGAAACAGGAGAGACAGTCAGACAGACTCCCGCATGCGCCCGACCAGGATCCACCCTGCACGCCCACCAGGGGCCACGCTCTGCCCACCAGGGGGCAATGCTCTCCGGGGTGTCGCTCTGTTGCGACCAGAGCCACTCCAGCGCCTGGGGCAGAGGCCAAGGAGCCATCCCCAGCGCCCAGGCCATCTCTGCTCCAACGGAGCCTCGGCTGCGGGAGGGGAAGAGAGAGACAGAGAGGAAGGAGAGGGGGAGGAGTGGAGAAGCAGTTGGGCGCCTCTCCTGTGTGCCCTGGCCAGGAATCGAACCCAGGACTTCTAAATCTATCTTTTTATTTATACTTTGGTTGCTCCGCTACCGCCCACCATGAAAGCTGGAACACCTGCTAGTGGGCGGTAGGGACCAGGTTGACTACCACTGGTCTAGAAGATATCCACGAATCTCCTTTTTCTCTTAGCCTATACCCTAACTGCCAGCAAATACTACCTGTTTGATCTTCAAAGCATATCCTGATTCTGTCCACTCCCATCTCCATTCCCACTACCCTAGTCCAGCCACCTCATTTCATGTCTGAGCTACTGCAGTAGCTACTATCCTGTCTCCCTGTTTTCTGTCCACAACAATTTTGTTTCTTTTTTTTTAAATTTATTTAGTGAAAGGAGGGTAGGCAAAGACAAACTCCCTCACGTGCTCTGACCAGGATCCACCTCGTAAATCCACTAGGAGATCCCAGATGCTCTGCCCATCTAGGGCGTTGCTCCATTGCTCAGCAACTGAGCTCTTCTTAACGCCTGAGGTGAGGCCATGATGCCATCTTCAACACCCAGGGCCAACTCGCTCCAATTGAGCCATGGCTGTAGGAGGAGAAGAGAGAGAGGCGAGAGGCAAGAGGCGAGAGGGGTAGGGATGGAGAAGCAGATGGGCACTTATCCCGTATGTCCTGACCAGGAATTGAACCTAGGACGTCCACATGCTAGGCTGATGCTCTACCACTAAGCCAAATGGCCAGGGTCCAATTTTCCTTTAAAAATTTTTTTTTTAAAAAGATTTTATTTATTGATTTTTTTTTTAGAGAAAGTCATGAGAGAGAGAAAGAGAGGGGTGTGGAGGAGGAGTGGGAAGCATTAACTCATAGTAGCTGTTTCTCATATGTGCCTTGACTGGGAAAGCCCGGGGTTTTGAACCAGTGACCTCAGCATTCCAGGTCATCGCTTTATCTGCTGCACAATTACCTACACATTAGAGCAATCATTTTTTTTTTCCTTGTGAGAGAGACAGACAGATAGGAAGGAAGGAAGGGAGAGGAATGAGAAGCACCAAGTTGTAGTTGTGTTTTTTTAGTTGTTCATTGATTGCTTCTCATATGTGCCTAGACCAGGGAGCTCCAGCTGAGCCAGTGACCCCTTGCTCAAGCCAGCAACCTAGGGCTCAAGCCAGAGACCATGGGATAATGTTGATAATATCATGCTCAAGCTAGAGACCCTATATAGAACAATCCTTTAAAAATGTAAATCAAATCATGTCACTCTCCTTTTTTTGTGTGTTTGTTTTGTTTTGTATTTTTCCGAAGTGAGAAGCGGGGCGGGGGGGGGGGGGGGAGGCAGACTCCCGCAAGGGCCCGACCAAGATCTACCCAGCATGCCCAACAGGGGGTAATGCTCAGCCCCTCTAAGGCGTTGTTGCGCTGCAGGAGCCATTCTAGCGCCTGAGGTGGAGGCCATAGAGCATCCTCAGTGCCTGGGCCAACTTTGCTCCAATGGAGCCTTGGCTGCGAGGGGAAGAGCAAGGCAGAAAGGAAGGAGAGGGGGAGGGGTGGAGAAGCAGATTGGCTGGGAATCGAACCCGCTTCTTCCACATGCCAGGCTGATGCTCTGCCACTGAGCCAACCGGCCAGGGCTCCTTTGTTTTTTTGTGTGTTTTTTTAATTTTAGTAAGAGGAGGGGGGCAGAGACAGACTCCCTCATGTGCTCCGACCAGGGCAAGCCCACTAGGGGGCGATGCTCTGCCCATCTGGGGCCCTTGCTCCATTGCAACCAGAGCCATTTTCTGGCACCTGAGGCGGAGGCCAAGGAGCCATCCTCAGCACCGGCAGCCAACTTGTTCCAATCAAGCCATGGCTGCAGGAGGGGAGACGAGAGAGACATATAGAAAGAGGCGAGAGGGGGAGGGGTAGAAAAGTAGATGGGCACTTCTCCTGTGTGCTCTGGTCGGGAATTGAAACTGGGATATCCATACTCCAGGCTGACACTCTACCACTGAGTCAACCAGCTAGGGCCATCACTCTCCTTCTTAGTAAGTTCTTCTAGGATTTACATCTTACTTAGAATTGAACCCTCCCTAACTCCTCAACCTGGCCTCCAAAGCCCAGCATGACTTGCCCCTGCCCTCCTTTCCAACTTCATCTTGTGCTAACCCCTGACCCGACATCACAGCCACACCAGCATCTCTCTGGTTTCTGAGCATGTCCAGCCTGTTTCCCCCTTGGGGCCTTTGTCCCGACTCTGCCCTCTGCCTCCTGGCCTTGTCTGATCTTTTCTCAACATTCAGATCTTAGCTTCTGGGTCATGTCCCCAGAGATGCCTTCCCTGATCACCCCATCTCTCACCCCAATTTAACTCTGCATAGGTCTTATCAGAAGTTGACCTTGGTTTACTAATTGTTCATTTTCCCACCAGGAAATAAGTTCCCCACTTGGAAGTAAGGCCCACGAAAACAATGACCTTATTTTCTACTTGGTTTACCGGCATCTGAAGCAGGGCCAGAATAGGTACTTAGAAACATGTTATTGTGGGAGGCAATGGCATTCCCTCTCTGTGCCTGTTTTCCACCTATAAAACAGGGCTAGTAATAGCATCTACCTCTAGGGTTGTGAGATATCCACATAAGGCCCAGGCACAGTGCCTGGCACTTGGTCACTGGTGGCTAATAATTCCATTACTGCTATCAAATGCATAATGGAATCCCATGGCAGGAAAGTGAGGGCAGGGCTAGCAGGACTCCTACATACTCCCCCAAAATGACCAGAGCTCCAAGCAGCTGGGCTAATTGGCTCTGGTCCATTTCATTACTTGTCTGTCATAGTCCAAGTCCTCGCCACCTGATAGCAGAGAGAGGGCAAATTCAGGGATGAAAAGTGGCGGCAAGTGTGCTTCACCTCAACTGTAAGTTTATTAGAAAGGCCATGGACAGATGAACCCTGAGTTACCAGCTGAGGAAGAAATGAAAAAAGCCCCTGCCCTTCCTGGCCCACCCTACAGGCCTCCTGTGGACTCTGTCCTGTGGCAGACTCCAACAAAAGTCAGTTAAAAAGTGCATTCCGGATCCTCCTCTGGGAGCAGCCCAACCGAGTTGCAGGGGACCCACTGATGGGGCTGATGTGGATGCTGGTGCCTGGCGCTGGGAGCCACGGGGCCTTGGTCCTCTTCTCTAGTGGGAAGTGGTTCCAGACCCCCCCAGCAGAACAGTATGGAAAAGGAGCTGGTCGGGGATAGAGCAAGTTGTGGAAGTTGATGCTGGACCGCCTCAGAGACGGGTGCAGATGGCTACAGATGGCCAATTGTGGGGTCCCCAGGGTAGGACCCCTAAACTGCTCTAAGGAGTCTCAGCCACAGAAAGCCCTAGTGTGACTCAATGCCCTTCCTGGGGCTGCACTGGCTATTTCTTCTCCCAGAAAGACAAACAGATCTTGTAAAAATCCAAGGTGGTTGATGTCATTTTTCCTTAAAAAAAGACAAGAGTTTGTACAGTGAATCAATTTCAACCAGCGGAGTCTGAGCCAAAAAGAGTCCATCCTTGGGAAGGAGAAGGCACTTCTCACACCCTCACTGGGGTGATCTGGGCTGGCTGCTTCCTGGGCCCCTCGGGGCCCTGCTCCCTCTGGCCCTGTGACTCAGGCCCGCTCTCTCCGGAAGTATGCCGCCTCCATTGAGCTAGCACCGCCCTGAGGCCTGGATGTCCTGGCCCCTCACAGGGTGGTGGACGGCAGCTTCCTCACCCGCCGCTGTGCCAGGATGGATGACTCGATGGGCTTCAGCTGAGGGGTGGGCTTGGAGCTGTTAAGTGCAGAGTATGTAGCTGCCATGGCTCCCTGAGAGAGAAGGTAGGAGGTCAGTCCACGATGATGAGAGGTAAGAGAGGTTCCGGAGGGGGGAGAGGGGACACGTGCTCCAGGGCCAGGCCAACTCCTCCCCGTGTTCCACAGCCCACCCAGGCCCCTTGTTAATCCAGCCTTGGTGGTCTCCTTCATGGTCATTAGTCCTGCTCCCGACATCAGACTGAGGGTTCAGAGGTAAGGGGCTGTGTCCCCCAGAGGACTGGAGGCCTGTGAGTATACATTTGACACCTCTGCATGTTAGACTGGGGCTCCAGGACAGACAGACACGGCATCTCCTGGCTCTGCCACCCCAAGTCTTTGCCCGTTGAACCCTGGCCTGGGCCCTGGATGCCCAGCAGCCGGGTAGCCATACCTTCACAAGTTGCAGGTCCTGGTGGGACAGCTGGCTCTGGGGCAGCTTGTCTTTCTGGGTGATCCATGGGTGCTGCAGGACCTGCTTAGCTGTAAGGCGCTGGTGGGGGTCCACATGCAGCATCTTGGATACCAGGTCCTGGGGACACAGTGGGCAAGGGGGTTCAAGGGAGGGGCCAGCAGGGGAACAGACAGCTGTGTCCCACTGCTGAGGAATGGGCAAGGCAACCATTTCCCATCATCTCCTGCCTAAACCCGGGCAGAAGCCCCTTCCTGTGACCCATTCCCCACACTGCTCCGGGCCTTCCCTGAGCACAGGCCCTTTTTTGGAATTTCTTCCTAGAACACCCTCTCCTTTCTCTTTCCCCTTCTAGAAGCCAGGCAGGAAGGTGGGAAGAAACTAAGGGTGGGACTGGGCAGACTTGGGTTCAAAAGTTGACTCTTCTACACATCAAATGAGTATCCTGAGCAAATTTACTTCAACTCCCTGACCCTCAGTATCCCCCCCTGAGAAACAGAAATAACAATACCTGTCTCATAAGGCTGGTGTGAGGTGCTGGTAGGGGTCCACATGCAGCATCTTGGAGACCAGGCTCAACCCAGTGCCCAGAACAGAGATACCCATAACTTGAAACTTGCTAATATTGAAATTGCAAATGTTCCCCCCTCTGAGAAGACCTCTCTGCTTGGCATGGTCAGTAGCTCTGCTCCGTGCCTCTGCTGCCCGTACCCCTGGCCAGGAAGACCCACTTCTACCTGGTATCTCTGTTCCTTGTATACAAGCCTATATCTCCCCCTATACTAAGTTCCCATATGGCATAATCACAGCCCTCTGTCTCCTGCAGGCCCAGGACACAGGAAGGGCTGGTGAATGATTACCCAGTTATGCAAACAAGGTTGCCTGAGAATCTTCCACTTGGAGACATGAGGCTTCAGGTTACCTGCTTATGACCCGCTGAAAAGCCCTGGGATGGTACCTGACTCCCCACCCCAAATGAGCTGGGTCCAGGCCTCAGACTCACCTTGGCTGTCTCTGAAACTGTGTTCCAATTTCCCCCACTGAGAGTGAACTTCCCACTGCCGATCCGGGTCAGGATTTCCTCTGGTGTGTCACTGGGCCCATTGGCAAATGGAGTGTATCTGGAGAAAATTCCACCCAGTCAGGGTATAGCCTCTGACCTCCATCCTGGGCTAGGGGTGAGGGGCTGTGTCTCCCCCTTCAGATTAGGTGCTCCCAAGGGTAGCATCTTTCTCCTCAAGGTGAAGAATCCAAAGAGGGCCATGTCCCTATCTGCAGACCTTCCTGAGGTGGGGCTGAGTCTCTACCATCACACAAGTACCCCCCTAGCCTGAACACTAGAGCTGGAGGAAGAGTGTATTGGGAGGGAGCCCAGGCCGCTGGGGCACTCACCCCGCTAGCATGGTGTACAGCAGAATGCCCAGGCTCCAAATGTCACAGCCTTCATCGTAGCCCTGGCGCTTCAGCACCTGGCAGGAAAGAAGGCAGGGGGGTGTGGTCAGTCTGAGGGGCAGTGGAAACGATCCTATATGCTTACGTGCTACTCCCCAAAGGGTAGCACATGGATCCTCCTTTAGTATGTGGGCCAAGGCCACACAGACTGTGTATCCTTATAGCTGAGGAGGCCAGGCCACTTACCTCAGGTGCCACAAAGTTGGCAGTGTAGCAAGGTGTCATGAGGAGCCCATTCTCAGCCCGCAGCTGCTTGGCGAAGCCAAAGTCACAGATACGCAGGCACTCGGGGTTCCCAGACTCATCCACGTACAGGATGTTGCTGGGCTTGAGGTCCCTATGCACAACCTGGGGGCAGAGGCGAACTCTGTTTAGTGAATGAACAAATCACAGCCCTGAAACACATTAAGACCTTGCAGGTTAGATTCACTGAGTCTCATTGATTACTTGGCTTTCTAAGATGGTCCTTTCATAGTCCCAGTTGAGCCCTGAACACTCTAGCAGGTGCGATGGGCTGACCTGTGGTGGCGCAGTGGATAAAGGGTCGACCTGGAAATGCTGAGGTCGCCTGTTCGAAACCCTGGGCTTGCCTGGTCAAGGCACATATGGGAGTTGATGCTTCCAGCTCCTCCCCCCCTTCTCTCTCTCTGTCTCTCCTCTCTCTCTTTCTGTCTCCCCCTCTCCTCTCTAAAATGAATAAAACAAACAAGCAGGTGCGATGGTATGGGCAGGTTGGAGGGTAGACATGACCCAGGACAGTCCATCTCCACAGAGGGAAGAGTGTCAAGTAGATGAGGAGGAAAGGGCTCCACTGGCAGGGTGCTCCCTGTGACACTGTGAATTGTACCCAAACCATTGGGAAGCCTCTTTCTGGGCACTGCCTGCCCAGCTCCTGGGACTCTCTCCTTCCTAATACAATATGGCCCAGTGGACAAGCCCAGGCCCTCAAGAATGTACACTTTTTGCCTGACCAGGCGTTGGCGGCGCAGTGGATAGAGCGTCGGACTGGGATGCGGAAGGACCCAGGTTCGAGACCGCGAGGTTGCCAGCATGAGTGTGGGCTCATCTGGTTTGAGCAAAAAGCTCACCAGCTTGGACCCAAGGTCGCTGGCTCAAGCAAGGGGTTACTCGGTCTGCTGAAGGCCTGCAGTCAAGGCACATATGAGAAAGCAATCAATGAACAACTAAAGCGTTGCAAAAAAACCCTGATGATTGATGCTTCTCATCTCTCTCCGTTCCTGTCTGTCTGTCCCTATCTATCCCTCTCTCTGTCCCTGTAAAAAAAAAAAGAAAGAGGCCCTGGCCGGTTGGCTCAGCGGTAGAGCGTCAGCCTGTAGTGCGGGGGACCCGGGTTCGATTCCCGGCCAGGGCACATAGGAGAAGCGCCCATTTGCTTCTCCACCCCCTCCCCCTCCTTCCTCTCTGTCTCTCTCTTCCCCTCCCGCAGCCAAGGCTCCATTGGAGCAAGGATGGCCCGGACGCTGGGGATGGCTCCTTGGCCTCTGCCCCAGGCGCTAGAGTGGCTCTGGTCGCGGCAGAGCAATGCCCCGGAGGGGCAGAGCATCGCCCCTTGGTGGGCAGAGCATTGCCCCTGGTGGGCGTGCTGGGTGGATCCCGGTCGGGCGCATGCGGGAGTCTGTCTGACTGTCTCTCCCCGTTTCCAGCTTCAGAAAAAAAGAAAAAAGAAAAAAAAAACTAAAAAAAAAAAAAAAAGAAAGAAAGAAAGAAAAAAATAAAGAATGTACACTTTTCCCTGCAGAAGGTCCAGCCAAGCTTCCCAGATGTCAGGGATGCTCAGTTTGGCTGAGGACATCAACTGCACTGGACAAGTGACTTTCCTGGTACACAAAGTACTTTCCCAGCCATGTGCTCCTTGGGCCACATTCTACCTTGGTAAATGTGCAAGACAGGAAGGTAGGCTCTACTTTACAGAGAAGGGAACCAAGGCAATGAGAGAATGGACTTGCTTGTGTAAGAAAGAAGCAGAGGTAAGAATTGATCCTAGTTCTGCCTTAATTCCAGTCTTTCTAGTTTAGTGTAGCACAGATGACACTTTTGGGAAACAGGGGTATGAAAGTATTCAATCTTTACTGTTCCCTAACACAACATAGAGAGATAACAAACTCCTACAGGGAACTGTGGCTCACCATGGAAGGTAGCCCTATAAGTGAGTCTGAGACTTGTCCCCCAGGTTACATGTGGGGAAAGGGAGAGCATATTTTCACATCTCACTATACTGAAAAGTGTAACAGGCTGGGCAAGCAATGAGTGAAGCTAGGCTGAGTGGGAGCCATGCCAACCAGTCTAAAGGGCATCAGTTACTTACTCCAGCTGTCACCATGCAGCAAGGCAGGCCTAGACTCCAAAAGCAGCCAAATTACCAAACCAAAGCAAACCCCAAACAAAAAAACCCACCCCACATCTAAATGTGCGCAGGCAAAGACAGCCACTGAGTCAGCAGGCAGAGTTGTGCTTTTAGTCAAGAGTCAGGCAGGTCCTGGCTGGATAGCTCAGTTAGTTAGAGCATCATCCCCAAAACGCAGAGGTTGCCAGTTTGATCCCCAGTCAGGGTACACACAGGAACAGACTGATGTTCCTGTCGCGCTCTCTCTCCCTTCCTTTCTCTAAAATCAATGATAAACATTTAAAAAAAAAAAAAAAAAGGCAAGCCAAGGTGTGAATCCTGGCTTTACTGGATATAGCTGTGTGGTCTTGGGCAGGTCACTCTCTAGCCCTTGGTTTTCTCACTTGGGGCTAGTAATAGTGCTCAGCACCCCCATGGTTACAAGAAGGAACATATGAATTGCTTACCAGGAATATTTAGCTCAGGGCTTGGGAAATGGCAACCGTTGTCACAGTAGCCCCAGCTGAACTCGTTAGGGCTGAACCCTACCATCATGCTGGATGTTAAGATACAGTGATTGCCTGCTAAGTGCATTTATAATTAGACGATAAGCAGGACAGGACAATTAGAGGACAAGTGCTGTCCACAGAAGCATCTGATCACACAGATGATGTGTGATCAGATGGTTAGGAGCCAGATTAGCTATGTGACTCCTACTTAAGCTCCCAGAGCCTCAGTATGCTCACTTATAAAATGAACATAACAGTACTACCTGCTTCACAGATTCATTGGAACAATTAAATGAGTTTGCACATAACTGCTTAGAACTCTGGTCTGGGGAAAGTGCTACGTGGTGTCAGCTCTCATCAGCAGCAACAGCATCTCTGTCATCATCAGCATCATTAAAGGATGTGCATTTAGGTGCCCATGACCAGCCAGAAAGCTAAAAGGTGACATTCTTTTATGCAAATTTTCTGTTAAACAGAGAAGCCAAGGCCCTGGCCAGTTGGCTCAGTGGTAGAACGTCGGCCCAGAGTGTGGAAGTCCTGGGTTCAATTCCTGGTCAGGGCACACAGGAGAAGCGCCCATCTGCTTCTCCACCCCTCCCCCTCCCCTTTTCTCTCTCTTTTTCTCTCTTCCCCTCCCACTGCCATGGCTCCATTGGTTCGAGCCCAATTGGCCCCAGGTGCTGAGGATGGCTCTGTGGAGCCTTCGCCTCAGGTGCTAAAAAGAGCTCATTTGCAAGCATAGCAGATGGCCAGAGCATGGCCCAAAATGGGGGTTGCTGGCTGGATCCTGGTTGGAGTGCATGCGGGGGAGTCTATCTACCCTCCTCTCACTTGAAAAGGGAAGAAAAAAAGTAGAAAAACAAACAAAAAAAATAGAGAACCAAAATGTGACTTTCTACTGAGTTCTCAAACAGGCTGTCCCTGTCATTCTGGGGCCCTTACAGAAACAGTATGACAGAAAGAAGCTAGAGACTTAAAAGGGATTCACGTTTTAAACAAAGAGCTCTTGCAAAAGAGGATGAAAAAGGCAGACAACCCAATTTTTAAAGATGAACAAAAGACTTGAACAGGCATTTCATAAAAGAGGTTCTAAAAGGCAATAAACACATAAAAGTGCTGAACTTCATTAGTCATCAGGGAAACGCAAATTAAAATCACTATGAGAGGCCCTGGCCGGTTGGCTCAGCGGTAGAGCGTCGGCCTGGCGTGCGGGGGACCCCGGTTCCATTCCCGGCCAGGGCACATAGGAGAAGCGCCCATTTGCTTCTCCACACCCCCCCTCCTTCCTCTCTGTCTCTCTCTTCCCCTCCCGCAGCCAAGGCTCCATTGGAGCAAAGATGGCCCGGGCGCTGGGGATGGCTCCTTGGCCTCTGCCCCAGGCGCTAGAGTGGCTCTGGTCGCGGCAGAGCGACGCCCCGGAGGGGCAGAGCATCGCCCCCTGGTGGGCAGAGCCTCGCCCCTGGTGGGCATGCCGGGTGGATCCCGGTCGGGCGCATGCGGGAGTCTGTCTGTCTCTCCCCGTTTCCAGCTTCAGAAAAATACAAAAAAAAAAAAAAAAATCACTATGAGATACCACTCCACATCCACAAGAATGGCTAGGATTAAAAAGATGGAAAATACCAAGTATTGGTGAGTACCAAAACTCTCATATGCTTCTGGTAGAAGTATAAATTGGTAAAACTTTGGAAAACTGTTTGGCAACATCTACTAAAGATGAACATATTCATACACTATGACCCAGCAATTCCACTGCTAGGTATACACCCAACGTTAAAACGTACATATGTTCACCATAAGACAAATACTAGGATGTCACAATAGCATTGTCATTGTCAAAAACTGGTAGGTAGCCTGACCAGGCGGTGGCGCAGTGGATAGAGCGTCGGACTAAGATGCAGAGGACCTAGGTTCAAGACCCCGAGGTCACCAGCTTGAGTGCGGGCTCATTTGGTTTGAGCAAAAGCTCACCAGCTTGGACCCAAGGTTGCTGGCTCCAGCAAGGGGTTATTCAGGTCTGCTGAAGGCCCGCGGTCAAGGAACATATGAGAAAGCAATCAATGAACAACTAACATGTTGCAACGCGCAACAAAAAACTAATGATTGATGCTTCTCATCTCTCTCCGTTCCTGTCTGTCTGTCCCTGTCTATCCCTCTCTCTGACTCACTCTGTCTCTGTAAAAAATTACAAAAAAATAAATTAAAAAAAAATTTTAAAAACAAACAAAAAATGCCTGACCAGGCAGTGGCGCAGTGGATAGAGCGTCGAACTGGGATGCTGAGGACCCAGGTTCGAGACCCTGAGGTCATCAGCTTGAGCGTGGGCTCATCTGGTTTGAGCAAAGCTCACCAGCTTGGACCCAAGGTCACTGGCTCGAGCAAGGGGTTACTCGGTCTGCTGTAGCCCCACGGTCAAGGCACATATGAGAAAGCAATCAATGAACAACTAACATGTTGCAATGCGCAACGAAAAACTAATGATTGATGCTTCTCATCTCTCCGTTCCTGTCTGTCCCTGTCTATCCCTCTCTCTGACTCTGTCTCTGTAAAAAAAAAAAAAAAAAAAAAAAATTAAAAAAAAACAACACAGGTAGATAACAACCCAAAGTCCACTAACAGTAGGATGGATAATTAAATCACGGCCTGTTCATAGAGTACAAACTATACAACATCAAGAATGAATAAACTGCAGCCACACAACAATGTAGATGCATCTCAGAGAGAATGTTCAGTGGCAGAAGCCAGATAGCTATAAAAGAACACTGTATAGCCTGACCTGTGGTGGCGCAGTGGATAAAGCGGCGACCTGGAACAGTGAGGTCGCCGGTTCAAGGCCCTGGGCTTGCCTGGTCAAGGCACATGGGAGAAATACCTACTCTCGCTTCTCTCTTCCCCTTCTCTCTCTCCTCTCTCTAAAAATTAATAAATAAAAACTTAAAAAAATAAGAAAATAAAATAAACTTTCCTTTAAAAAAAAAAAAAAGAACACTGTATAAAATTCAAAGACGGGCAAAACTAATCTAAGTTATTAGAAGGGAGTAAAGAAGGACAAATATAGTGACAGAAAATTATTTGACTTTGGGTGACTAGGTACATAATGCAATCAACAGTTCAAATGCTATAGAGATGTTTACCTAAAAACTACATATTCTATTGACCAATGTCACCCCATTAAATTTAATTTCTAAATAAATAATTTTTAAAAATGAAGGGAAAGGCAAAAGGAAATTTATTTTTAAAAAAGCAAGAAAAAAAATATCAACTTATATATGATTTATTTTTTAATAACTTTTTAAAAATGTTTATTTTATTGCCCTGGCCAGATAGCTCGGTTAGAGCATTGTCTCTAAGAACAGAGGTTGCCAGTTTGATTCCCGGTCAGGGCCCATATAGAAACAGATCACTTGTTTCTGTCTCTCACTCACTCTTTCCTTTCTCAGGGCTGTACAGGATGATTTGGTTTCACGTGATACACCAATAAAAAGATATAGGAGATCCCAGTGGACCCAGCTCCTGGTTACCCTCTTCTCATCCCTCAGTTTGTATGGGATTCCCAGCTTCTAGACCACAGATACTGCCAATGTGTAATCAGCCGAGAGACTCTTCTTCCATATTTGGACTCAAGAGCATCCCATTTCCTCATCATCTGCCTCTGGTTTTTGAAAAGGGCCAGAAGCTTTGGAGACCCATAGACTCCTGGCTTTGGGAAAGATCATTTTCTCCCATAACACCCCCACCAAGTGGTAGTCTGTACTTGGAGCTAGTAGAGGGGCTCACTCTAGAAAGTCCTTCCTTGTTCTGACCCACTGGAAATTCACTACTTCGACCCTGTCTTCTAAATCTTCTTGGGGATAACTTTAACTAGTCCTCACCTAAAAACAAAATAAGAAAAGGAAATACATTTATTGTCTGACCTGACATATTTAAATATTAGTCTGTTGAAACTGGCTATTTCTAAAACCAAAACCACTTCAAACATGACCAGAACAGTACATGTGGTAACCAAATTGAGGCTTTGGTTATGAGGTCAAGTTCTCTTTTTTTTTTTCTTTTTATAACAAAAGAATACCCTTACCCTTACCCCTAATAAATTAGAAAGAATCAGACATGCCATTTTTGCAAACTCTAATAACTGATTCAGACAGAGATCCTAAAAGAATGAAACCACTCTGTAAGAGGTTGTTGAGGATTTTATCATCAGTCCCGCCCACTGCCGGCCACCTGTTCACCCATCCCTGGACTGTTACCCCCTGACACAATTAATGGCTAATGGGGGCAATGTGACGTGTTGCTCGAAGACATGATGCTGTATGAAGTACACTATGCCTCCCAGGAAGTGGATTTAGCTCCTCGCTCCCAAAAAGAAGCTTAAACTGAATCTAAGTAAGATGTTAGAGCTCGTTACGTTTTCAGTAAATACAGGCAATAGAGAAACAATGAAAATGTTGCCATGGCCCTGGCCGGTTGGCTCAGTGGTAGAGCGTCGGCCTGGCGTGCGGAAGTCCCAGGTTCGATTCCCAGCCAGGGCACACAGGAGAAGCGCCCATCTGCTTCTCCACCCCTCCCCCTCTCCTTCCTCTCTGTCTCTCTCTTCCCCTCCCGCAGCCAAGGCTCCATTGGAGCAAAAGATGGCCCGGGCACTGGGGATGGCTCCTTGGCCTCTGCCCCAGGTGCTAGAGTGGCTCTGGTCGCGACAGAGCGATGCCCCGAATGGGCAGAGCATTACCCCCTGGTGGGCATGCCGGGTAGATCCCGGTTGGGCGCATGCGGGAGTCTGTCTGACTGTCTCTCCTGGTTTCCGGCTTCAGAAAAATACAAAAAAAAAAAAAAAAGGAAAAAAAAAAAGAAAATGATGCCATGAGGAAGCAAACACACATTCTACATAACTGACCTCTTCAACAAGACAGTGGCATAAGGGAGGTTTTTTTTACTGTGGCGTTTACACAGATGTACACATTTAACAAAACACCTCAAAGTGTACATTCAAGATATGCTGTGTGCAAATTTTATTGCAATTTTAGAAAAGAGACTTAAGGGATACAATAAGTGAATAAAAGGAGAGGAGCTTATAGACCGATTCCAATAAACCAATCACAAAAAGATATTTTTGAAAGGACAATCAATAGGGGAAATGTGTCAATTGTCAGGGCAATATGTGAAAACGAGTAATCACCAATTTTGTTAGCTGTTGGCCCTAGCTGGCTGGCTCAGTGGTAGAGCATCAGCCCAGCGTGTGGAAGTCCTGGGTTTGATTCTCAGCCAGGACACACAGGAGAAGCGCCCATCTGCTTCTCCACCCTCCCCCTCTCCTTTCTCTCTATCTTTCTTCCCCTCCTGCAGCCAAGGCTCCACTGGAGCAAAGTTGGCCCAGGCGCTGAGGATGGCTCCATGGCCTCTGCCTCAGGTGCTAGAATGGCTCCAGCCGCAATGGAGCAACACCCCAGATAGGCAGGGCATCGCCCCCTGGTGGGCATGCCAGGTGGATCCCAGTAGGGCACATGCAGGAGTCTGTCTCTCTGCTTTCCCCCTTCTCACTTCAGAAAAATAAAAATAAAAAAAAAAGAAAAGAAATTTTGTTAGCGGTTTTGATAAAAAAGTTTGCCTTTTTTAGAGTTATAGATGTAGGATCTGTAACTCAGATGTGAGATCTGAGATATGCTTTTAAATACTTTAATTACAGGTATTTTAGGTCAAGTGTCATATAAAGTTTGCAACTTCCTTTCAAATGCACCCGTAAAAATATATATATTTACATATAGAGACAGACACAGACAGAAAAAGAAATAAAGCAAATGTGGCAGACTGTTAAGGTTTAGTGAATCTAGAAAAGAAATGGTTTTCATTGTACTATTCTTTTCATTTTTCTATAGGTTTTCCTCCTGCATCCACTCCCTCAAAAATAGTTGGGAAAAATACATCAGCAACAACAAAAAAGAACGAGAAGAGGGAAGGAGGAGAGGAAAGGAGAGAGGAAAGAAGGAAAGGAGGGCAAGAAAAACCTTGATAATTCTTGAATCTGGGTGATGGATAACTGGGAGTTCATTATCTATTCTTCTAGTTTTGTATAGCCTTGAAAGTTTTTCATAATAAAAAGTTAATTTAAAAAGAAGGCAAAATGCCTGGCCTGTGGTGGCACAGGGGATAAAGCGTCAACCTGGAACGTTGAGGTCGCTGGTTTGAAACCCTGGGCTTTGCCAAAGCACATACATAAGTAATCAATGAACTGAAGTGAAGCAACTATGAGTTGATACTTCTTGCTACACACACACCTCAACTCTACTCTCTCTGTAAAATCAATAAATAAAATAAAAAAAAAGAAGAAGGCATAGCAACGATCTGGTCCTGCTTCCCCCTAATGTTTACATGGCATCTTCCACTGGCCTGCCCCGGACCGTGGTGCTTTCCCAGTGTAGCACCTCACTTCATCCTCTGCCACCCTGGGGGGTGGAGGGCTGGTTACTGGAAGTTTGCAGACAGGCAGTGAGAGAGGATCAGAAAGGTGACACTTCCCCAACCTCCCAGAGGACCTGAACACAGCCAGTAGGATTCCAAAGTTTGCAGTTGTTTTTTGTTTTGTTTTGGGGTTTGAGAGACAGGAAGGGAGATAAGAAACATCAACTTGTAGTTACAGCACTTTAGTTGTTCAATGACTGCTTCTCATATGTGCCTTGACTAGGGGGCTTAAGTTGAGCCAGTAACCCCTTGCTCAAGCCAGTGACCTTGGACTCAAGTCAGTGACCTTAGGATCATATTGATGATCTCGCACTTAAGTTGGTGACCCTGTGCTCAAGCTAGCAAGCCTGTGCTCAAGCCAGAGATCTCCGGGTTTTGAAGCTGGGACCTCAGCATCCCAGGTCAGTGCTCTATCCACTGCACCACCACCGGTCAGGCCCAAAGCCTACATTCTTAACCCCCACACGGTATGACTGGAAGCCCCTAAAACATCATCTCCACCAGAAACTCATGCTAACTCTCTGTTTTTGGCTTCAATACACTAGAACGAATCTTTCTATCTCTGCCTTGTGCAATGGTAAGGCCAAGTTCTACCATTTGCATTTCAACCTATTCTGTAGCACCTGCTGTTTCTAGTAACATTTCCTTCTGCATCTACTTCCTGTCTGAGCAGCTGAACCCACAGCCAGATTCACTTCCTTGAAGCCTTGAGTACCTCACAGTGACCCTGCTGCTTCCGAACTCAAAACCCTCTCCCTGTCTGCAGTCAGTTCCTCATTCAGGCATCTTTGCTCCATTCTTCCCTGGCTGTGTGACCTTGGGCAAGTAACTTCACATCTCTGAGCCTCAGTCTTCTTACCTGTAAAGTGGGCCAATAACAGAATCATGTTTGTATGCTTAAGCATCATATGGTTTTTGTATTTTTGTATTTTTCTGAAGTTGGAAACGGGGAGGCAGTCAGACAGACTCCCACATGCGCCCGACCGGGATCCACCTGGCACGCCCACCAGGGGGAGATGCTCTGCCCATCTGGGGCATCGTTCTGTTGCAACCAGAGCCATTCTAGCACCTGAGGCAGAGGCCACTGAGCCATCATCAGCACCCGGGCCAACTTTGCTCCAATGGAGCCTTGGCTGTGGGAGGGGAAGAAAGAGACAGAGAGGAAGGAGAGGGGGAGGGGTGGAGAAGCAGATGGGCGCTTCTCCTGTGTGCCCTGGCCGGGAATAGAACCCGGGACTCCTGCACGCCAGGCCGACACTCTACCACTGAGCCAACCGGCCAGGGCCGGTTTTATGAAAATCAATTGAGATAATGTAAGGAAAGAATATAACAGGTGCCTGGCACATAGTAGGTACAGAATAAATGTTCCTTTTCACAATTTGGCCTTGTCTCTCCCTTCCTCACTCATTCCTTCCCTTCCATCCACCCACTCACCCACCACACATCCTTAGTCGCTCCTCTGTCTGGCTGTTGAAGATTGCCACTGTCCAGGCCAGTCCGTAGCTCATGCACTCTGCTGACAGTATGATACTCCCACTCAGTGCCCCTACCCAGACTTACCCCCTGGGAGTGCAGATACTCCACAGTCTTGCTGATGGTGTGCAGAACACAGCTGGCCTCCCTCTCTGAGAAGAATTTTTGCCGTAGGATCTTGTCCAGCAGCTCCCCGCCTCGCATCAGCTCCGTCACCAGGTACACGTGCTTGCCGTCATCGTACACCTGCCAAAGACCATGCTGTCAGGCCCCTTCCCTCAGGGCCAGGCCTGGGCCCCTCAGTCATCGGGTCACCAGCCAGCAAAGAATGACATGAACCAGAGGCATATGTCGTGCTCTGTGCTTCAGAGGCCCCAGCAGGGCCTTCACGTGTTTATCCTCTGTCCCCCTGGATGGAGGATGCTGGTACTTGTCCCCTGACGGGCAGGAAAACTCTCAGAGAATGCCCAAGTCTGCAGTGGAGGGCTCCTGGGTGCTGTCAGACCAGAGGCACCCAGTGTCCTCCCCTCTCATAAGCACAGGAGGATCGAAGACAAAGGAATGGCAGCTCCGAGACAAATCCTACAGTCATGTGCTCAGTCTCACCCCAGCTTCAAGGACCCCCACTCACATCTTTTAGAGTGATAATGTTGGGGTGCTGCCCGTACCGCAGAAGAATCTCAATCTCTTCTGAGGGATCCCGCTTACTCTTGTCAATGACCTGAAGAAAAAGGGTGCATCGCCCGTGTTAGGAAGACAGTCTCCGGAGTCCCTCCCGGCCACCAAGCCCACACTGCACCCTTCACCCAGCCACAGAGCCTCAGGCACCACCCTCCTTGCCAAAGAGCAAAGGCTACACTGGCTACCCCCCAGCCCAGCAGCCATGGCAAATATATGGTTAGAGGCCCACCTTGACAGCATACTCCATGTTGGTGGCTTTGTGGACACAGCGCTTGCACACGGAGTAGGAGCCCACACCAATTGTCTCCTTTACCACGTAGCCATCACTAAGAACCAGGTTCTTCCCGTGCAGTTGCTGCAGGAGACCAAGAGGTGGGGCTGTCAACTTTAGAATGCAGGGGAAGTCCCCAGCACCTACGGCCTTGGCTCAGTGGAGAGGGTCCCAGGCAAGAGCCAGGAAGCCTGTGGTACAACCTGCCTCTCTCTGGACCTATATGGCGAGCACACTCTGGCTCTCACCCTGCAATCAGAGGGTGGTGAAGTGGGCAGGCTTGAGAGGGACACAGGAGCCCTTAGCTGGCTCCCAGCTCTGCCACTTAACTGTGGCCTTGAGCAAGCTGCCTTCCCTTTGGGGGTATTGAAATGTAGAAAAGAAAGGCTCTTACCATAAGTAACGTTCAGCAGAACTTACTTTCTCTAAAACAAAGAGACTTTCAGCAGAACTTACTTTTTTTCTAAAAGACTTCCTACCCCTGGTTTCCCAGGCTGTGGCCTTGGGCTGGTTCTGCAAGGTTGCAGGTGTTCCCAGAACGTTTCTCCCTGAATTAATCTTACAGATAAGCATTGTAAGAGAGCTTGTTTCATTGCTTTGTTTTACTGCTAGGCTTCTCCTCCTCCCCATTCCCCAATCAGTGGGTGATTTTGTCTTTAAAAGCTAGCCCCTGGCCCTGGCCGGTTGGCTCGGCGGTAGAGCGTCAGCCTGGCGTGCAGGAGTCCCGGGTTCGATTCCCGGCCAGGGCACACAGGAGAGGCGCCCATTTGCTTCTCCACCGCTCCCCCTCTCCTTCCTCTCCATTGGAGCAAGGTTGGCCTGGGCACTGGGGATGGCTCTGTGGCCTCTGCCTCAGGCGCTAGAATGGCTCTGGACGCAACAGAGCGACGCCCCAGAGGGGCAAAGCATCGCCCCCTGGTGGGCATGCCGGTGGATCCCGGTCGGGCGCATGCGGGAGTCTGTCTGACTGCCTCCCCGTTTCCAGCTTCGGAAAAATGAAAAAAAAAAAAAGCTAGCCCCAAACTGTTTTTGGGGCCGCATGATTTGAATGACTTAGGTCTCCCTGCGGTAGCCGGATTTAAAATAAAGACTCCTTAATTTGGCTACTTAATTGTGCGGCAAAACATCTGTTTCTTAGCCCTGGCCGGTTGGCTCAGCGGTAGAGCGTCGGCCTAGCGTGCGGAGGACCCGGGTTCGATTCCCGGCCAGGGCACACAGGAGAAGCGCCCATTTGCTTCTCCACCCCTCCGCCGCGCTTTCCTCTCTGTCTCTCTCTTCCCCTCCTGCAGCCAAGGCTCCATTGGAGCAAAGATGGCCCGGGCGCTGGGGATGGCTCCTCGGCCTCTGCCCCAGGCGCTAGAGTGGCTCTGGTCGCAATATGGCGACGCCCAGGATGGGCAGAGCATCGCCCCCTGGTGGGCAGAGCGCCGCCCCATGGTGGGCGTGCTGGGTGGATCCCAGTCGGGTGCATGCGGGAGTCTGTCTGACTGTCTCTCCCTGTTTCCAGCTTCAGAAAAATGAAAAACAAACAAACAAACAAAAAAAACAACATCTGTTTCTTGCTGTTCAGATACAACAGTATCACAGCCCACCTCATAAGGTGTCTCAAGGTTCCAAGGCATTAACATAGCAAATGCTTCTACAATGCTTAGTATGTGGCAGGCACTACTCTAAGCACTTTCTATCAGGTGATCACGCAATCCCAGGGACAGCCCTGATTTATGCCTGTGGTTCTCACATCCAGTCTGGTTTAACATTTGTCCTGGACAAAGACGAATAATAAATTACATAATCACATTAACTTTACAGACATTTAACTTATACAACAACTCTATGGAAGTTTTTATCATCGCCCTGATTTACAGAAGAGGAAACTGAGGCACCAGGAGGGTCAAGGTCTGAGTCAGGCTCTGAATCCAGGCAGTGAGCTCCAGAGTTTACATTCTTGCCTCTCAATTCTATATTTTCCACGGAGCCAGGAAAGTATGCAAATGCGGGACAAGTGTGAGCAGACACAGCCCCTGCTGCCCACCCCCATGTTGGCGACTTGACTGCCAGCTCCCAGAATCACCACCGTGGGCACCCTCTTGTACTTAACCAGGCTCCACAACGTCGCAGGCTGTGCCGGGACACTTATATCCATGTTGTCATCCCTGTTTTACAAATGGAGAAACCGAGGCCCAAAGAGCTTTGAAGGCCCAACAGGCTACATGGCAGCAATCAGGGTTTGAACCCAGGCCCATCCAACTCCAGAGCCTGTTTCAGTTGTTCTGCCTGTGGCTTCTAGGTGGAAAAAGACAACTGGGCAGCAACCTGCTGGCCCCCTCACCTGAACCACTGAGTGCAGTGGGGCCTGCGTGGCCCGAGGCTTGCCGTCATCCTCCATCAGGCCGGTGGCCACGAAGCTGAAGCCACGGAACAGCTGATGGGCGCCAGCACTGGGGGGGATGCCTGGGGAGTCTACAGGGGTAGGAAGGCGATGTGAGCCTGAGGAGGTGCCCTTGACCCTGAGGCAGCCCAGCAGAGGGTAACTAAGGGACTCCCAGGTTCGTCTCAGCAGCTGGCTGTGGTGGGAGCTTGGGCAGGATTCATCTCAGCCCTTAGCTAGCTCATCTGTTCGTGTGTGTTTATACTAGCCCAGCCCTGATACGCAAGGATACCCCACATCTGGTGTCTGGCCTAGGCCAGGACACCTCATCCCTTCCTGGGAGCCTCCTCCTGGCCTCCCTGCCTCAGGTCTGCTCCTTTTGGTCTATCTTCTGTGCAGCAGCCAGAAACATGGTTCCAACCACAAGTCTATCTCTGTACCCTTCAAACGCTCCCCTCTGCCCTGAGGAAAAAGTCCAACTCCTCAGCCTCGACAATGAGGTCCTTGTGATCTTAGCCTCCTCTCCCTCGCTCCACACCTCAGCAGGTCAGACTTCTCAGATCCTTAAAGGAGACTCTGAGCCACCGCACATGCTGTTCCCACTAGATATTCACTCCTTGTCTATCGCTGAGGCCCAGCTCACCCACTCTCTCCTCCGAGAAGGCCAGCCCGAGGCTGCTCTTCCAGCCCCTCACCCCTATGAAGCTGCACCTGTCACACCAGTAGCTGTTTTCACGTCTCTTCCCCCACTACAGCCTGAGCCATATGAAGGCAGGGCAGAGTCTGTCTTATTCACTATCAATCCCCCAATGGCTGGCACATAGTAGGGACCAGGTACATATTTATCAGATAAATGAAGAAAGATGGGACAAAATGCTCGGAGAAGTGCTAAACTCCCTGTCATCAGGGATATGCAAGCCACAGTGAGAAAAGCTCCCCTTCTGCTAAAAACTGTCCCTCCAGGAGGCCTTCCAGAGTTAACACTCACCCCACCAATAACCGGTCAGAAGTGTTAGGATTTACCAAGTTCCCTCCCAGATGCCCCTTCCTTGGCTTCTTACATGGGAGGAAAGTACTGGGTGGGTCTATGGCTAAGTCCATGTTCCAGATGAGTACACTGAGGCCTGGCAGTCAGTGTAGCCAAAGCAGATCCCCAAACTTGCCCCTGACCTGTGGGCACTGTCACCTCTGCTCTGCCAGTCCATCTCCACCTCGTTTTTACTGGGTCAGATTCTTTACCCCTGATGTGAGTGTGAGCCTGATGTGTTCTGTCTTCCCAGTGGGCTGGGAGACGCCTGGGGCAGGGGTCCTGACTCTTCTACTGTGGCCTTAACCACCCACTCACCCCACCCCCTCATCCAGACACAAAGAGCCCATAGAGCCCTGGAGTGGGAGAGTCAAGCAGAACAAGATGAGGACAAAGAGTTAAAGGCCCACCCGCCTGTCTGCCCACACACCTGGGCCTGCCAGAGTCGTGATCGCCCCTGTGTCCCAAGGTACCCCTGACTCCCTGCTTCCCGCCCGCACCAGCCCAAAACAAATGAGACAAGGGACGCACCCTTGGGTGTACGGGATGTGAACTCAGTGTCAAAGTAGAAGGTGTCATCAGGTTGCGCCACGGCTGGCTTGAAGGGTGGCTTGATCTCACGACGGTACAGCTTCTGCAAAGTGGGGTGGGCACTCCAGTTACCATAGCACCCCCACTGCCTGCTGGAAGCCCCAGGCAGGAGGAGGTGCCGGGACTGGAGCACGGGCTAGGCAAACGGGGGCATCAATGCTTGCCCTTGGAAGCCCAGCCCTGGCCTCCCAGGCCATGCTGTCACACTCTGCTCCACGCCTAAGGCCTTCATCAGCTGACGCCCTGATGGGTGACAGACACTCACATTCCAGTCAATGGTGGAGTAGAAGACATGCCGCTTGATTTCCTCTGCCCCATCAGGGCCGGAGCCTGAAAGAGCCAAGATGAGGGTCTGCAGATGGTTCAACCTCCAGCCACCAAGTAGCCTTACTGGTCTGGGACCAGCAGATGGAGCAGTCCACTGGGAGCATGGGGAAGGACGGGCTCATGCTACCCCAAATCCACTCAGCCATCACCCCAAGGCCTCTTATAATCAGGCTGTAATGTACTAATGAAAGAAGAAAGGCCCAGTGAGGTTAAGCAACTTGTCCAAGACCACACAGGACAGAGGCTGAACTTGGTCCAAGACATGCAGAGGGCCTCATCTGTTGTTCTTATCCCACTGCCCTTGTCAGTAGCCAGATAGGCTCTCATTCCATTCAACCCCAAGGACCTGGTTCATGGTTTAGGTGAACCCAGGAGCCAAGACTTATTGAGCAAGTAGTATGTATCAGACACATTCATGGACTTTGTTTAATCAACAGAGCTTGAGCTCATCCTCTCCCATGAAGACGAGGACCTAGAGCACTGTGAGGTGAAGTCCACCATCTTGGGTCACTTAGCTCATAAATGGCATTCATTTGTTCAACAAATATTTATGGAGAGACCACTGATTCCAGGCTGTGGGACCTGACATGGGGCCAGGATTGGGACCTGAGCCTTCTGATGCCTGAGCTCATGCTTGTCCTCTTGTGCCAGCAGCCTTGGCAGAGGAACTGTGTGGGGGCCTCTGTCCTCGTCCCCAGGGGGAGTGAGGATGAATCAGTTCCTGCCTTCCCCCTACACACAGGTCACCCCGCTGCCCCAACGCCACACATAGAGCCAGAAAGCAGAGTGGCCAGCGGCATTGTCTGCCCACACAAAGGACAACGGCCCCTTTCAGCCCCAGATGTGGCCCCGTGGCCTAGGCTGCAGCTGTACCCCGCTCCCCTCCCCTGAGCTGGGGATGCTTACCGAGCCGGTTGGCAGGATTCCTCTTGAATAGGGCCCGCAGGAGGCTCTGGGCTTCTGTGCTCAGAAATTGGGGCATCCCCAGCTTCGCCCTGAAACAGCCCCCAGGTATCATCAGGGCTGAGCCTCGCCCCACAGGCCCATTTCCCCTCCCACTTCTGTCTAGGTCTAGTTTCCAGCTCAGTCCAGAGAAGCCATCCACTAACTCACCTCCCAAAGACTTCTGGGATTCCCCTCCCACAGGCCCTGGTAGATGAACAAGGGGCCCTGGAAAGCCTAATGCTTCACCCAGAGGAGTGTCTCATTAATGGAGGAATTTGAGGCAGGTACAGTGTATTATTCAGGCCCCCAAACTGGGGCCAGGCATGACAGGACCTTGAGCTGTGAGGGAGGAGCTAGTGCTTACTTCAGAATCAGTGTCATAGTCTCTTTCCGGTCCTTCCCCTGGAAGGGCAGGGAGCCCGTCAGCATCTCAAACTGCAGAAGACAAAGGTCTATTCAGACTCTGGTCCCCAGCTCCCATGCCCCCGCCTCCTCCACTCAGGCCACTCAGCTCCATTCCCAGGATTCTTGCCGGCCTGTTGGAGGTTCACCTGGATCAAGGGTTGTGTCTATCCCTCTCCCCTCTGTTAGTAAGAACACCAGGAGCAGAATTAGGGGTCTGAGGCTGGGGAGAGGCCCAGCCCCAGGCTGGGGCACCCCACGTGGAAACAAGCCTGGAATCCTTCCAAGGAAAGGGTGGAGGAAGAGGCCAGCGTGACTATGAGAGGACAAGAGAACCTTAGAGACCATCAAGTCCCCTGACTGCACAAATGGGGAAACTGAGGCCCAAGGCCTGGGTTGGAAACTTTATCCCTGCCTGGGAACTCACCATCAACACACCATACGACCACCAATCTGCACTGTGGGTGTGGCCCTGGCGGTTGACGACCTCAGGGGCCATGTACTCCACTGTCCCACAGAAGGAATAGGCCTTCTTCTCATGGTCAATGGCCTCCTTGCTCAAGCCGAAGTCTGCGACAAAGAGGGCAAGAGGACACATCTTCAGGACCTGCCTGCCTTTTCCGCCACCCCCTGCACAACCAACCTCCCTGCCCAGAGGCCGGAAGGCATCACCCCCAGGACATTCACAAGTAAGCTGAGGCCCAGAGAGGCTCAGTGACTTGAACATGGTTACACAGTGGGGGCCTGGGGTTCAAACCCAGGCCACTCTCAGTCTGGCACCTGGGCTTTTGACTACTTCTGAGTGCTGGGCACAACCTCTCAGGAAGAATGGACCCCTTAGCACTCAGCCCAGAGACCCACCAAGAGCCCATCCTGCCAGACCCCGGGACCTGAGGGAGCAGGTGCCCTCCACTCACCAGTGAGTTTGATGTGGCCTTCCTCATCCAGAAGGATGCTGCAACGAAGACAGGGGAGTCAGGGACCCTCAGCAATGGCTCCTTGATAGGTTCTGGTGACACCACCAGGGCTGTGGAGGTTGGCCCAACCCAGAGAAGGTGAACCACCCAGATGCATCTGATGACTGGGTGGGTCGAGCGGGGTGGTGCTATGCAGGTGTATCACCTACCTTCTTTGCTAATCCTTGAAATAATGTGTGAGGTAGGTCCTATAGTGACCCCATTTTAACAATGGGGAAACTAAGGCCCAAGGAGATAAAAAGGAATTCCCTTGGGTCATACAGCTAGTCGGTGGTGGAGACAAGGTTTGAATTCAGGTCTACCTCACTCTAAAGCCAGATCTCATTCGCCCTTAGCACCTGCCCTGTGCTCCCAAGTTACCATCTGAGGCTATTTAGACGTTAAGGAAAATCCTAGCGAGGCAGTATCAAGTCATGACCTTTAACGATGGCACCTCAGATGTCCTACTGGATTAGCAAAATGGCAGGCAACACAGCTGCATGGTGGTGCCTGGGCCTTGGTAATGGCAACACTAGTGGTTAGGCAGCCTCCCCCCCCCCAATGTGAGCCTGCTGCCACTACCACTCCACTGCCACCTTCCCACTCATGGGGCAGCCCAAGGGAGAAGGGATTTCTTAGGGAGAGTCATACCAACCCCCACTGGGGTGGCCCTGTCTTAGGAGACGCCTGAGGGCCTGCCTCTGCATTCTGCAGGGAGGCTAGGGTGGGCTGGAGCTTCACTCACTTCTCAGGCTTGAGGTCTCTATAAATAATTCCCAGGCTATGCAGGTGGTCCAGGCCCAAAGCCAGCTCGGCCAGGTAAAACTTCACGTCCTCCTCCGTGAACATAACCTGCAATCAGCAGGAGGGGGCTTCAGCTGCAATCGTTTCTTCTTCCGGAGCTGGGGCTCTGGGCAGCCAGCAGCTTCCTGGTCCTGAGGGTTCACCTTGGGGAGGACCCTTAGAAATACCAGTGCCATCCACCCTACCTTTCATAAAGGGGTTTGAGCTGTGAAATGACTAACATACATGCCACTTATTGTGGCATTGCTTGGAAAGAGCAAAAGGTTAGAAACAACCCAAGGGTCGAGCAAAAGATGGGACTGTTTCTCCCTGCGTGACAGAGTGCTGTGGGGTGTAAGCTACAAAAAGGAGTTTCCCCATGTTCTGATATGAACCGATCTCCAGACACACTGTCTTTAAAAAAAAAAAAAAAAAAGCAAGGTACAGAACAGTATCACAGAATAGTACCTGTTATGTAAAAATGTGGGGGTTGGGATTCAGAACATATATCAGAATGGTGTGTATTTCCAAAAAGACATGGGAAACTTAAACAAGAAACCAATAAAAAATGTTTACCTATGTGGGGGTAAAGGGGGCTGGGGTGGGCTGAAGACTTCTCAATGAATATTTTTCTTTTCAAGCATATAAATGTATTACCTATTCTAACATTAAAATAACATTTTAAAAATTAAAAGAAAAGTTTGGTTCTCCTCTTAAACTTGAATTGTCTTAATGGTTCCATTTTTATATCTGGCTCAAATTCTTTTAGGTCAGTTAAAAATCCTTTTGATTCAAGTATCTAGTTTTCTGGATGGATCTGGGCTTCTCCCCGTCCTCACAGCCCTTTCCAAGGCCGCCCTGGAAGCATGGAGGTGGAGAGGTGACCGCCATGCTTAGCTCCCTGCATCACAGTAGCATGAGTTCCAAGGCCTAACCCTCCTCGGCCCATCTTAGGGAAAACTCTCAGAAGCTTTGAGACTGTGACCTCTGACACAGGGTAGGTTCCTGGGTCAGGACTGCTACATAGTCCTGGGTGGGCCCAGGTTCAGGCCACAGTGGACATGTCCCTCAGAGGGCCCTAGGATGGGAGGCCTTGTTGTCCCTCTAGCTCCATCCTGGGGCCCTCTGGTACTGGGGTGCCCGCTCACCTCTTTAGAGAGCCGTGTGAAGAGGTCCCCGCCACGCAGGAAGTCCAGAATAAGATAGAGCTTGCCCTCGGTCTGGAAGGCTGAGGAGAAGGGAAAAGGCAATGGTGGAGTCCACTGCACCCTGCCCCTCTGCCCCAAGCTCCCTTGCCTGCCAGGTAGGAGATGGGCAATGTGCAAGGAAGGCAGCAGCCCATAAGCCAGGGCAAAGGCTGGCAGGTAAGGTGGGAACTCAGATAGGGTCTGCGATCTCACCATAGTGCAGTTTCACCACGAAGGGGTGGTTTACATCGGCCAGGATGTCTCTCTCCATCTTGGTCCGAACGCGATCACGCACTGGCCGGGGGAGAAAGGAAGTCATCGAGAGTCTAGCCACTCCCAGGCCCTGGCTAAGAAAGGCTCTCCTTTCCACCTGTTCTTCACACTTCCTGGCAGTGCCCAGGGCTGGACCCTTGGTGCCTTGTCCATCCTTCTGGGCCCATCTCCAAATGTGCCCCATCAAGGGCCATTCTACCCAGCCAGTCTGACAAACCCATTCCTGTGTGTGCCCAATTCCAATACGGGGCCCAAGTTCCCAGTTACAGCCTGGGGGGCTGGTGAGAACAGTCACTTAGGGAGCTACTTATAAAGGCAGGTTCCTGGGGCCTCAAATTCAGACTTATGAGTCTGAGCAGGTACTTTTAAATTTTATTTTATTATTTTTACTTTAAAATTTTTTATTGATTGATTTTAGAAAGAGAGGAAGAGAGAGAGAAAGAGAAACACTGATTTATTGTCCCACTTATTTATGCATTCATTGGTTGATTCTTGTATGTGCCCTGACTGGGAATCGAACCCACAATCTCAGCGTATCAGGATGATGCTCAAATCAGCTGAGCTACCTGGCCAAGGCCTTTTTTTTTTTTTTTTAAAGGAATAAAAGTCTCTAGGCAATTCTGATCTTCAGCAGTTTCTTCTTCAACTCAGTTTAGGCCTCATCTCCTTCAGGAAATCTTCCTTAACCTGCCCAGTTAGGGTCCTCTCCCCTACACTACTCTGCTCCCCGCCCCCCCAGAGCACCTCTGACCCTCTAATTCAATATTTTTGTATCCCTCACCAGACATGGCAGGGCCCACGCTGGAGTTAGCTATTCCAGTCACTGTTTCCCAAATATGCCTTCCATTTTCAAACTGCCCCTACAATTTTGCTCAGGTGAACAGTTTCTCCTTCCTTTCCCATTTTCAGTCTGGAGACCTCCCAACTCATCCTGCAATGCACTGCTCAGATGGCTACTGCTTATGAGCCTCCCCCTTCCCCCACTGGGAAACGGCACCCCTGGGCATCCAGGTCACAGCACCCACTGCACCACACTGCTGAATCTGCTCAGCCTCTCTATCTCTAGCCTAGCCTGGGGGCCCTTCAAAGGAGGGACCAAGTCTTTTCATCTTTCTCTTCCCCCACGGCTCCCACTGTCCCTTCTGGGGAAATACTCCCACCCCCAGCAGGCTGGCCTTGGGGCACCAAAGCCACATCACCCCACAGACAGCCCTTCATGGGCCACATGACCAGTACCAACCCCAAGGCTAACACTTCCAATTTTCCCTACTGTACCCTGACCGAGGCCCACTCTACCTGGTCAGTGGTCACATTGGCTCCCTGGCCAACCAAAGAGTCACTGCCCAGCCTCAAACCCACTACCCACAACCCTCATGGCCTTCCTAAGCCCTGGAACTCCAGACCTGGGCTCGGGCTCCCTTCTGAGCCTCTCTGCCATCCATCTCTGTGGCCCTGCTTTGAATAACCCTCTCTGACCTGCCCAGCTGCCTCATGCCCCTTCCCATCCTGAGAGGTCTCTCTTGGAGTCTTCTAACATCACTAAGCAACTATGCTGAGAGAAGGCCTCTGCCCAAGCTACCTGACGCCTGATATCCGAAGGCCCCCACCACAGACACTCTGCACTTCCCACATACTTCCTTCTAGACATTCACCTTCAGCTGTGGTCATCGGCACCTGGTGCGGTGGGTGGGGTTGGGAATGTGGTTAACTCTGGAAATCTTCTCTGAATGGACCCTGTCTTCATCATGAAGTGGGGTGCAGGGAAGTGGTGGCTGAGAACAGGCCTGTTTCTCCACCTTCAGATCAGGAGCTCCCGGAGATAGAGCTATCTCCTGCATCAGACACTAGGCCCCGGAGAGCTAGGCTGTCTTCCCTGACCCTGTGTCCAGCCTGGCTCTGCGTGGGGAGGTACCTCCACTCACCTTTCAGTGTTGCCTTCTTAAGTACCTTCATGGCATACAGGTGCCCATTGTCAGGCCGAGTCACCTTCCGCACCAGGAAGACCTAAGAGGGCAGTTGGTAAAAGGCAGATGAGAAGCTGGGCAGGGGCTGACCCCATCCTCCAGGTCCCAGGCTGACCTCTAACTTCCCTGGCCCCATGTTGCCCTATAGCCCTTCCTGGGTCCTAAGGTGACCTCCCATCCTCACCTCAGACCCATCAACCCTTGTCCTCTGATCCTTTGAGCCCCAAGGTGGCCCCCTCACTCCCACCTCTGACATGACCAGTGCTTCCCTCCCAGCTGTGGGCTCAGGACTCACTTTGCCAAAGGATCCCTGGCCCAGAACCTTGAGCAGCTCAAAATGGGACGGGTCGGCCTTCTCCGAGCCAGCCTTGACGTGGTGGGTGATGGAGATCTCCTTGAGGATGCCCTCATCCTGACAGAGGGACAGAGCTGGTGGGCATGCGGAGCCCATCGGGCCACCCGGGGGCATGTCCCCCCTTCCAAGTGTACCCCACCAAACCTCAGCAGACAGGGCCCTGCAGGGGCCCAACCAGAAAGTGCCCTGACAGGGCCAGCTTCCAGGTTTAATACTGAAGAGCTTCAAAGGCCAGGGAGGGTCAAACTATCAAGGTGACAGGTCAAGTGAAGCACTGTTCCTATGGCTTCTGATTGTCCAGCCTGTTTGGGCCCAAAGGCATGTCCAGGTACGGCCAGGCTGGCCAGGCTGAGCTAACTCCTGGCTCTGACTGAGGCCCAGAGATCTGCCTTGGGTCCTCCCCTCCCCTGCTAGAAAGGTTTTAGTTTTGCCTCAATAGGAAGTATGGTTTGTTCTCATATAGGGGAGGCAAAGCTGAGTTTTTGTTCCTAGGCAGGGTAGGTGACAGGATCACTCTAGCCAGAAGGACAGAACTGAGATGCATAGGGATCCACGAGTCACCTGAGACTCCCTCACCAACCCAGTGAGTGCCAGTCTGGGGTGGGTAGGAGCCAAGGCCAGAGACTCCATGCTCCACCCTCCAAAAGTTCCTTCAACAAATCTACTGAAAACTCCTTGCCAGGTCATAGTTATTTTAGACCCTTCTGCCCTCCCTCCAGTCGCCGATGCCACCTTGGAGCCCTTAAGTGCCACCTCACTTCCCCAGGAAGCAAGTCTGGACAGAGGCCAGTTACCCGGCAGGGCCAGGCCTGGGCTAGGAGAGCTCAAAGCCAGCTGAGGCCAAACTGGCTGCCCAGGCACCTGTTCCATGGGCCACAACCAGGCCAATTCATCTGGGCACACTCACCAAGTCCCGCCTGAGGCCAGACCCAGAGCCAGAGCCAGGGGCAGGTAAAGCGGTCTGGCTGATCCTGGGCCGCTGCTTCCTGGGCAGCCAGGGGAGCAGGGCCCAGAGCCGCAGACGGGGCGGCTTGGGATCCTGCTCCATTCGCCCCGCAGAGCCAAGGCACCATGGCAGGAGCAGGCAGCATCCGGGGCTGCCTTGGAGGTGGCGGGGCCAAGGCGGATGTTCAGGGTGAGGGCGGGGGCTGGGCCCAGGCCGCCAATCACTCAGGGCCTGTGGTTTCCTAGCTCCAGGCCTACACCCTCACCACGTTCCCTTCCTCTCTCTTCCCCCCTCCCCACTGCCTTAGGGCAGCCCTCTGGCCCTCCACCCTCATCTTCCCTGTGGGCCTGCAAAGAGAAAGCCCTATGCCATTCCAGCAGCTGAGGAGCAGATAGGAACCTGGCTGGCAGAGACAGGCACCTAACATGTAGAGGCAGATAAAGAAGACACCCAACAGGCAGAGGCAGACATCCAACATGTAGAGGCAGATAAAGAGGACACCCAACAGGCAGAGGCAGACACCCAACAGGTGAAGACTGATGAATGTGGTCATCCAACAGGCAGAGGCCAGAGGGCATGCCCAGCAGGCAGCGATGGATCGGGGCACAGACCCAATAGACAGAGGTAAGAAAAACACATATCCAACAAGCAGAGGCAAGGGGAGGGGGGTGAGTCATAACTAGCATGAAGAGGCACATGGGGACACATCCAACAGGCAAAGATATATGGAGACATGCACCCAACAGGAAGAGACAGATGGGGACTTATATCCAACAGGTGGAGACAGATGGGGACACGTACTCAACAGGCAGAAACAGATGGGGACATGAACCAACAGATACCGAACACATGACCTGTACCCAACAGGTGAAGACAGGCCCTCATCAAGCAGTGACAGAGAACCCAACACAGAGGCAGATGAGCAGCTGCCAGCCAGTCAGTGAGGCCCAAGTATATGGACAGGTATCCAGGGCAGACACACAGGCAGGAAAGACACACAGACCCCCAGAATGTCAGACCTTGGACTCAAAGGCAGAGCCTTGGTTCTTGCTGGTCTGCCTGGGGTGGGAAAAGAGGTGAGACGATGTCACCTGCAAACCCCTAGCACTTGAGAGAACAGTCCAGTATTTGTGAGTGACCCATCTCTGGAGGACCTGAGAGGGACATCTGAGTGCAATCTGATGACTTTGATCCAAATATCCCAAAAGCTGTTATGCCCATTTCAGGAACAGGAAACTGAGGCCCAGAGGACACTCACTCACCCAGGCTCAAAGTGAAGAGGCAGCAGAAGCCGGTTTGAACCCAAGTCCTTCCCCTGGTTATTGCCAGGCCTGTGGTCGGCAGGCCTCAAGTACCAGGAAAGCCCAGGGCCATGTCCTCCCCACCCAAATCCTCCCCCTCCCTCAGTACTAGGGTCACTCTGGAGACTTCCCATTCCAGGTCCAGCCCCATCTTCAGGGTACCCAGCATTGTGAAGCCACAAATGCTGCAGCCACAAAAAGCTGCAAGTTAATCAGGCCTGCGTGTAACCCCAGGTGGGACGAGCAGAAAGCCACACAGCAGCCTCTGCCCACCCCATCCTGAGGTCTCAGCCTGCACCCGTCTGTCTGCCTGAGACTGAGAAACTCTCCCTGAAGACAGGCAGTCACGAGGAAACCCCAGGGGACAGAGCTACCCCAAACCCATTCCTTACCCAGAGTCATGGTGACAGACACTGTTGGAAGCAGGCCAACCCTCTGCTCACCTTTCTGGGACAGGAAAGTAAGTCTCTCTCAACTCTGGGAAAATCAGCCGGGGTCTGCATGGTAGGGCTCAAGCCAGTGGCCAGAGGGCCCATTACTTCCCTTACTTCTGCTTTTTATGCTGTCCCAGCCCAGAAGATAGGGTCCCTAACCCCCCTCCTTCTCACTTCCCCCTCTGTAGGGAGGAGGGACAGAGGATGGGTCAGGCTCCCTTGCTGAGGAGGGGATACTACAGGTTCCAAGCCCATGACTGCGGGAGTAGGGGAGGCCAGGCATACACACCCCTCCTTGTCTCCTCTGATCCTAGGAGGGGAGACTGAAACACAGCTGATGAGGCACAGACATCGTGGGTATCCAGTGCCTATAAACATTCCTTGAAAGAATGAGGGGCAGAAGTAGCAAGGCATGGGCTCTGACTGCCCCCACCCAGAGTGTAGACATTCTTTCCCGCATAGTGACCATCCCATGGTTAGGCCCAAGATGACAGCCTACAGAGCAGGCGCCACCACACCCAGCCCTGCCCTGAAGTGCCTGATTGTCCAAGGCCCTGAGATGGGCAAGGGGGCCAAAGGCCCTGGCAAGGACCCACAGAGGTCTGAGATGAGGCGCAGGTAGCCTGGGACAGGGGCCAGGCCCAGACCCCCTCCACGTGACCTGGCCGCATCACTCACACCAGTATACCCACAGGAACTGACACACACACTAATACATAGAGGCCGATGATCGGAAATCGTTTCCACAGACATCCCCTGTGTGAAAACACACGCCCCCACATGCACACAGACTTCCCCTTCCAGTCCTCACAGAGCTTCCAATAACAGCCTGGTGATGGCCTGCCAGGGTTGTGGGAAATGCCTCCTTAGACCGAGGCTTTTCATTGTACCCCAGCTTCTGCAGGCAGGAGTCTGGAGGCTGGGGCAGCCCTGGGCTCTCCAACCCTTGAGTCCCTAAGAGGCAAATAAAATTCTCTGTGGCTAGCAGGTTACAGGAAGGGGCAACAGGAAGGAAAGTGTCTCATAACTGCCCTCACTGAAGGGTGTGGACAGGGCCTGTGAGGCCTCTGGGTGGCAGAAGGGGAGGACAGGCCCCAGACCACACCCCTCGGTCCCTGCCTCATTCCCCCCTGTAGATTGTAGATACTTCCTTTTTTTTTTTTTTTTTTTAATAGATACTTCCTTTTATTTACTTCCTCCAACAAGACAGCTGGAAGAGAGATCAGAGCCCCCCTGCAGAACCCTGGTCCTTAGGCTCCTCACCTTGGGCCCCCCTCTGCCAGCCGCAGCCCAAGCCCACCTGCCAATCCCTGCCCCCAACGAACACCAACAGCCCCTTCCCCAGCTGGCAGCATCTGCAGGGCCTCCCAGGTGCTGCCCCTCTGGTAGGACAGATGTCTCCAGACATGTCTCTCAGCATGGGCAGGTGAGGAGGGGTCCACAGTTCCCAGGCATCCCTGATGGCGGAGCCGGCCTCAGGTGGTAGGCCAGGACTGGCAGGGAGTGACAAAGAGAACTGTGCCTCCTACAACTAAGCATTTATTGCATGAGGCTGTTCTTTCCTTCGACTGTTGCTGATGTGGATTCTGCGAGGTCCAGTCATAGTCTCATTTCAGACAGGAAGAAACTAGACCCAGAGAGAAAGTGACTTGCCCAAGGCCACTTGGCTAGAAGGGGGAAGTGCTAAGAGCAAAATTGAAGTCTGTTTGCTTCCAAAGCCTATTAAGTATTTCATTGGTGCCCTCTCTGCAAGGCCAGCCAGCTGGCCTCCCATTTGGATGTCACTCATAGCTACTGGCCCCCTGCTCTGTCCCCAGGCCAGAAGCCAGACACTAGGAAGCACACAGGTTAAGGCACATGCCAGCCTTGACCTCAGGTAGCTCCAAAGATACATGATAACAAAACAACTGTCCACAAAGCTACACTCAGGTGATGTGGGTGCCCAGAAGCAGTAACTATCTGCCTAGGGTGAGGTCTGAGAACCTTCCAAACAGGGGCAGTACTGCTGGACCCTCAGGAGGAATAGGATCTGGCCAGACAGAAGAAAAAAGCCCTTCATGTAGAGAGACTAAGGTGAGCAAGAGGCTTGAGGCCAGGAGTGTGCAGGGTGGGAAGTTAAGAACTGTCCACTCAGTCGCTGAGCATTCCCAGGCAAACTCTCTCCCTGCCTGAGCCTCAGTTTCCTCCTCTGTAAAACAGAAGTTAAAACAAGATGTTGTTTCTAGAAAAAAAAATGGGCCTCAGAGGCAAAGAAACATAGTAAACAGAACTTCTCCCTGGATTAGTGGGCAGTTTACTGCTGTAGTGTCTCCAGAAGGGACAGAGCCCAGCCATGGGGTCCCAGGTGCTGGGAAGGTGGGCTAGCCTGCCCTAGTCAGTCCCAGGGAAGTCCCAACACCTGAGGCTCCCAAGGCTCCCCAAAGTCCACAGTCACATCCTGCCTGAGCTCAGCCAGGGGAGCAAGAGGGATCCGGGAGGGATCAGGGTTTCATAAACAGGAAGAGAGGAGGGGAGGGGGGAGACGCTCAGCTCTCAAAATAGACCTACAGGCACTTCAAAGGGGTCCAGCTCCGGAGATGGCCAGGGGAGGGGGCCTGGGGTGCCCAGTCTACCCGAAGGAAGGAAGGAAGGAAGGAAGGAAGGAAGGAAGGAAGGAAGGAAGGAAGGAAGGAAGAAAGAAAGGAACCCCAGTGTGCCTGAGGACACCGGGTACTGAAAAGATCCAGGGAGCTCTAACCCCAGACTGTTGTCCACACTATGGCAACTGAACGCCAAATCCTCCTTTCTGCTTGAAATGAATAAAATAAGCATTGAACACCAACATTGCGCCTCACACCTTGTTAGAGTCTTTCATTTATACATATCCTGTGCCCTCCTCCGGGCAGCCCTGAAGGATGGACTCTGTTCTCCAACAGGAAAAGCATCTGAGCCTCAGAGGAGCAAACTACTCACCCACGGTTATAAAGCAAACAGGAAAGACAGGTAGGATTCTGAACTCAGAACGCCTGACTCCCAAGTCCCTCTCCCACCTCTTCTCTAGCTGCCTGAACCCTGCCTTTCGAGGCCGAGCCAAATGCCAGCTCCATAGGGAAGATGGCCCGGTGCCCCACAGCCCGCCCCAATGTTTCTTCCTCTGCAAAACTCATCAGTGACCATCCATCTGGTCCACACTCAGCCCTAAGTTCAGATGCCACTGGCAAGGTTCCCCAGGACATGCTCACAACATCATGCTACCAAGAGAAATGTGGGCACCTGGAAGGTGGTGTATTTCTCTGCCCAATATGGGGCCTGGCACAGAATGGAAGTTCTACATGCCCAGTCATGTTCTTCCCCATCACAGTGCCCACTACACAGCTTTCCTGTAACCACCTGCCCCCCCTCCCACGGAGCTCCCTGAGGGTGAGGATGTAGATTTCATTTTGGGGTTCCTCAGTGCCACAGGATGGCACGCTGAAAGTCTGATGAAGCAAAAGATAAACCAGCCCTTTGCCAGCTCATTCCGCTGCACAGTGATGAGGTCCCGACCACAGGCTGAGCGCCCCCTGGTGTGCTGAGCCCAGAAGTCCACACTGGGGATACTGTGAGGTTCTGGGGCAACAGAGAAGATGGATGAGCAGGTTCCTAGTAATTGTGGAACTTCAGGAGGAGGTTATAAGGACCCATTGTTCTTCTTCAGCACTCAGTGTTCCCTGGGCTGGGGGGAGTGTGGGCTCTGTGGTCAAGCAAGACCTGACTCCATTGTCCAGCAGCTATCTGACCTTGGGCCTCAATTTCCTCATCTGTAAAATGAGAATAGTAACAATATCTACCTCCAGGGGTGTTGTGAGAACTAAAGGGAAAGCTCCTGGTGTGATGCCAGGTGTGTGTTAAGCTTCTTCCATAATGAGGCACTTGAGGTTCTCCCCACGCCATCCACCCCCACCTCATCTCCCCCACCCCAGGATTTTTGGCTCTAGAGCAGGAGTTATAGGCTTGGGATCAAATAGAGCAGCGGTTCTCAACCTGTGGGTCGCGACCCTGGCGGGGGTCGAACGACCAAAACACAGGGGTCGCCTAAAGCCATCGGAAATATGTATGGCTTTAGGCGACCCCTGTGTTTTGGTCGTTCAACCCCCGCTGGGGTCGCGACCCACAGGTTGAGAACCGCTGAAATAGAGGTTATCTGACTGGGTAAGCTCCTGTCCTCTCCCGACCAGCCCCTCTAGCTCTTGAGATGAGAAGCTGTACTTAACCCCCAGACCAGAACCTTGACTCCAAGATAATGTACATCCTGGTTCTTCATTGGGGACCTATAGCCCTTCATTTTGTTACTAGGCAACTAGGGGCAGCTACTTCATGGGAGGAGATTCCGTAGATATGAGGCCAAGTAAACCAAGGCGCCTAGTCCATACCACTTGCCTGGCTTCTCTTGGCCCAAGGCTGCCATAGAAACTAACAGAAATGGGGATAGGAGCCTACTTCGCTCACCCTGCTCTATCCCAGGCAACTCAGCAACCTTATCTTAGGAAGCTGAGTCAAGACAAACATGGAGAGTAGCCTTCAGTCTATCTCAAAGGTTGAGCTTATGGCAGGTCCCGTGCCCAGGCAGATGCAGGCCTGCAGGGTGTGGCCACTGGTAGGAAGCGGAGCTAAGCAAGACACTGGGCACTCGTGCTGCTGGCGCTCAAGTCACTGTGTGCCAGGCAGTTGCTATCTCATGTCCTTCACATCACTGCTATGAGGGAGGCACTATTATTATCCCTGATTTACAGATGAGGAAATTGAGACTCAGAAGGGAAAAGAGCTTCTGGTGAAATGGTGAGGGCGGAGCCAGGACTTGAACCCAGGTCTGCTTTACCCATGCTCTGTCCTTCCGAAGGCCCTCCATGGCCAGCAGCTCTGTGACCTCACACAACTGGGTGTGGAAGGAACCGGGGAAGCAGAGACAGCAGGGGTGAGGAAACGCATGCTGGGACCTGGATGCCTTGAGCAATGGCCTGTGTGCCTACCAGGTCCTCTCCAGCATCACATGCCCAGATGATTCCTGGCCCTTGTCAGGCCCAGCTAACCTGAGCCTCTCCCATCATTCCTTCGGCCCTCTCCTTACAGCCAGCCCAGCCACTGAGAGCAAATAAACTAAGAAAGTGTCCTAGCCTGGGTGATAGGTAACCAGAGCTCTAGCATGGATTCTGCTTCTGACCCTGTCGGTGCCATAGTCCCCTCACCTAAGAAACAGGAATGGAGCGAGGGATCTCCATGCACAGGGGTGCCTTGAGGATTAGCTGGGAGCACAGAAGGAAGGCTGAGCTGGGAAAGGGGCGAGAGGCCAGGGGCCTCACCCTCAGTTGGGACAGGGCAGGCCTTCCTCCTCCACAGCCAGGCAAACAGTGCTCCCAGAGTTCCCAGCCCTGGGGGTTAGCCCTGGTCCTCACCTTGGACGGCTGAAGCCCAGCTTCTTCCCCTGAGGCCTGACCATTCTGGAAAAGAAGAGATTAGGGAACACTGTCAGAGTTTACCAGTGTGGGACACAGCGAAGATTGACCCTGTGGGGCACCCCATCCTTGGCTGCTCCCAATTACTAGGGAGGCCATGGAGGTGGGGCAGGAGTTCTGGATGGGCCTTGACCTCCCCTTGCAGGGTAAGGGCTTAGGTATCAGGGCCTCCTGCAACTGCCTCTCACCATCCGGGCAGTGCATTTCCCGACACTCCCTCCCTCAGCTCTCTGCCTGGAAACATCTATCTTTGAAGACTCAGCTCAAATGACACCTCTCCCAATAAGACGGAAAGGGTTTGTGTGGCTCCCCAGAGACAAACAGTATGACTTTGTGCCAATTAACAACAGAAAGCAGCCTCAGTTTCCTGATCTGTAACATGGGAGTAGTTACAGCCACTTCCCAGAGGTGCTGCAACCGTGGAAGGAGACAAAGGCTGGGAAAGTGTCCCACCCAGAGGCGATGGCGACCCTGGCCTTGTCCCCTCTGGGAACCCTGCCCCGCCAGGAAGAATCACTGCTGGCCCACTTATACCCTTGCATTCCTTCATCGTACCACTTGTCACATTGCAGGGACTATTTACACATAGGCCTGCCCTTCCGAATAAAGGGGAGCCCTGGGAGGGGAGAGATTAGGGCTCATGCTAACAGCTGCTCTTTTCCGAGCCCTGCCACATGCCAGGCGCTGGGCTCAGTGCCTCACACCTGTGGCATCATTAAGTCCTCATGACCTGGGAGGGAGGCCCTAGCCCTTTTTGGCAGAGGAAGAAATTAAGGCTGAGGGACCTAGTAATGACACCTATAGTCACACAACTGGTAAGTGGGGACTCAAATTCTGGTCTCAGGCACCCAGGAGGCGCTCAGAAAATGAGTCCTGAGGAGCAGCCCACACCCCAGGCATGAAACCACCTACAGAGGGGTGAGCACTGGAGCCCGTCTGTGGGAAGTCCTGTTTTATCTAGTCCCCAGACTTCACATGCAGCTGAGCATTATTCTCCCTGAGGTATACCAAACCCAGCCCATCCCTATCCTGTGTGATACAAGGTTACTAACTTACCTTACTTGGACTTTGGGGAGCTGAAAGGAGCTGTCCCCACCCCTCCTGGCACAGCAAAAGTGTGGTGAGGCAGACAGACTCCTAACAGCTAGGAAGACCCAGCCTAGGGTAGGTTAGGGCTTTGGAGCTGGGGCTGGGTCCACTGGGCAGCTGTGGCTTTGCTTGGCAGCAGCAGGCACAGCTGTGTTCTGCCCATTACATAATCTCCCTGCCCCTGGAACAGCTTCCCTCTGCTGCTCCCAGGACATCCTGCCTCCCGAACTCCCTTAATGCCCCTAATCTTCCCCGGGGCCAGTGTCCTACAGGCCCCTCCACACATGCAAACAGGTATATGTTGTCATCTCTCAGTAGCCTGGGGAGAAGGGCCAGATTGACCAGGGCCCGGGGGAGGCAGAGTGCATTTGTAGCTTGAGCTCCACTTCACCCAGCATTCTAGACTCCTGACAGAATTCTCACAGATGGTCTCAACAGCCTACACACCAGCCCCCCACCCCAGCCTTCCTCTACTCCAAAGCTTCACCCTTCCTACAACTCAACTGTGACAAGCCATCAACTCCCTTGGTCACTCACTCAATACATATCGAGAACATGCTGTGTAGCAGGCCCCAAACTCTTCCATGGCTTCCCAACACCTGCAGAAGAGAGTCACAGCTCCTCCGCACAGATTCAAGGCCATCATCTCCAACTACCCAACACAGTGATTAGGAATGTGGATTCTCGCCCCGGCTGAATAACTTGGTTGGTTAGAGTGTTGTCTTCATACTCAAAGGCTGTGGGTTCGATCCCTGGTCAGGGCACGCACAGGAACAGATTGATGTTCCTGTCTCTCTCTCTCTCCCCCCATCCTCTTTCTCTAAAATAAATAAAATAAAATAAAATAAAGAATGTTGTTTCTGGAACTTAACCTTGTGAGTTTAAATTCTGGCTTCTACTACCTGCATGACCCTGAGGTTACTTCATTTCACAGGGACTCAGTCCTCATCTGTGAAATAATAATAAAAATAATGTACCTCCATCAGGTGGCTATAGGAAGCAAACAAAATAGTCTATAAATATATATACCTGGCATGTATTGGGGCCACAAACAATAGCCATTATTAATACTGGGTCCTATTCTGAAGCTAAACTGAACTACCTGAGACCCTGAACAGACCAGCTTATTTCATGTCCCTAAGCCTTTGCATGATGGCTCACTCTCTCTACCAAAAGGAACCTTCTTGTCACTTTGGCAAACTCCAGGTCTTTTTTTTTTTTTTTTTTTACAGAGACAGAGAGAGAGTCAGAGAGAGGGATAGATAGAGACAGACAGACAGGAACGAAGAGAAATGAGAAGCATCAATCATTTTTTTGTTGTGACACCTTAGTTGTTCATTGATTGCTTTCTCATATGTGCCTTGACTGTGGGCCTTCAGCAGACTGAGTAACCCCTTGCTCAAGCCAGCGACCTTGGGTCCAAGCTGGTGAGCTTTTTTTTTTTTTTTTAATTTTTTTTAATTTATTTATTTATTCATTTTTAGAGAGGACAGAGAGAGGGAGAGAGAGAGAGAGAGAGAGGAGAGAGAGACAGAAAGAGAGAGAGAGAAGGGGGGAGGAGCTGGAAGCATCAACTCCCATATGTGCCTTGACCAGGCAAGCCTAGGGTTTCGAACCGGCGACCTCAGCATTTCCAGGTCGACGCTTTATCCACGGCGCCACCACAGGTCAGGCCAAGCTGGTGAGCTTTTTGATCAAACCAGATGAATCCGTGCTCAAGCTGGTAACCTTGGGGTCTCGAACCTGGGTCCTCTGCATCCCAGTCCGGCACTCTATCCACTGCGCCACCGCCTGGTCAGGCAAATTCCAGGTCTTCTTCTAGAACTCACTTCAAATGTCATCTCTTCTGTCCACACAGCCTCAAGCCCCTCCTCTGGGTCCTGCAGCACTGAGGAAGCTGCAGCTTAACTCGAAGGAGCCCTGGCTTCTCTATCATCATCTTCTTGGCACTCAGTTAAAGGTCCAGCACATAGTGTGTCAAATAAAAGCTCAACCCAGCAAAGAGAGCAGGGAGGCCAGAGCGGGCTCTATAACTTCCAGTTTTCAGAAAAGGCTCAGAGAGTGAAGGGACTTACTTGAGGCCCCTCAGCTACAGGTGAGAGACATGAGGCCATAACCCAAAGTCACATGGTGGCAAGCCTAAATCCCCAATGAGGGACAGAAGGAGGCAGTGGGTGTATCCAGGGGTGTGGGCTACTGAGCAGTGTCCCAGATGATTCAGGGGACCCCACAGGCCCTGTTTGGCTGCCTCCAGTCCGGGTTCTCTTGCCTGGGTGCCATCCACATGGAAACCCACACCTGTAAGAGCTGATGCATAAAGTCTCTAGTGGGGAATGATAGCCCCAAAGAAAAAGCTGGGAGTACCAAAAGGACCATAGGTGGGTTTCTCCTTCAGAGCCAAGGCCCTGGGAAGACAGGGTTCAATTGTCCTTCTGACCTGATTGCTGCACAGATGGTGGAAAGAACACAGCTGTGCAGCTATGAAGACACAGCCCCTAATTCTAGCTCTGCTAGCCACTCACTGACCTTGGGTCTGTCATATCACTTCCCTGAGCTTCAGTTTCCTCATCTAAACCATGAAGGCAGGTCTGTCTTTTACACAGCTTGCATCCTATTGCTTGGAATAGTACTTGTCACATGATAAGTGCTCAATAAATATTTGCTGAGTCAGAATGAATGAAAGAATGGAAGGAGACAATGATACTGACCTTGCAGAATACTGAATAAAGGACCTTGTCTAAAAAGTCTAGTATAGGAAGGGTCCTTTGGTCTCTTAGGATGGAGATTCATTATCCTCCCTCTTTCTCAAAGAGCACTTGTTCATGGGTACAGCAGCCTAGGGAACTCAAACCTTTGAGCCCCTTCCCCATAAGTCAGAGATAAGTTCCAACAGGCATCCTTCCTTCCCACCCAAGCAGCTCTGTTTTAGGAAGAGGGGCCCAGGGCAGCATCTGGAGATACCAGGCAGCAGATGGACAAAGATAGCATGTGCCCCGAAGGCAGGAAGCAGCCCCAGGAACTGGGTTCAGAGCCCAGCATTGGCAGCCCTGCATGATGCTGGAGGCTGGGAGCCAGGTGCCAGAGCTGGCTGGCACCATCCATCCTCGGCAAAGGCTGGACAGGGGCCCTTCGGGATGAGGAGAGCCTGCCAACATCCAGGGCCTCTCTTGGAGTGCCTTCCACCTGGGCCAGTTTGATCGCAACCCTTCTCCACCCCTTCAGCCGCCCCCCGCTAGAGAAACCTGGGCCCTAATATTGACTCTGATAATTCAGAGGCCAGTTCTGAATTCAGTTGTTTCAAATGAAAATAATCCCCACATTGAGAAGTTGTTATGAGAGTTATTTTATTTAAATAAGGTGACACAGGTGAAGTAGGGTAGGTTGCATACAGTAAAACTCTGTACATTGCTGGGCTGGGCCTGATGACAAGGTGACTGCTTTGAGCAAGGCAGGAAAGGCCCAGTCAGAATCCTCACCCACACTTCCAATGAGTTGCTCCACCTGCGCCACACCCTGAGCCAGGCCCTGCCTCCCAGCAGCCCATTTTCAGCAGCGTCATGGGGAGGGCAGGGCAGTTCAGATCCCAGGCCTCTGCCAAATGCCCCCGCCAGCCCCTTGTCTGCCTCCTTCCTGGCTAGGAGCCAGCAGCAGTGCCTATACCTGCAGGTCAGGCTGCTGTATCGCTTACATGTCACCTGGGCTAAGAACAGCAAGGCCCTGTTCTCCAGTGAGAACAGCCCAACCCATGCCCTGGCTGCCCCATGGCTCCTGTTACCCAAACAATAACACCCAGTTGCCTGGCACCTCCATGGAGTGGGGGCGGGGGAGAATGAGAAGCAGTACCCAGAACTCTGCACCCTCCCAGGGCGAGGAAGCAGAGGCTAGAACCCAGCCCTGGCCACTGAAAAAACAAAGGCCCAGAGAGGCTAAGGACACATTAAGGGTCACAAAGCATTTCCAAGGTGAAGCTCCTGGAGAATCATGCCCTCCCCCAATCCTAGGAACTAAGCCTGTCTTCTCTCAGAGTTCAAGTGCAATAGAACTCAAAACTGAGTTGAGTTTCTTACTTGAACCTCGCCCCTGTCCCCAGGATTCCCTAAAAGGGAGCAGGAAGTAGTACCCTGGACTGAGAATCAGGCTCCGGGGTGTCCGCCCTCCCTGTCTCCAAGGTAGGTCCTTGGGTTATGTTCCTCCCCATTCTCTCCCAATCTACCTACCTCTAGAGAGACCTAGGTTGCAGGGGCGTGCCAGGGCAAAGGAATACACCTCAGAGCGCCCCTTTCCCGCCCCCTGCCCCAGGCTCTGGTGACCCAGTCTTGGGGGGAAGGGAAGATAGGGGCTATAGGGCAGTGTAGGGTGAGTCAGCTAGAGAGAACCTCCAAGAGCATGCAGGGCCTGTAAAAACTCTATGGCAGAGATCCCAGAGCAATTGACTCCAAATTGCGCCTTCAGGTTGGTTACCTAATCCTGCCTCTCCCACCCTCCAATAGCCAGTGTCAGCCATGACCATCCCTTTAAAGGGGCAGCACATCTTGGATGCTAAGGACAAGGGGTCCTCACTCTGATCTCAACCAGTGACCCTGAGAGACAGGGCCCCAGGTAAGAATGGGCAGACAAGGGGACCTAGGCAGGGGCTAGGGGCCCAAGCTAGGAGAAAATCACCTGGGCTCCCAGGTTCACTGAGGTCTCCACACCCTCCCTGCATATCCCCAACATCTCTTTGGAAAAAGAGTATCACCTGCTTCCTTCCCAACTTGAGTCTGTGGGGAAAGTTTTCTTGACCTACTGGTTCAGGAGCTTGACCTTGACCCTGGAGGTCAAAGGGCACAGGACCAGCTGCCCTCCTGCAAGCTTAGGGCTTGTCACCACAGAATCCTCCAAGAAGGGCAGGAGCTACTTCTGGGGCAGGTTAGGCTGGCAGAGGCCAAAGTACCCTGGGGCTCAGGCCTCCCTATGGGAGGGAGCACTAGAAGGTAGTAGCAGGCACCAAGATCCTCCCTCTCTCCGAGAAGAATCTTCACAAGATGGAAAGGCTTTTCCCCACTCTTCTCTCCACAGTCTAGGGTAGGGGACACAGGTGTCCTCTGGTCCTAGCCTCGGGGCAAAGAAAACCAAGAGTTTCAGTCCCAGACCAGCGGTGTCACTCCACATTCCACAACTGCAAAGGGTCAAGAGGGACAATCCTTCCAGGGTCAGCAGCGGAGAAGAGGGGAGCTTTGAGGGTAGGGCGCTAGGAGAAGTCAAGGAGAAGTGTGAGGGAGGCCCCATGATCCTTGTGTCTTGTAGAATCCCAGACATCAAGCACCCTGGTCCTGCTTGTCTGCGCTAATGGGGAAGCCCCAACAGCTCCCGGCATGGATCCTAGGTGTGTGGGGTGAGAGAGGCCAGAGCTCTGCGCCCCACGTTATCCCCTTTCGGGACTAAGAGGGTTCTCAGCGCTTGGCGGAACTGTCCCTCGCATGCACACACCCGGGGCAGAGGGGGGTGGAGCCGAAGAAGGGGCAAGAGATCTTAGGGCACTCGCGCCCTCGCGGGCGCCCGCCAGACTGCAACGGCGCCGCGAGCCGCCCCGCCCCTGTGGGGACCCGGGATCGTCGGCCGCCGGCGCTGGTCCCCCACCCTGCTCTCTCACCTCCGGGTCCAGCGGCACCAGCTCCATGAGCGGCCAGGGTTCCTTGAGCTGAGCGAGCGGCATCGCGCCGCCGCCGGGCCGCTCGCGCTCCTCCGGCGGTCCGGGCCGCGCCGCCTCCGGGGTCTCTGACTCCCGGCTCTGTGCCCCAGCACCCCCGCTCCCCCCCCCCCCCCGGAGACCCTCGCACTCAGGCTGGGCCGGCCGCGCCGCCGCCGCTACCGCAGCACTCGCACTTCAGCTCCCTCCGTCACCCGGCGCCGCCGCGCCCATTGGCTACCTGCGTGAGGGGCGGGGCCGAAGAAGCCCCGCCCCAGCCCCCACGGGTGGGCATTCCCGGCGCGGACCCCCGCCCCCGCCGTGCGCGGAGCGCTGGCCCCGCCTTCAGCGCGAGTCCGAGGCCTGCTTTCTGCTCCGCCTCGGGGAAGCCCTCCTGGCTCCTCCCTCCGAACCCTTGTCCCGAGTCCCGACCCCCCTCTCCCCTACTCCCCGGCTGTGGCCTGGCTAGGTCTACCGCAGTCTCTCCCGCTCAGCTCGTTTGGAATCGCTTTCTAGATCTTCCTTATCCCTACAGCGGGAGGGAATCCCCGTTTCCCCACCCACCCACACACAAACACAAGAAAGTCTCAGGTCTGACCCCGTCCGAGGCTTGAAAGGAGCCTGGGCCTGAATCTCCTGAGGCCCCCTCATCATGAGGCCCCAGGGATCCCCCTACAGAAGTCAACACTGGGATCCCCTGGGATCGCAGCGATCCAGCCCCACGTGCTGAACCCACAGTGCCCCCAGAATGCCTTCTTAATAAGCATTTTTTTTTTTTTTTTTGGTAACCTGTGCTTGAGAGGGGCTTATTTCAAGCCAAGTCTCTCCAGAATCTCTCCAGCTGCAGGCCCAGATCTGGGCTGAGTTGGACTCGCGCTCCCTCTCAGGGGGGCAGGGGATCAGGCTCCCAGGACTGACTGCCACTTGAGCTGCCCTTGGAATGAAAAACCAGGGGGAGGGATTCCCCCTGGAGAGATTCAGCCTTCACCTAAAGAGATGTTAAAGGTCCAGGTGTGGTGAGATTTATTCACACATGGGCGAGTGGAGGGATGAGCTTGCAGGTTCATGGGTGGAGAAGAATGGCAATTTATATGCAAAGCTATTATAAGGCAGGGGGATGGAAAGGATTGTTTATCAAAAGCCTGTGAACCAGCCTGCACCAACGTGTGATTTCCTTGAACCTTCACCACCACATAGTTTTTCTTAAGATTTTTTTCTTTCAGAGAGAGGTGAAAGAGAGAAAGGGAAGTAGGAAGGAGCAGGAAGCATTAATTCGTATGTGCCTTCACTGGGCAAGCCAGGAGTTTAAAATCTGCTACCTCAGCGATCCAGGTCGACACTCTATCCACTGCTCCACCACTGGTCAGGCGTCACCAGCACCTAGTTCACAAATGATAAAACAGCCTCAGAAAAATGAGATGACTTACCCAAGATCACACAGCAGGTCAAGAACAGATTAGGATTTTCTTTTTTTTTTTTTTTTTTTGTATTTTTCTGAAGCTGGAAATGGGGAGAGACAGTCAGACAGACTCCCGCATGCGCCCGACCCGGATCCACCCGGCACGCCCACCAGGGGGCGACGCTCTGCCCACTAGGGGGCGATGCTCTGCCCCTCCGGGGCGTCACTCTGTTGCGACCAGAGCCACTCCAGTGCCTGGGGCAGAGGCCAAGGAGCCATCCCCAGCGCCCGGGCCATCCCTGCTCCAATGGAGCCTCGCTGCTGGAGGGGAAGAGAGAGAGAGAGGAAGGAGAGGGGGAAGGGTGGAGAAGCAGATGGGCGCTTCTCCTGTGTGCCCTGGCCGGGAATCGAACCCAGGACTCCTGCAGGCCAGGCCGACGCTCTACCACTGAGCCAACCGGCCAGGGCCAGAACAGATTAGGATTTTAAAAAATCAAAGTAGCCTGACTTGTGGTGGCAGTGGATAAAGAGTCCATCTGGAATGCTGAGGTCACCTGTTTGAAACGCCAGACTTGCCTGGTCAAGTCACATACAAGAAGAGAAACAACTACTAGGAGTTGATGCTTCCTGCTCCTCCCCCTCACCTTTTTTCTCTCTCTTTCTAAAAATCAATAAATAAAATATTTTAAAAAATCAAAGTAGATGATAATTTCTTCTAAATCCAGAGCCCCCCTTCTTACTTGTTCCCAGGGTTGTACCTCAGCTGTTGAAGTAAATTGAGTTTTCAGTGGAAAAGCCTTTGGAACCCAACAAATCTGGATTTGAATCCCAGGTCTGCCACCTCCTTAACATTGGGAAATTCATTTTATGTCTCTAAACCTCAGTTTCCATATCTGTAAAAGGGGAATTATAATCCCAAACTTTCAGGTATATGCTGAAAACTAAATTCATTTTGATTCAATAGTTATTAATGGTTACATATTACATGCCCAGACCTCCTCCTAAGCATGTATTGTAAACCAGGCCTGCTTCTAGATGGTGAGGATATATTATAGAAAGCAATAAACCAAACAAAGCCCCTGTTCTCATGGAGTTTCCATTCCGCCTGGTGTGATTAAATAATTACACCTAACACTAACATACACTTACCATGGACTAGAAACTGTTCTAAGCACTTTACCTGTATAAACTCATTTAATCCTCACAGCAGCCCTGGCTGAGTAGCTCAGTTGGAACATCTCCCTATACGCAAAGTTTGCAAGTTCGATCCCCAGTCAGGGCACACACAAGAATCAACCAATTAATACATAAATAAGTGGAACAACAAATTGGTGTTTCTCTTTCTCTTTCTTCCTCTCTCTAAAATCAACAATAAACAAAAATCAAGAACAAAATCCTCACAACATTATGAGTAGGTGCTGTTACTATCTCCAGTGCATAAAGGAAGAAACTGAGGCAGAGAAATCAATCATCTCATTCTCTGGGGTCCTCTGAGGTTACAGAGCTGACAGACAACCCTACAGTCTGGACAAACTTTGTTCTCTTGTTCACTCACTCCCCACCTCCCTGATGAGAAGAGCAAGGACTAAACTAGAGGCAGCCTGAACTAGAGTTGGCAGCTGTATTAGCATCAGTGTTGGTATCACCCAGTTCAGTTGCCCCAAACTAGCTTGTGATGCCCCAGTCCCCGCTGCTCAGGGCTACAGAGTTGCTTATCTGAGGTTCAAACTTAACTGGGTATTCTGTATTTTGATTTGCTGAATCTAGCAATCCTATTTGGGGCTCAGGACAGATCACATACAGGTGCTAAACATCTGGCTGCAAGCCAGACTGAAGTTAGATTTAGGAAAAGACAGTCCCAGAGAATGAGGGCAAATGACTCAGTTAGGAAGATGGGACTATGGGTGTAGGTGGAGGAAGTGAGGGGAAAGCAGGAGTGGTTTCGTCTCTAGTCTGCCCCTTTCCTGAAGCCCCTAGCCCTCTCTACCCCTTCTTATAGGAAAGGATATTCTATTAAGTGCTCTCCTATGAATAAGTCTTATGGAACTTGGAAAGATAGTGGGTCATGCTGGAAAAGGGGGTCCAGAACACACCTGGGCCCTGCCTGGGGAACTTGGCAGGTCAGCTTGCCCATTAGCATTATAGGAACAGCAGCCACTCAGTAGAGAACTATAGAGGCCAAGCCACAGTCTTCAATGCACTGATCCTGCAGCCTAAGCTCACAGTTTTCTCTATTTCTAAGCTCCAACCACAGGGCCTTCGCACACACTGTTCCTAGTATTTGAATTGTCTTCCCTCTTCCTCAGGCTAACTTATCTCCACAATCACTTCCTCCAGGGCACATTTCCTTAGCTCCCTATTATACACATGGATACTTCTCCTTAGCGCTTCTCAAGGTTATATGTTTATGTTATTTGATTAACATCTGGATCTGCAATTAGACAGTAAGCTCTGAGAAGTCAGCAACCATGTTTTCTTGACTCTTCATTGTTTTCCTGGCACCTGGCACATAGTAAGTGCTCAAAGAAGTGAAGTTATATGTCCAACACACCTAGCTACAAAATGGTAAATCCAGGTCTCAGGCCCTGGCCGGTTGGCTCAGTGGTAGAGCGTCAGCCTGGCGTGCGGGAGTCCAGGTTCGATTCCTGGCCAGGGCACACAGGAGAAGCGCCCATCTGCTTCTCCACCCCTCCCCCTCTCCTTCCTCTCTGTCTCTCTCTTCCCCTCCCGCAGCCAAGGCTTCACTGGAGCAAAGTTGGCCCGGGCACTTAGGATGGCTCTGGTCGCAACAGAGCAATGCCCTGGATGGGCAGAGCATCGCCCCCTGGTGGGCATGCCAGGTGGATCCCGGTCGGGCTCATGCGGGAGTCTGTCTGACTGCCTCCCCGTTTCCAACTTCAGAAAAATACAAAAAAAAAAAAAAAAAAAAAAAAAATCCAGGTCTCAGACCCAGTCAATTTTTTTTTCTTTTTTTCTTTTTTTTTAGAGAGGAGAGAGACAGAGAGAGAGAAGGGGGGGAGGAGCTAGAAGCATCAACTCCCATATGTGCCTTGACCAGGCAAGCCCAGGGTTTCGAACTGGCGACCTCAGCATTTCCAGGTCGACGCTTTATCCACTGCGCCACCACAGGTCAGTCAGACCCAGTCAATTTAACCCCATGCTCTGAAATGTTACACTTTGAATAGTGGATAAATGCTAGTTATTATTATTATTAATAATAATGGGCTTAGAATGGGCTGCTCTGGGCAGTCACTTGTGTTTGTTAAATGAGTGACTCATGAATGTGAAAGGGCTTTGCTGGACACAAATGAGATTATTATTCTGTATCCTGTTGAAGAAATCATTCTGGTATGAAACAGTGAACTGTACTGGACAGGGTCTAAGGGCTGAGTTTTGGGTCCCTCTGCTGCAGCCTGGGCCTGTGCTTGCTATAGTGTTCAAGAACACAGGTTCTAGATAGGCCCTGCCCAGAAGAGAGAGTCTGTCATTATTTTTTCTTAACCTTTCATGTAGAGGAAGGTCTTGGTATATGTGCCTCCTGGCAGCAGGTGGACCAGAATAAGGGGAATAAGCATAATGATAGTTACATTTCACAAAGTGCCAGAACTTGGCTAAGCATTTAAATAATAATTACCACACCAACTATGAGGGCTTACTGAGAGAAAACTACGTGGCCTGCTCAGTGTTTTATAAGTGAGATCTCATCAAATCATCCTGACAATAACATGCAACAGAAATCATTGTCTCCATTTTCCAGATGAGAAAACTAAGGCTCCAAGATGGGTGGGATTGCCTATGATCAGACAGCTAGTAAGTATTGCAACTGGGTTGGGACCCTAGTTCTATCAGACTTGATCACTTCACTACATTGGAAGCCCAAAATGGGGTGTGGGGGTTCTCAGTGTGCAGACAGCGAGTCATCATGAACAAGTGAGGGGTTGGAGTCTCTTGTTTGTCTCATCCAGGTCTAAGAAATGGGTTGACAGTACTCTCCTGCTTCAAACCCTCCTATGGCTCCCCTATTCAAAATCCAAAGACTTTGCCTGACCTGTGGTGGTGCAGTGGATAAAGCATCGACCTGGAACTCTGAGGTTGCCAGTTCGAAACCCTGGGGTTCCCCGATCAAGGCACATACAAGAAGAACATACTATGAGTTGATGATTCCTTCCACCTCCTACCTTTCTCTATATATATCCTCTCTCTAAAATCAATAAACAAAATTTGAGAAAAAAAAATCCGAAGACTTTGCCAGCCTGCAGAGTCCGCAGGACCTGGTCCCCTGCTCCTGACGCCACCTCTCCTACCACTCACACACTGCCCTCAGCCTCCGAGGCATCCTTGCTGCTCACACTGACGCGCCAGGTACAGGCTTTGACTCCTGCTATACCCTCTACCTGGAACATTCTTTTCTCAAACTCTCATGACAGCTCACTTCCTCACTTCATTCACACTTGTGCTCAAATGTCACCTCTTCAGAGAAGACCAACACTAGACAAAAAAGCTTCCCATTAATGGTATTACTTATGTTATCTTCTTTTCATAGTATGCCTCCCTACCAGCAGTCATATTGTATATTTACCTGTTTATTGTTTGTTTCTCCCACTAGAACAAAGCTCCATGAAACAGGACTTATATATTTTCTTTATTGCTGTATTCCTGGATACATCAGAGCTCTAATCCTGGCTCTGCCACTTCCTAGCTATGTGATGCTGAGCATTTCAGTCTCTCTGAGAGTCTGTAAACCAGTGATGGTTATGAGTACAGTCATTTTCGGTATCTACAGAGGATTCGTTCCAGGACTCCCGCAGATACCAAAATCTGCAGCTTCTCAAGTCCCTTAAGATAAAATTGTGTAGTATTTGCATATACCTTACATCTTTCTGTATATTTTAAACTATTTATAGATTACTTAAAATACCTAATACAATGTAAATAGTTGTTATACTATATTGTTTAGGAAATAATGACAAGTCTGTACATATTTAGTATAGATGCAACCATTAGTAGACCTAACTACATAGTACACTCAGCAACAATGTAACATTTCCCCCCAAATATTTTCAATTTGCAAGTCGCAGTTGGTGGAATTCACCGATGCAGAACTTGTAGATAGGGAGGATGGGCTATATTGAGATCAGGCAATAAAATACCGGTGTGGCATCTAGCACACAATAGGTGCTCAATAGAAATAGTAGGTAACAATCATAGGCTCTCTCCCTTCCCTCCAAATTCTTCCCTCTTGAAAGGATGGGGAGGGCCGGAAACTGGGGATTGGAGAGCTCACTGTGGGGAGAGGGCTCTCTATTGGTGGAAGATGATGATAAGAGAAAAGGCTTCAGCTTGAAGGAATTCCCATGCCTATGGTCACAGGGCTGGTAAAGAATGAAACCAAACAAAGAAAACCAGATAGAAGGTGACAGAAGACAATTTAACTTTGGGGGAGGGGTATACAGCACAATCAAATGTAAAAATAATCTAGAGATATTTTCTCTCAACATATGTACCCTGATTTATCAATGTCACTGCATTAAATTTAATAAAAAAAAAAAAAAAAAAAAAGGAATGAAACCAAAGATGGAGGAGTGAGGAGGAACAGGAGAACACAGGTAAGGAGGCAGTCCCAGGGCTGCCGAAGAACTGACCAATGGACTTCTTCACTGACCTGGGGGTGAAGCAGAGCTTGTTGCTAGTAGTTCGAGAGGATGGGGGGTGGGAGTAGAGGTGGATATAGCAGCAAGAGAAGGGAATGAAATTGTAGGTAAAGGGGCGTAAGAGGAAGCCATTGGACATCAACAGATATTTACTGGACACCGGCTATGTACCAGGCACTGTTCAGGGCACTGGGGAGACAGCCGAGGAGTAGACAGAGAGGGTTCTGGTCCTCTAGGATAGGGGTGGATGAACTATGGCCTGTGGCCCAAATCTGGCCTAATATTTTTGTATGCCTGTGAGCTAAGAATGGTTTTTTACATCTTTAAAAGATTTTTAAAAATCAAAAGGAGACTATTTCATGATGTGAAAATTATATGAAATTCAAATTTCAGCATCCATAAATAAAGTTTTGGGTCTTTTTTTAATTAATTTATTTATTTTGTGACAGAGACAGAGAGAGGAACAGACAGAGTGGAAGGGAGAGAGATGAGAAGCATCAATTCTTTGTTGCGGCTCCTTAGTTTCTCAGTGATTGCTTTCTCATATGTGCCTTGACCAGGGGGCTACAGCAGACTGAGTGACCCCTTGCTCAAGCCAGCAACCTTGGGTTCAAGCTTGTGAGCCTTGCTCGAACCAGATGAGCTCACACTCAAACTGGCGACATCGGGGTCTTGAACCTGGCTCCTCTGCGTCCCAGTCCAACGCTCTATCCACTGTGCCACCGCCTGGTCAGGCAGTAAATAAAGTTTTATTGGCACACAGCCATGCTCCGTTTACATGTGGTTTAGGGCTGCTTTCACACTACCACAGCTGAGCTAAGCAGAGAGCATATGGCCTGAAAGCCTAAAATGTTTACTAGCTGGATCTTTAGAAACAAAGTTGTCAACTCTTGCTCCAGGAACTTACCCTTTCTTTGGGGAGACAGTTAAACAAACAGGTAAGTGAATTTCAGGGTGCTTCTGAGGACAAGAGACAGCTGACATGGGCATTTCTTCATTCCTGCTAGCTGAGCCTCCTTCCCCTGGAGAGGAAGTGCCCCAGCCAGCTAATTTTTAATAAATAATACAGAGGAGCTGGGGTCATTGTGATCAGCCCCCTGCCTCCAAACCCAGAAGATCTAGCCTTTTTCTAGAAGGAAAGGTCACACTCAGTGATTTACAAAGTCCAGCACCTACTAGATTCCCTGTCCCCTCTCCCAGATCCTTGATCCAGGACTGACTTCTACACGATTTCAGAGGAACATCACCTTTGTCATCAAGGCCTGCTACCTGTTTACCTGCCACCTGTGTGTCTCCCTCTTTACAAAAAGTCTTCTACGCTGTCATCTGGAGCTCTTAACGGGGTAAGACAAAGCCTGACCAGGTGGTGGCGCAGTGGATAGAGCGTCAGACTGAGATGCAGAGGACCCAGGTTTAAGACCCCCAGGTCACTCACTCTGCTGTAGCCCCCCCCCCCCAGTCAAAGCATATATAAGAAAGCAATCAATGAACAACTAAGGTGCCGCAACGAAGAATTGATGCTTCTCATCTCTCTCCCTTCCTTTCTGTCCCTATTTGTCCCTCTCTCTGTCTCTCTCTCTCTCTGACTCTGTCACAAAAAAAGGGCAAGGCATGGGTTGGGTTTATTGTTCCCATTTCACAGATGAGGAAACTGAGCCTTAGAGAATGACCTGAGTTACCTAGAATCACACAGCTTGAAATAGCTTGCAGAGCCATAATTAGAAAGTAATGGAATGTCAGCTTTGGAAAGGCTTTAGGACTGTCTTAGCCAGAGATGGGAGAAAATTGGTGGCCTGAGGCAGAGGTGAATCAGGTAAGGGTGGTGGTGTTGCTTCCATGTACAAGAAATAAGGCATGCATTGTCTGTATAGAATTTAAAAACAATAGTGAAACTGGGTGTGTCTGCTTTTCATTATAGCCATGCCCTAGTACTTCTAAACAATGTGGGTGATAAAATTCTCCTAAAGCAATCTTTCTGTTGGTCTAAGTTCTAAATAATTGCTGGGATTATTATGAGTTTTATGAATATAATATATATGTAAGCTTCAAATGATATTTTTATCACCTAACTTTTTTTTAAGACTTTATTATTTATTTTAGAGAGAAGAGAGAGAGAGAGAGAGAAGCAGAGAGGAGCAGGAAGCATCAACTCCCATATGTGTCTTGACCTAGCAAGCCCTGGGTTTCAAATCGACGACCTCAGTATTCCAGATCCATACTTTATCCACTGAAGCAGCACAGGTCAGGCTTGCCTAACTTTTTTTTTTTTTTTTTTCATTTTTTTTTTCATTTTTCTGAAGCTGGAAACAGGGAGAGACAGTCAGACAGACTCCCGCATGCGCCCACCAGGGGCGACGCTCTGCCCATCCTGGGTGTCGCCATGTTGCGACCAGAGCCACTCTAGCGCCTGAGGCAGAGGCCACAGAGCCATCCCCAGCGCCCGGGCCATCTTTGCTCCAATGGAGCCTCCGCTGCGGGAGGGGAAGAGAGAGACAGAGAGGAAAGCGTGGCGGAGAAGCAAATGGGCGCTTCTCCTGTGTGCCCTGGCCGGGAATCGAACCCGGGTCCTCCGCACGCCAGGCCAACTCTCTACCGCTGAGCCAACCGGCCAGGGCCAGGCTCGCCTAACTTTAAAAAAATTTTTTTTTTTTTTTTTTATTTTTTAATTTAATTTAATTTTATTTTTTGTATTTTTCTGAAGTTGGAAACAGGGAAGCAGTCAGACAGGCTCCCGCATGCGCCCGACCGGGATCCACCCGGCATGCCCACCAGGGGGCGATGCTCTGCCCATCTGGGGCGTCGCTCTGTTGCAACCAGAGCCATTCTAGCACCTGAGGCAGAGGCCATAGAGCCATCCCCTGTGCCCGGGCAACTTTGCTCCAATGAAGCCTCAGCTGCGGGAGGGGAAGAGAGAGACAGAGAGGAAGGAGAGGGGGAGGGGTGGAGAAGCAGGGCGCTTCTCCTGTGTGCCCTGGCCAGGAATCGAACCCCGGACTCCTGCATGCCAGGCCGACGCTCTACCACTGAGCCAACCGGCCAGGGCCTGTTTTTATTTTTTTTGAGAGAGAGAAACACTGATTTGATGTTCCACTTATTTATGCATTCATTGGTTGATTCTTTTGTCCCCTTATTACTGTGGATTGAACCTGCAATCTTGGTATGTTAGGAATATGCTCTAAGCTAACCAGCCAGGACTTGATCACCCAATTTTTTTTTAAGTGAGAGGAGGGGAAATAGTGAGACAGACTCCCACATGCGCCCCAACTGGCACTTACCCAGCAATCCCTGTCTGGGGCCAATGTTCAAATCAACCGAGCTATCCTCAGCACCTGATGCTGATACTTGGACCAACCAAGCCATCCTCAGCGCCCACTTGGGCCAACCCTCAAACCAATCAAGCCACTGGCTATGGGAGGAGAAGAGGGAGAGAAGGGGGAAGAGAGAGGGGAAGAGAAACAGATGGCCGCTTTTCTTGTGTGCCCTGACCAGGAATTGAACCCGGGACATCCATATGCAGGGCTAATTATCCACTGAGCAAACCAGCCAGGGCCTTTATCACCTAATTTTTAATAAATAATACTCTAAATGGCCTGACCAGGCGGTGGCGCAGTGGATAGAGTGTCGGGCTGGGATATGGAGGACCCAGGTTCAAGACCCCGAGGTCGCCAGCTTGAGCGCGGGTTCATCTGGTTTGAGCAAGGCTCACCAGCTTGAGCCCAAGGTCTCAAGCAAGGGTCACTTGCTCTGCTGTAGCCCCCTCAGTCAAGGCACATATGAGAAATCAATGAACAACTAAGGAACCGCAGTGAAGAATTGATATTTCTTTTTTTTTTTTTTTTTTGTATTTTTCTGAAGTTGGAAACGGGCAGGCAGTCAGACAGACTCCCGCATGCGCCCGACCGGGATCCACCCGGCATGCCCACCGGGGGGCGATGTTCTGCCCACTTCCTGTCTGTCCCTCTCTCTGACTCTGTGCCACAAAACAAACAAACAAACAAAACTCTAAATGGAAATTAATTTGGAGAACCCCCAGTTACACAGTTGGCCCCCAATATATGCCTTTATTTTTATTTTATTTATTTATTTTTAGGGAGGAGAGAGAGACAGAGAAGGAGAGAGAGGAGAGAGAGACAGAGAGAGAGAAGGGGGGAGGAGCAGGAAGCATCAACTCCCATATGTGCCTTTACCAGGCAAGCCCAGGGTTTCAAACTGGCGACCTCAGCATTTCCAGGTCGATGCTTTATCCACTGCGCCCCCACAGGTCAGGCAATATACGCCTTTAGGGCCCTGGCCGGTTGGCTCAGCGGTAGAGCGTCGGCCTGGAGTGCGGGGGACCCGGGTTCAATTCCCGGCCAGGGCACATGGGAGAAGCGTACATTTGCTTCTCCACCCCCCCCTTCCTTCCTCTCTGTCTCTCTCTTCCTCTCCCGCAGCCAGGGCTCCATTGGAGCAAAAGATGGCCCCGGTGCTGGGGATGGCTCCTTGGCCTCTGCCCCAGGCTCTAGAGTGGCTCTGGTCTCGGCAGAGCGACGCCCTGAAGGGGCAGAGCTTCGCCCCCTGGTGGGCAGAGCTTCGCCCCTGGTGGGCGTGCCGGGTGGATCCCGGTCCGGCGCATGCGGGAGTCTGTCTGACTGTCTCTCCCCGTTTCCAGCTTCAGAAAAATACAAAAAAAAAACACAAAAAAAACAAAAACAAAAAAAAATATACGCCTTTAGTTGGAGAGTTCACAGCAGGTCAGAATTATTGGAGATCACTTTGGGACTGTTCACGCCCCCATATCCCTGCATTTACACAGCAGAGCTGAAATCAACAATAGCACAATGATTGTAAAAATGAAGAAACAAAACTTGAGTTACTGCAATGCTGTCATTCTCTGTGCAAATCACTCTCTGGACCCTGTCAAGTTGCTTCTATTGTAGTTTCTTTGTGTGTGTGTGTGTTCCTTTTTATAAAATAATAGTAGTAATAGTAATAATAACTATGTAATAAAAACTATTAATCCACTACTTTTTTCCCTTTTATGCTGTATGTAGTTTTTATCTTTTTTTTTTTTTTTTTTTTTTTTTGGCGACAGAGACAGGGAGAGTCAAATAGGGACAGACAGGAAGGGAGAGAGATGAGAAGTTTCAATTCTTTGTTGCGGCTCCTTAGTCTCCTTAGTTGTTCACTGATTAATTTCTCATATGTGCCTTGACTAGGGGGCTACAGCAGACTGAGTGACCCCTTGCTTGAGCCAGTGACCATGGGCTCAATCTGGTGAGCCTTGCTCAAACCAGATGAGCCCACGCTCAAGCTGGCGACCTCGGGGTCTCAAACCTGGGTCCTCCGCGTCCCAGTCCGACACTCTATCCAGTGTGCCACTGCCTGGTCAAGCTGTAATTTTTATCTTAATTAAAACTTTTATATTAGTTCAGTCAGTTAAGAGCATTGTCCTGAAACAGAAGGTTGTAGGTTCAATCCCCAGTCAGGACACACATGGGAAGCAACCAGTGAATGCACGCCTGAGTGAAACAACAAATGGATGCTTCCCTTCCTCCTGCCCTCTCTCTCCCTTCCTCTATCCGTCTCTCTAAAAATCAATCAATCAATTGATCAATCAATAAAATTAAGCCCTGGTGGGATAGCTTGGTTAGTTGGAATGTCATCCCAGAGCGTAGAGGTTGCCAGTTCAGTTCCCTAGTTAGGGTATACACAGAAGCAGCTTGATGTTTCTGTCTCTCTCTCTCTTCCTGTCTCTTCAAAAAAAAGAGAAAAAAAAAAGGAAGGAAGGAGGAAGGGGAGGGGAGGGGAGGGGAAGGCAGGGGAGGGCAGGGGAGGAGAGGGGAGGGAGAGAAAGAAAGCCTGGTCTGAGATGGCACAGCGGATAGAGCGTCAACCTGGAATGCTGAGGTCACTGGTTCAAAACCCTGGGCTTGCCTGATCGAGGCACACATATCAAGCAATGAACAACTAAAGTGAAGCAACGATGAGTTGATACTTCTTGCTACCCATCCCCCTCCTCTCTCTGTAAAATCAATAAAATAAAATTAAAATTAAAACATTTTAAAAAATGTATAAAAATAAGCCTGACCTGTGGTGGCGCAGTGGGATAAAGCGTCGACCTGGAAGTGCTGAGGTCGCCGGTTCGAAACCCTGGGCTTGCCTGGTCAAGACACATATGGGAGTTGATGCTTCCAGCTCCTCCCCCCCTTCTCTCTCTCTCTGTCTCTCCCTCTCCTCTGTAAAATGAATAAATAAATAACAATTTTTTAATGTATAAAAATAAAATAAAAATATAGCTTTCCAGTTTCTTAAAAACCTGACCACCTGGGCTCACACTCCTGTTTTGCAATCACCAGCAGGACGTAGTGGCAGCCTCTCTTAGATAGGTCATGTTCATCATATCCTCCTCTCCACCCTGTCCCCAGCACGCCCTAGTGTCTCAACTCCTCAACCCCTTTCACTCACTTGTTAACTGCTTGCTCCTGGGGGGCATCTGGATTTGGACCACTAAGCTGACCATTTTACAAATGGAAGAGAGGAAGAGGCTTACTCAAATCACACAGCACTTTTATGACAAAGCTGGGCTCCAAGCCAGGCCTCACACAGTCCCTCAGTGACAGGAGACAGTTGTGAGTGACTGTACATCTGATGGGAGCTCAGAAAGTGAGTCCCCAGATTCAGATCAAGCTAACTCCCATTTCCTGAGTAACTCCCATTGGCTGCCACAAAGCTCTGCATTTCTACATCCACACTTCATGGAGTCCTCCCAACCACTTTGGCAGGTTAGTCTGACAACCTCCATCTTGCAGGTAGAAACTGTGGCTTGGGAGCTTAAGTGACTTTCCTGGAATCTCACTGAAAGTCTGTGGCAGGTCTAACTTAAGTTCACAAGCTTTTGAAGTAAGACCAGAGGAATCCACCTCCTGCTCCCTTCCTCCAACTCCCTCTCTCATTCTTCCTAGGATTTTCTTGGACTAAGGCTGGAGGCATCTCTGGATATATTTGCACTCCTCCTCCAGGAGGATCCTGACAGGACAGCTGAGAAGCCAAGCTGGGATTGTCAAAAAGACGCCTACTACAGCTTGATCGGTGGTGGTGCAGTGGACAGAGTGTCAACCTCAGACACTGATGTCCCAGGTTCAAAACCCCGAGGTCACCAGCTTGAACTTGGGGTCTCTGGCTTGAGTGCAGGATCATTGACATGATGCCAAGGTCACTGGCTTGAGCCCAAATGTCACTGGCTTAAGCCCCCCAGTCAAGGCACTTATGAGAAGCAATCAATGAACAACTCAAGTGAAGCAACTATGCGTTGATGCTTCTCATCTCTCTATTACCACTCTCTTTTCTTGTTTCTTTCTCTCTAAAAAAAAAAAAAAATCAATAATAAAAAAAATGGCTTCACCAGGCAGCAGTGCAGTGGATAGTGTCGGACTGGGATGCTGAGGACTCAGGTTTGAAATCTTGAGGTCGCCGGCTTGAGCATGGGCTTATCCAGCTTGAGTGCAGGGCTCACCAGCTTAAGTGAGGGGTCGGTGGCTTGAGTGTGGGATCATAGACATGACCCCCTGGTCGCTGGCTTGAAGCCCAAGGTCGCTGGCTTGAACAAGGGATCATAAGCTCTGCTCTAGCCTCTGGTCAAGGCACATATAAGAAAGCAATCAATAAACAACTAAGGAGACTAAGGAGCCACAATGAAGAATTGATGCTTATCTCTCTCCCTTCCTGTCTGTCTGTCCCTATCTGTCCCTCTCTTTGTCTCTGTCACACACACACACACACACACACACACACAAAGAAAAATGGAACTGTTACAGATCAAAAGTTACTTGAGACATATTAACTGAATAAAATGTGTGAACCTTATTTGAATCCTGGTTGGAACAAACTAATTATTATTATTATTATTATTTTTGTATTTTTCCGAAGCTGGAAACGGGGAGGCAGTCAGACAGACTCCTGCATGCGCCTGCCCGGGACCCACCCGGCACGCCCACCAGGGGGCGATGCTCTGCCCATCCGGGTTGTCGCTCTGCCGCAATCAGAGCCATTCTAGGGTCTGAGGCAGAGGCCACAGAGCCATCCTCAGCTCCCGGGCCAACTTTGCTCCAATGGAGCCTTGGCTGCGGGAGGGGAAGAGAGAGACAGAGAGGAAGGAGAGGGGGAGGGGTGGAGAAGCAGATGGGCACCTCTCCTGTGTCCCCTGAATTGAACCCGGGACTCCCGCACGCCAAGTCGACGCTCTACCACTGAGCCAACCGGCCAGGGCCGGAACAAACTAATTATTAAAGAAATTTGAACATGAACTAGATATTAAATGAGCTTAGGGAATTTGTATTAATTATGTGGATATGGCAGTTATGCTTGAAAAAGCCTTATTTGAGATATATGATGAAATAATTTGGATGAAATGATACAAATGTCTGGGTTTAGCATTATGATACTCCAGTAGGAGGAAAATGTGGGGAGGTGAATGAAACAAGATTAGCAAATGTTGACAATTATTGAAGATGGGTGATAAGTAAGGACAGTGAGGACAGTGCATTACCTTCATTCTACTTGTATGTATGTTTGAAATTTTCCATAATAAAAAGCTTTTTAGGCTAAAAGTAACTAATTAAGAAAATTAGGACAGTGAGAAAACACATGTCAAGAAATAGAAAAGTTCCAAGATTTTTAGTAGGCAAAGCAAAGAGGGAAACAAGAGTCATGCTCGCCCAATGTTGAGAAGGGCTGTCTCAGGTCTGCACTCCTCACTCCCACTCAGCCACACAGGAATGAGCCCTGAGCCTGTAACACTTCCTAATCAAGAGATAAAAGA